>NW_027555736.1:198633086-199233086 GCF_003287225.1 Phascolarctos cinereus
AGTTGTAATGGGTACAAAAACAACACCTATATCCCAGGTTTGTTGTCAGGATCAAATGAGAAAATATTTATAAAGTGCTTAATATAATGTCTGCACATAGTAGGTATCATATAGATGCTTATTCTCTTCTTCTTCTTCTCTAGCTTTCTCTCCAGAGTATCTCATATTAAGTCACTCACAAAGAGTTCTCCATTCTCTCATTTATCCCTGCCATTCTATTTCATGTCTTTGACAACTGTCTCCAGCACTTAGCACAATGCCTGTCACATTTCATTAATCAATAAGTCAATCAAGACATATTTAATAAATACTTACTATGTGCTTAAAGTTAGCCTACAGCCATGGAAAGACTGTAAAAAGAAACTAGTCCCCTAATTCAGGAAGACCTGGTTCAAGTTCTATCCTAGTACATAAATGCTATGTAACCCCAGGGAAGTCACTTAACCTTTCAGTGTCCTAGTCCACTCTCCAAGACATTAAGTTGCATAAAGGATACCAATTTCCTTAGGTAGAAGGAGAAGCTTCCTTGCCTGGGAGTTTTCTAGATGAATAAAATGACAAGTTCAGTTCATATTCTCTTATATAGCAAATACTGTTTTTCATTATTGCATTACTATTGTACCATACCAGAATGTGCGATAATGAGTAATACCTGTTATTTCATCATTCTGAACTACTCCAAGTATAGTATTCCCATACCCAAACCAGCTACAACTTAGTAGATAGGTCTTCGGAAGCCTTTCCGCCATGGTAATACTAGACAGAATGTGCTGTCATAATTTTCAAGAAACAGCACATGAAAAAATAAAAAGGTATCAGAGAAGAATGTAGTAAAGGGATATATCAAATCATAGTTGTATTAAAAGAAAAAAAGAAACAAAAAGGACTAAGAAAAATTCCACATTTAATTTACCATACAAATTTACTATACTAAAGGTAAAAAATCCTACAATGAAAATTCACCAATGTCACAATCCCAGCAAAATTAAAAAGAGGCTCCCCATACTTCCCGATGTGAATATTAGGGTCCAGAACCATCCATAGCACCTACTTTGCTATCTGCACTATTGATGTCTAATTACAGTTAGTCATTTAACAAACATTTATTAAGTGCCTACTTTGTCATAGGCACTAGGACAAGTCCAGTGTTAACTTGTTCTCTGTTACATTGTCTTCTGTTACCTTTAGCCCATGAAGGTAACTTCATGGCTGGTGTAAGGGAAGGCTGTGATTTTCTATACTTTGCTGGCAAAGAAAGTAAGCTGCTTGCAGTAGAAATTACAGCTGTAGAAATATTACCCTAAAAAAATGGTACACACTGTCTTCTTTGGAGATCCACTATCATTTACCATTTATAGGAAAGGCACTAACTAATTCTGATTCTATTACTTCAATATTTTGATGGTTCTTTGCTCCTAACCCTGTAAATGTTCTCTCTAATACTGAAAATAACACAGTGCTTATACCTATACACATTGTGTTACTTTCATTCACAATTTTCCATGAATCTTCCCTTGATCGTGAATCCAAAGAATCAGATGCCTTCCTCCTGTTCTTTTCCCACATACACACACACATAGCTGTGTAACCCTCAGCAAGTCAACTTTATTTGCCTTATCATATATCTGTGTGTATGTATGTATATGAATATGCATATATGCATTATATGGAAAGACAGTTAACTTGAATGCTATACTGTGAGACATATAGATAGGTAGATTTCTCTAAATACAAGCATACATATACACATATATACACACACACATATATATGCATACATATATACATATGCATATATGTAAATATATGTTGCTACATTACTGATGTAGCCAATTTTACAATCATACATGACCTTGACTTCCTTGCTACTTCTAATTATTTAGCATATGGTACAATCTTATACCTGTTTAGCAATCATTTTCCTTTTCCCTTTTGGGTCACTTACTACTTTGATTCTCTGATATTATGACATTCTATGAATTGTATTTATAGTGTTATAGACATAGGCCTTTGTAGCAGCCAATGCCTTGGGATGATTGAAAGGGCCATAAAATTGCACAAATATGACTCAGCTGAATCTCCTCTTCCTCCAATTTGCAGTCAATTTGAAATCTAAAAATTCATCCCATCATTGATGCTCTCATTTTTTGAGAGAATGGTTGGGTAACCCTCCTACAACAGTCCCCTCTTTATTAGTCTTCAAGCTGGCTAGGCACCCCAATTGTCTCCCACTGTATTCCCTTTGGTGTCTAAAGAGTCATCAATTTATCTCAGGTTATAGTCAGCTAACAAAATATACATGACTTTGGAACTTGCTTTCAATTTTCTTAGGCATTCTTAGTGTTAAGAGGTAAGAGAGGTGAAGATTCAAATTCAGAACTCTTTTCCATTATAGCCTAAGATATAGTGATGAATTTAAGAATTTTTGTTATCAGACATTAAAAACACAATCTGTCTTATGCCCTTCCCATCCCTTTTCCCTGCTTGTAGATTTCAAAAAACATGTCTTTAATACTTTCTCATCCTGGAACTCTCTTCAGCACCTGGGACTTTCTTGTTCTGGAGCATGTAAACACCCCTAAGGCCTTCTCAACTCTCAATATTCCTCTTTAAGTCTCCATTAGTGAGTCCCCCCTGGAGCCTGCCCAAGCCAGGCTTCATTCTCCTCCCAATCCTGTTCCTTACTTCCTAACTTGCAAACCAAAAATTTTAAAGCAAATCATGGTCACTAAAGTAAAAATACATAAAGTATAGAAGCAGAAAATCTGGAAACAATTTTTGGGAAGTAACAGTTTGATGTTCACTGAAGGCCTTCACTGAAGGCTGGGTAAATTGAGGCAAGTCATTTGGTTTCTGAAACTCAGGTTCTTCATCTATAAAATGGAATTAATTACTATTGCTCTATTTACCTTACAGATTTGTTGTGAGGAATCATCAAAGCTTACAAACATTAAAGTGCTATCTAAATGTAAATTATGAGTAAGATACCCAAGGAGTGAAAGCAATCTGAATAAAGATGGGGGAATGCAGATGTGGTGGTAACTTGAAAAAAAATAAAAGACTACAGGATCAAAGGATTATAGACAGAGCTGGAAGGGACTTTAGAATCCATCTAGTATAGTTCTTTTTATGGATGAAAAACTGAGGCCTATGGAGCTTAGATGTTGACCCATGTCAAACAAGTAGCAAACAGCAGAACTGTGGTTCAAATATAGCTATGATCATATACATCTTTAACAATCCACTTCAAACTCATATTACAACTAGGTCATATGAACCTTAAAGTTTCCTCACAATAACCATGTATGGTCAATAGTAGAAATATTATTATATTGCCCATATTTATTTAGACTTGTGACTGCATTGTTGTCAGGAGTTTCCAATGAAGATTGTTTTGCCAACTGATATGCAATTGTCTTAGGCAGTTGTTTGTGGGAGATGAGAGATTGAGACTTACCCAGAGTCATGTAGCCAGTATGTGTCAGAGGCAAGATTTGAACCCAGGTCTTCCTAATTTAAAGCCTGTGAAGTTTGGGGTCAACATATATAGGAATTGGCAATGTAGTACTATTAGCACAAAAGTAAATGTAGTACAAGTATACAAAAATAGAAATAAACTGTGAAAATCATGAAGTAATTTCCACAGTATCATCAGTGATATCACACACACAGAATTCTATAATCCACAGCTTAAAAGAACCTTGAAAATGTTGAAGAAAGTTTAGAAGACAGAAATAAAGATGATTCATATGTCTACAGGGATAGGTTGAAGGAACTCATATTAGTCTGACTGGAAAAAAGACAGAGGGGAAAGTAGGTGTTCAAGTATAGGAACAGTGATTTTATAAAGTATGGTGATGAGCTTTCCATCTCCACTGAGAGAACAAGAGTCAGTGAGGTTGAAATGATGTATACTGGATGCAGGTTAGCTAAAAGGAAGAGTGCTCTACTAGTGTGGGCTGCTAAATACAATAATGGGAGGTTGTGAATTTCCTTCCCTGGAGGTCCTTCAGAATGAGATTTGTCCAGTATAATTTACTAGAGAACCAGCCCAAAGACAGGTGGAAAGAATAGATGACCCCTTGAGGTACCTTAAAAGCCCTATGATTCCTAATGTTAGCTATACTCTGTAAATTGTGTTTTCTTATTTGTTAAAAGACAAGGGAGGAACATTTCAAGGAAAAAAGAAACAGTATAAAATTTTGATTCAATTTTTTTTTAATGTGCATGAATTTTTATCAAACATAAAATGCTTTTACAGACAACTTAGAAGCTGCTATAGTCTAAAGTAATTATTAGTGGTTTATAATACACCTTTAGTTTGCTTACCAGTTCAGGTTAAATGGTTAATATATTTAAAGATATTAATAAACAAATTATTGATAATATAGAACACTTGTTATTGTGATTCCTCATCTCCTTTCATATTGTGTGTGTGTTTAGGAAAGTCAAACCAATTGAATATTCAATTCAGAAAGTAATAAAATATAATGCAATTTTCCCCCCAAAAGGTTTTATTTACTTAGAAAAATATGCTATTCTATGAACGCCTGCACACTTAATTTTGTTACAGTTAGTTTAAATTATACAAGAATTTTATATCACAGATTTCTGTGGCTTGTGCTAACAAAGATAAATGAAAGCAGGGATTTCAATAAAATTTTGCAAACAATTCTGTTATAGCTTGTCAAATACGCACAAGATATGAGCTCTAAGTCCTTTCATTTATGTGTCAATATTAGGAACATCACTGAATGAAAGGATGGACAACCACATACAATCTGTACACAGAAGGATAAAAAGATTACTCTTGCCTGAAGCTTTTAACTATTTCTTTTGCATTGATATTTTCTTCCCTCTGAAAAAGATTCCATTCTCTTGAAAATATAGCCAAAATGTACAAATATTTCCACCAAGTGCCTACCATGCAATTCATATCTTACTAAGAATGGTACCTTTTTTAAATAAAAAATTGATCTACTACTTTATCTTTGTAAAGTACTTTGTAGTCATTAATATTTGATTCTTTATAAGGTAAAGTGAGTCAAAGTGAGTGGCAGTTGTTATTATCTTATTCTCTGTGACTCTGTTCCTCATCTGAGAACCAGTGACTTACCAAGTTTACATAACAAATCAGTGACAGAGATGAAATTAGAAATGTGATTTCTTGCTTCAAGGTCCTGTGTTTAATTTCTAAACAAAGACCTGGGGGCTAAGGGTGGGGATGAACTGACATAAGATTAACACTGAGCATTTTTAATACTTACTCTACCAGGAAGGAAATCAAAAGGGAAAATGAAACTTTTATCAGCTAGAACATTTTAAAATAAAGTTTTTTTTCTTTTTTATAGCTATATTTTGTATTTTATTATGTTTATACTTGTAAAAATTACTTTCATTGTTTCATTTGCTCTTAATAATAATCCTATGTGATTTTAAGTACTAAAAGTAGCATTATATCCATTCAGTTGATGAATGATTGGAATTAGAGAGATTATGTGCCAAAATTCAATTCTGGCTCAGTGGAAAAAACAATGAAGTCGAATTTATAACTTGAGTTTGAAAGCTAACTCTGTTATTATCACATGTGTGACCTCAGGCAAGTCACTTTACCTCTATGAAACTCAGTTTCCTCATGTCCAAAATGAAGTGGTTGGACCAGATCAGTCGTACTCAAAGTGATTTCCAAGGACACCTAGGAGTCTCTGGCACACCTTCAGAAGACTCTGAAGTTTGAGGTCAAACTACTTTCACAATAATACTAAAGCGTTTTAATTTCTATCTTGGTATATATCAATAGATAAAATCCGCAAAATAAAAGCTCTTAGAGATCATTATTAATTTTTAATAATGCAAAGTTTCCTGAAACCAAAAAGCTGGAGATTAACTAGATGACCTTTTAAGTCCATTCTAGCTTTAGACTTATGACGTACATGCATTTATTAAATGTTGACGTACTTAATTATGTTATACTATGCAAACCAGTGCCCTGGGCTCTCATACTTGAAAAGCTCAGATATCATTGGCTTGGGCAGAAACATAAGAAACAGTCATATTCACCATAAAATGTAAGTACATCTGTGTTTTGTCTCCTACTTACCATTTACTGAATGTATATATTGATATCCCTACCATAATAAAGTTATTGGAACTGAAGTCTTCCTATTTCAAAGCCAGTGTTCTTCCTTCTACAGCCCATTGTTGTATGTGGTAACTTGGTCATAAAATCAGTGCTTTTTGCTTCCATGTGAGGCACTCCTAGATAAGTCTTTTTCCCTTTCCCTGGCACTTCTGACAAACTGTAGAAAAAATAGTGACCTCGTTCCCCTCAAAGTTGGTGAAAAAAGGCATCCTTTGAGCATCACTAAGATGACCTATTAGATGCACATAACTATACTCTGAACTACTTTGGATTTTTTTAAAAGGAATTTAGATGTATAAATGCAGATATTCAGACAATACATGTAAATATAATGATCTATAAATGCAGATAATAAAGTATAGATGTATAGATATAGAATATAGATGAAACAAAACACCAAAAAATAAATTTTAATTATAAATCAAATTTACAATTAAATTTTAATTGTAAATTAAATTCACAAATTAAATTAAATATTAAGTTTAAGGATGGAGACTAACCTAATGTCGTTGTGTAGCCCTGAGGTCTTGATAGTCCCCTCTGTTGCAAGGGACAAGGTATAGAGAATGGAATCTTTGCTTTAGTTTCCCCAACCAGAAGATTTTGTTGATCCCCAGCTCCTAACACCCTTTCAGGACTATAGCAGTAGGTAGGGTATTGGCCCAGTGATCCCATATAGGCCTGAGGACTGCAGGAACCAGCTAGATGTGGAGCACAGTTTCAATAGAAAGCTTTGTTGGAGGAACCTTTAGCACTAGTCATCCCATCTAGGGTGGCAGGAGAGTAGAAGGGAAGGGAAGGGAATACATATTTGTATAGTACCTATTAGATACCAAGCACCATGCTAAGTACCAGAATCAGGGAGTGTGATGGCTGCCTTGATATCCAGCTCTTTGGAAGAGGGTATGGTGTGGGCTAGGAGGTCCATCTAAAACTCCTAAAGAAAGGAAGTCATGGCTATTATTCAATATCAAAACCATTCAGAAGAGGAGGAGGAATGGGAAATATTTCTTCCAAAAGAAAAAGTTAGAAAAAAAATTGTTCAGTTGTAGTGTTTTGCCATTTCTTTCTTCAGCTCATTTTACAAGTAGGAAACTGAGGAGACCAGGGTTAAGCAACTTGCCCAAGGTCATACAGCTAGTAAGTATCTGAGGAGGAATTTGAACTCATGTCTTCCTGACTCCAGATTTGGTACTCTATCTAGCTAGCTGCAATTGAAAAAAAAATAGACTAGGCCCATTTTTATAGGGAAATACTGGTGAGGAAACTCCTTCTACCGGTGCAGATCAATTCCCTCTCTTCAGGTTTTAGTCTGTTGGAACTCTAGGATGTGCTATCTATTTTTTTAGTTGACCTCTTTTCATAAGTATAAGAAACCTGTAGTGTGGTGTCACCTCTACAACTTCCAGTTTTAGAATCATCTGAATACTCAGAGGTTAAGTGGCTTGTCCAGGGTCATATAGCAAGTATTTGAACCCAAGTATTCCTAAGTGAGCCCTTTTCCATTTCTAAGGCAATAAAACACAGTGGTGAGGCTCTTAAAAGTAATCCAAAGGCCATGTCCATTTTTTACCTAGCCTACTAACAGTGATTAGTTTTTTTTTAAATTTTTTTTTTTTATTATTGAGGCAATTGGGGTTAAGTGAGTTGCCCAAAGTCACACAGCTAGGAAGTATTATGTGTCTGAGGCCGGATTTGAACTCAGGTCTTCCTGAGTCCAGGACTGGTGCTCTATCCACTGCGCCATCTAGCTGCTCCTATTGTTATTGTTGTTGAGTTGTTTTGGTTGTGTCCAACTCTTTGTGACCTTATTTGGGGTTACCTTGGCAAACATAGTGGAGTGGTCTGACTTTTCTTTCTTTAGCTCATTTTATAGGTGAGGAAATAAGCTCCCAAATAGGTTTAGTGACATGCTCAGAATGATTCAGTGTTGGCTGTGACAGAAGTGGGAGCAGAAGCCATAACCTCCTATCTCTTCAGTACACTTTCCACCACAGCACACAATCAATTTGAGGCAAACAGGGTCAAGTGACTTGCCCAAGGTCACACAGCTAGTAAGTGTCTGACTACAGATTTGAACTCAAGTAAAAGGAATCTTCCTGACCCCAGGCCTGGCACTCTATCCACTGCACCACCTTGCTGCCCTACCACCCAGAAGCTGCTAAGAACATTATTTCCTGCAATTTGATTCTATCATAGTCACATTGACTCATTCTGAGCCATATCACTAAACCTATTTCATGCTTATTTCCTCATCTGTAAAATAGGGATAATAGAAAAGAATTAAAACCAGGACTACAGTGTAACTCTCTCATTTTGAAGATAAAAAGACAAATGAACAAAAACAAACAAAAAACAAACAAAAAAAGACCCCCAAAACAAATTAAATAGGGAAGTTAATATCCCAGTATCCCAATATCCCAGAGCTAGTTACTGACAAATCTAGAACCTACTGATATCTTTTGACTTTAATTCTTGTGTTGGTTTTTTTCTCATCCGTAGTACATTATATTCCTCTTTCCATCCTGTCTACTTACCAACCACACAGGATTTGTAGGAGAATCAAATGAAACAGGTGTGAAAACATTAGTATAATAATAAAATCATTAATATTAATGTTATCAAGATTTCTTTGGAAACTAATTTGAGGAGAGAGTCTGGGAGCAGCAGTCTCACATCTAACTTAGAACTTTCACAGACTGATCTGCAACCTTGATCTTACCCAAAATGGCAACTACTGTCAAGGATCAGCTGATTGTGAACGTCCTAAAAAAAGACCAAGTTCCCAATAACAAGATCACTGCTGTTGTAGTTGGACCCATATATCACCTTTCCAGAGGGCCTGATTTTGTCTAAAATATACATACATATGCACACACACATATCTATATGTATGTATGTATGTATGTATCTATCTATTTATCTATCTATCTTGTTGTAAATTTCCATATTGTATAAAAAGATCTATATGTGTACAATGATGAAACGAATTCCTCAAGTGTCATATTAACTCTAAATACTGAATAAACAACAAATAACTAGTAAAAAAGAAGCTAATTTGAAAATTCTTTATGTTAGAGTGAAGATCCATTCATGACGATAGATAGCAAAGATTCATCATAATTCTGAAATTGATAGACAGCTGAATCAATTCTTAAACTCTTTTCACAAGAAATATAAGAGCTATGCAATTAGAAATTAGTGAGTATTTTACAAAACTCACAACTTAGAAAGGAAAAGGTGCTTATAATGTCACTAGAGCAGGTATCTAGTTTTGGCCCTTATTTAAATATGTTAAAAATAATTAATCTTATCTAATTAGGAAAGGAAAGTTCTTTAAACTTTAAAGTGACAAAGAGTAGAGTTTTCTGACATTTACCATCAAATAAGTCCAATTTAAATTTGTAGTAGGATAATGGGATTAATGTAAAACTATAAACTTTTAAATATTTAGAAGTAAAAAGGTATTTAAAGCCATTAAGGTAGTGAGATCTGGAATGAAAGGAATTATATTGTGCTAACTGAAACATTTTTGACAAAATTTCAAGATTGGTAGATGAAGATAATTATATGTCTTGTGTAGGTGTCTCATTTAGCACAAAAACTCCTATAATTGTACTTCAGAATTAATCCTTTCTTAGATATAAGCATTGGTCCATTGTTTGAAAACTGGCTAAGAAATAGTACAAAAAATAGAAATGATGTGTCAATCAGTCAATCAAAATGGATGGAATATCTTCAATTGATTTATATTTAGAGAAGTGGTAAACTACAATATAAAAGCAAAGACTTGAAGTAAGCCATAAACATCAAGAATGAGAATGAAGAGGAAATACAGTGTTGTGGGCATTACTTGGGACCATCAATAATTTTGATATTTATAATGATAGCAAAATTCATGCATGTGTGCTTCTACGGTCACTGGACTAATTCAAAACTCTGATTGATGACATGAAATCAGGTTGATAACAGTTTTCCCATACTTAGTTTTTAGTCGACTGTGCCTAGAAGATTTCAGATCATAAACATTTATTTCATTGCTTCTTTTTTCTGCTTTTAATTCTGTGATTTTTTAAAAAAAAGTGGATATTATTCCAAGGAAATTTGTAAAAGTTGTATTTATTAAAGAGCATACTTACATGACTATAAGAGATATTGCACAAGCTGCTGGTGTGAAGAAGTGAAAAATCTCAAAGATCATTCAAGTCTATGAAGAAACAGCATCAGTCATACCAAAGCACAAAGGAAAGTGAGATCAAAATGAAAAATAAGAGCAAAAACTGCAATTTTTTTTTTAAATTGAAAAGTACTCTAGCCTTCAGAAAACTATCAGAGACCATCAGAAAGACGTGTAGCTGGAGGAGTTGTTAATGATTCCTTTAGAGTACATTCTAAGCATCTTAAATTGTGAAGAATAGTGGAAAGATTGGGGGAGACAGGTAGACAGAGAGACAGACAGACTGACATAGAAAAACAGAGATACTGAGAAATAGATAGAGACCAAGACAGAGAAAGACAGAGACAGAGTGACACAGACAAAGAAAGAGATAAGGACAGAGAATCAGAGACAGAAAGAATTACAGAAACAGACAAAATGTGTGTGTGTTTGTGTAGATATCTGTTTATTGCATCTAGGTATATTGGGGGCACTGGATTATGAGTGTACAGTCCTTAGAGGCTATTCAGATTTTCCTTCCTGGTAAATCTGTAGTAATCAAAAGATGCCCAGTTATTCCCTGCTCAGTTCTAATCCAACAAATGGAACATTGGAAAGCTATTTCTATCCATATGTGACTGAGGAATTAGTACTGTGTTGATGACAAAATGTCTTGTAATTGACTGTAGGTTAAGAACCAATGACTCAGTAGATTCTGAGCTGGACTTAGTTTATCACATGCAAAAGGGATAATATTTTAGAAGCTGTAATGTGGTTTCATTCTTTTCCTCTCTGGCTGTATGTGAGGAAAGAACTGGTTTTTTTGTACACTCCTATTAAATATATTTTCACATTAGTGATGTTGTAAGCAGGTATTAGAACCATTAGGAGGAACCACCAGAAAGGGGAAACAAAGCACAACAGAAGAAAAAAACAGCAAACAGTATGCTTCAATCTGCATTCAAACTCCAGAGTTCTTTCTTTGTATGTGGATAGCATTTTTCATCATGAGGCTTTTGGAGATATCTTAGATCCTTGCATTGCTGAGAAGGGATAAGTCTATCAATATTAGTCATTGTACAACATGGCTGTTACTTTGTACAATGTTCTCCTGGTTCTCCTCACTTCACTCAGCATCAGTCCATACATGTCTTTCCAGGTTTTTTTGGAGTCTGCCTGCTCATCATTTCTTATATTCCATTACATTTATATACTGCAACTTGTTCAGGCATTCCCCAATTGATGGGCATCCCCTCAATTTCTAATTCTTTGCCACTACTGAAAGAGCTGCTATAAATATTTTGTACATGTGAGGAGAAAAGAACCGTTGTGAGTGTCTGGATCATGGCAGCAAGCTATTATTTGCTTTCATGGCCAAGATGATGCCTCTCCTTCTTTGGTGTTTGTTCTTTTATGTTAGATGAATAAGGATGCAGTGACGGAACTACCCATGCAATAACTTTGTGAATTTAGAATATCTATGAGAGCTATCAAAGGTCTCACTGACAGTTGGAATTGGTAGCAAAATTAGCTGGAGGTGGTATCAGTGGCCGCTGAAGTGGTAATAGTTGATGACAGGAATCACCTACAGATGGATATGGAAATTCAGTCTTTCAAAGATGGTATCAGTTTGGTGGAATGACTCTTAAATTCTTAAGAGCTCGCTCTGGACCACAGAAAGGCACTGATACTCAGAGTCCTCAGAAAACGACACCTAAAGGGAATTTCAGGCAGACTCCATGAAGGGAAAAATGGGTTCCCTTGGTCAAGAGTTGGGAGGTGCTTCTTTGACATAGGCCTTCTCTACCTGTGTGCCTAACTATCTTTATACATTTTGGTTGAGTCCACCCTCAGCAGAGACCTTGTATGTGCACATTCAGTGTGTGACCCCAATAATAGGAACAAGGGGAGTTTTAAAACCTCCTATTATTGCTATACTGTCTCAGTAAATCTCATTTGTGAAAGCCAATACAATTCAAATGATTCTGATTGTTTATTGTGAAGACTCAGGAGCCATATTCTCAGAAGTTCCAACAGCTCTGGATTACTCCTAGCTGACATTTCTGTCTAGGGACCTCATCTACAGTGGTAGGAGTAGTTCAGAGTATAAACCTGGAAGGGTACTGCAAGCATAAGATAATCCTGGTGGGGAATTAACTCCATGAATGAAGATCTCTGTAACTTAAAGATACAGAAATCTACTTGGCACTCAGAGAAGTTAATGGACTTGTCCAGAGTCACATAACCAGTAGGTATCAGAGGAATTCGAGCCCAGGTCTTCCTAATTCCAAGGCAGGCTCTCTATTCACTACTTCAGGTTACATCTCATATATGTGTAGTCTTTCTTTGTTTGTAAGAAGTAGAGCATGTGATGACCTGCAATGATAGAGGGCACTCCCTCATGGGGCATTTCTATCTTTAGGAAAGAAATCACAAGTCTGGTTTAATAAAAATGTAGATAGATAGTGAAGTGGATAGGTAAATAGGTAGGTAGGTAGGTAAACAGGGAGAAAGAGAAAGAGAGAGAGAGTTATCTATTTGTCTGTCTAGAGATTCCTTTAGCAGATGAATATAAAAGCATTAATGTATTTAAATTAAGTTAGTGAATGGTCATTAATACAAAAAAGAGGCAAAAAAGGCTTGACATTTGTCCACTAATCAGCATGCTATGTAGAAGCTTTGATGGGCTTTTGATAGCTCTTGACTGAAAATGCCCAAGGAGACTTGGAAAAAACCTGCATCTATTTACTTCATATTGGTTTTGAAAGCCTGTTCTCTAGCAATTTCTTTGAGTTTTTATTAGTTAAATATAAATCCAGAATTATTGAACTAAGAGGCCATCAGGCTCAGAAAGCTCTATATATCATCTAACTTTTGAAAAGAGGCTACCAGCCAAGGGGTTGTTATTTCAAGTTCAGTCAAGTTATATAGGATTTTATGACTGGCCCAAGAAATGAATTACTGAGGTTCATCTTTAGAGAGCATCAGTTCACTGCAGCCTTAATGTAAAAGTCAGATTTACAATTCATATCCATAAGCAAGTATGGTAGATAGGATTTTCCCCCATTGATTGGAAAATAGAATTATTATTATAAACTGTTTCCTTCTAAAAGCTTGCATTGATGTAAGGGCCCCAATGTAGCCTAGGCATCAGATATTTATTTGTGTTTTACTTTCCTGGCTTCACACGGATGTTTAAATGTTTAGCTGCACAGTTATCCTCTAGTCCTGATGGATGGCCCTGCTGCAGATATGGTGCAGCTAATGAAAAGATGGCATAAACACTTACAAGTGCCATCAAGATTTATGAACCAATAAGAAAGCCTGAAATGCTAAGTAGAAAAAAAGGGCTAGTGGACCAATCCTAGGCAAATGTTCCCTCTTATTTTCACTATGAAATAAAATGTTTTATAATGCATAAAACCTCTACCTTCAGCCTTGAATGGTAATTTTGAATGTTTATGTTTCACTGAATTTTTCCTTCCATGTTTGGAAACTTCTAGTATCTTTCTCTGTGTGTCTGTCTAGGTATGCCAGAGCTCTGGTCCAAGAGCCATTTCTGTTCCCCTTAGCCAGGACTGCATGACAGTAATGACCCTGAGGACACTGAGAAGATTGTATCCGCTCTTCTTATGCATAACTCCTTTCCTGCTCATCCAGAGAATGTAATGCCTCCCGTATCTCACAGGTCTTCTGAGTCTAGGAAGACGAAAATACTTCCCTAACAGAAGCAAGCCTTCCTCTGGTTGTTAGGTTACTTTAAAGGTTGAGCAGAGTACTTCTTCCAGAGAAAGCAGTGGTGGTGTGCTAGGTATGGTAGTGAATAGAGTGCTAGAACTGGTACCACAAAGATCTAAGTTCAAATTTTACTTCAGATATTTACTAGTGCTGTGACCCTGGATCAGTTATTTAACATCTGAGCCTGTAAAGTGGAAAAGCTTGAAAATACTACTGACCAGACAAGTTTGTATTTATTAAGATGATATGTCCAAAGCACTGTCAACTTCAAAGTGCTAAATAAAATATAATTCTTCTTCTTCTTAATTTTATTGGAGTGAACAGGATCCTGGTGCTCTAATTTCAGCCCATTTTGTTGACCATGCACCTTTTTGCTCCTTCTGCCACCCAGAATTAATCTTTCTTTTCTACTGTAGTTATACACTCACACACACACACACACACACACACACACACACACACATGATTGAAAAGGAATCCTAGACCCCAAACTCCACTCAGTCTTATTGACCTCTGATGTATCCCTTTCCCAGTTTCATGTTGTATTTAGTATTGAAATTGATTAGTCATTTTCCAAACCCTGTGATGCATTCCCATGTACCCATTTCAAACATTTACTACCCTGACTTCTCCCACCTTCTACCCAGGGAAAGTGCAGTGAGTCATATAACATTATATGATAAAGTCCACCAAAGCATAAGCAATAATTATGAAAGAGCAGAGTAATTTTTTGAAAACTTGAAATGATGAATATTTTAAGGTGAAGTTTTCTTTTAACACAGTATGAGTAATTGATTCAGCTTGTCAGACTAACATTTCTTCTATATTTTAACTTGAAAAACTACCAAAAAATTTATATTTTTAATTATGTTTCATAGCAAGAATAGTTGATCTAAATGTATGAGAAATCCTCAAGAACCAGATTTCTTTTACCTTTAGCTTTTTCTATTTTTAGGTTAAACAAAAGATGTATAGAACCCAATGATTTTTTAACACAAAATCATGAAATTATGGGAGTCTCAACAGGTTTTATCTCAGATGTAAAAAATGAGTCTTCTTCCTTTCACTCCTGTGGTGGGCAACTTAAGTTTTGAATATTGTACACACTGTTAGACACGGTCAACATATTAGTTAACAACTTTTATTTTGTGCTCAATATTTACCCTCTCTCTTTAAATCTTTATTGTAATTCCACTCAGGCCTTTTCTCAAAGGTCAAAGAAATAGCAAAAGTAACAATAGGATAAAAAAATGTTTAAAGAAGTTCTTATTGTGTGGCAAAGAACCAGAAACTATAGAGGTTCCCATCACTCAGGGAATGACCAAACAAATTATAACATGCTAATGTAATGGAATAGTGTTATGTCTTAATAAATGAAAAAAATGAAAAATTCCAGAAAATCCTGAGAAGAATTGCATGATTTGAGAGACAATGAAAAGAGCAGAATCAGGAAAAAAATTAACAACAATGAAAAGAAAAACAATTTCGAAAGACTTGAGAGCTTTAATCAATGCAATAACCAACCAGGCTTCCAGGGAAGCTAGTATGATACTTATTATCCATCTCCTAATAGAAGGATGATATACCCAAAACAAAAAGTGATATGTACATTTTTGGACATGACCAATGTAAGAATGTATTTCACTTGATTATATATATTTGTCACAGTGATTTTGTAATGTCTAGCTATGAAAGGAGAGAAAAATAAATGCTTATTAATTGATTTTTTAATTTAAGATAATGGCTTTTTTGGTACAAAAGGGAATGTATTTAGAAAGGAATGTGATATAAAAGAAAAAGAAAGATAACTTTTAAAAAATATATATATAATAACATTTCAAAAATAGGTTATCAGGCAAAGAGAAAAACAAAAGTGTTGTTATTATATTTTAAAAACTGCTACAGTAGAAAGACGGTCATAAGGTAAAAACTGGGTTTTCCTTTTACTACCTGTGTGATGGACATGTCACTTAAACTTTCTAGCTTTCTGTTTCTTTTCAATACATTTTAAAAGTATGGACTAAAAGATCCCTAAGGTCTCTTCTAGCCCTAAAGCTATGATTCAATGATCCCTTTTTTTTAAAAAACATTTTGACATGATAGAGAACAAAATGTTCCAAGGACAAACCTCTATCTTGCTAATCTTCTAAATGGATTATTTGGTGTTCTCCTGAATATATACCTCATTTTTCTACCTTCATGCTTTGCTCAAGTTTCCATCTTTACCTAGGTTAAAGGTTTCTTTCTTCATCCCAATCATACAATCTCAACTTTTGGAAAATGTAGCATCATTCAATATCTACCTCAATAATTTTCACCTTCGTGAAATATTTCTTTTCCTATGGGCCCAATACAATTTGTATCTCTCTCTCTCTCCCTGAAGGCTCAGAGTACTTTGTGCCATTCTGAAGACACTATGTTTTGCTGGCTCTTATTCTCAGTGTTTACTTATGGTATCTGTTCTTTGCAAATAGTAAGTTTTCAACTTAGTTTAATTGCATTTCTCACAGGCATTTAAAACCATTAGAAATACAAAAGAAGTAGATGGCTGCATCTAGTAGCTAGATTAAAACTTCAGTGGAAAATTTTGTTTAACAGTGTCCTCTATGTAGGTCACTAGCCATAAATGGATTTTAAAGAGCTCCAGGAAGGATCCAGTAAGATTTACGTCCTGGTTCAACATCACTTTGAATTTATGAGCCAGTTGCAGACCAAGAAGTTTCAACAATTTTGTGATATGATTGGATTGCTAAGAAAGAGTGGGAAGGTCATTACATTAATAAAACCAAAGGTAATTCACTGGATTGTAAGATTACTACATGTTCTCCAATCTTGTCCAGCACTTTCCTGTCACCATGCATTTTGATACACTGTCTCCCACACCCAGAATGTGCTCCTT
Organism: Phascolarctos cinereus; assembly: GCF_003287225.1. NCBI lineage: Eukaryota > Metazoa > Chordata > Mammalia > Diprotodontia > Phascolarctidae > Phascolarctos > Phascolarctos cinereus. Next base: position 198,650,022 of record NW_027555736.1, read on the forward strand.
ATTCATCCCTGCTCATAGAAATCCTTCCAGGATTTTAGTTCAAATGCTGCTCTGTGAAGCTTTCATTGTTTGCTCCCAGAATAATCCAACTCTCCCAAAGTTTTCCAGTCATTTTCTCAGGATCTTTTTCACATTCTTCTATGAATGTTTTTAATCTTTGTATTCCTAGTAGCAATAACACAGCCTTAGATGTAGAAGCTGTTACAAATTTTTTGTTGAATTTCATTTACTGTACTTCCAAAGAAACAGTGACAATATGCAGATGTTCTATTATCTCCTAGCATTTTTCTTTCTTTTCATCATACCTAGAAGGAAGATAAGTATAGTATTAAAAATAGGGATCCAATTCAGAAAACTAAGTAAGGAAATTTACTTAGGACCAGTCAATAAATAAGTGACAAATTATGTTTGTAATTCTTATCTATTTGCCTCTTAGATTTCTACATACATATAGGTACATGTAATGATGTATTACGTATAAATGTACATTATGCATATATAACACATGTGCATTTATATACATATTTGCACATGTGTGTACATGTATGTGATTGTGTGTGTATATGTATATGGTAATATACACTATTACATAAAGTTCTGAAAAATTTATAAGCAAATTTACATTATTTCTGTAGCATGATGATGAAATCTGAGTATTTTTCTTGAGTAGTCTGCATTAAAAAGCTAAATTTCCAAAAAGGAAACTGGGGAGAAGGTTCTAATTTAAAAAAAAGATAGATATTCATGTTTAACATGATTGTATATGTATAACCTATATCAGATTGCTTGCTGTCTTGAGGAGGGAAAGGGGAAGGAGGGAGAAAAATTTGGAACTTAAAATCTTTTAAAAATAAATGCTGAAAACTATCTTTTTTTCCCTAGTTTATTTTTTTATTTACATAAAGAAACATTTTTTAACATCTGTTTTTAAAGTTTTGAGTTCCATATTCTTCCAATCACTTCCATATGCTTTTGAGTTGAAAATTTTTCTCCCCCTTCCTCCCCCCCACCCTCCCCAAGACGGCATACAATCTGATACAGGCTTTACATTTACATACCCATTAAACGTATTTTCACATTAGTGAAGTTGTAAGTAAAAATTAAAACCAATAGGAGGAACCATCAGAAAGATGAAACAAAACTCAACAGAAGGCAAAAATAAGTGATATGTGGACAGCATTTTCCATGCCCCAATGTTCAATCCTATAAACACACAGGTGGCATAACTGATAGAGTGTTGATTTTGGAATTAGTAGCATCTGAATTCAATTCCTCTGTCAGACAATTTCTGGTGGGACCAGTCACTTAACTTTTCAGTTTTATTGATAAAATTGGGCTTAAAGTGGCACCTGTATCTCTGGTTTGTTTTGAGGTTGAAATAGGATAATATATAGAATAACTTTGTGACCCTTAATACATCTGTCATTGCTTGCCATCCAAACACATAAAACTTAACATGTCCAAAAACTGAACTCACCACCGTATCCTCCAAAACTGCCTCTTCTACAAACTTTCCTATTTCTTTTGATGTCACCACTCTTTTCCCAGTTATCTAGACATGACATCTCAGTGAGAACTGTATTCCCTCTCCTTTATTGAATGTGGCCTTATCACTTAGTAAGTCCTTTGGATTCAATTTCTGTAATACCTCTTCCCCACTCTGCACTTACTATACCATAGCATCCAAATTCTTAGAGCAGAAGTTCAGGGAATTATAGGAAGAAATAGATATCAAAACTATACTAGTGGGGGACCTCAACCTCGCCTTCTATGAACTAGATAAATCTAACCACAAAATAAACAAGAAAGAAGTTAAGGAGGTGAATGGAACATTAGAAGTTAGGTGTGATAGACTTCTGGAGAAAACTGAATGGGGACAGAAAGGAATACACTTTTTTCTCAGTGGTACATGACACATACACAAAAATTGACCATGTACTAGGGCGTAAAAACCTCACAATCCAATGCAGAAAGGCAGAAATATTAAATCCACCTTTTTCAGATCATGACACAATGAAAATCATATATAATAAAGGGACATGGAAAGATAGACTAAAAAATATTTGGAAACTAAATAATGTAACCCTAAAAAATTATTGTGTCAAACAACAAATCATAGAAAAAATCAATAATTTCATTCGAGAGAATGACAATAATGAGACAACATACCAAAACTTATGGGATGCAGCGAAAGCAGTTCTTAGGGGAAGTTTTATATTTCTAAATGCTTACATAAATAAAATAGAAAAAGAGGAGATCAATGAATTGGGCATGCAACTAAAAAAACTAGAAAAAGAACAAATTAAAAATCCTCAACTAAACACAAATTAGAAATATTGAAAACCAAAGGAAAAATTAAAAATTGAAATTAAGAAAACTACTGAACTAATAAATAAAACTAAGAGCTGGTTTTATGAAAAAAAAATAGATAAATCTTGGGTTAATTTAGTTAAAAAAGAGAAAAAAAGAAAACCAAATTATTAGTATCAAGAATGAAAAGGGTGAAGCTACCACCAAGGAAGAGGAAATTAAAACAATAATTAGGAATTATTTTGCCCAACTATATGCCAACAAATTTGACAATCTTAGTGAAATGGATACATATTTACAAAAATATAAATTGCCCAGATTAACCGAAGAGGAAGTAAAATACTTAAATAACCCCATCTCAGAAAAAGAAATTGAACAAGCCATTGATGAACTCCCTAGGAAAAAATCTCCAGGGCCAGATGGATTTACATTGAATTCTATCAAACATTTAAAGAACAATTAATTCCAATACTATATAGACTATTTGGGAAAATAGGTGAAGAAGGAGTCTTACCAAAATTTTTTATGATATATGGTGTGTTGATACCTAAACCAGGAAGAGTCAAAATAGAGAAAGAAAATTATAGACCAATTTCTCTAATGAATATAGATGCAAAAATTTTAAACAAAATACTAGCAAATAGATTACAGCAACTTATCAAAAGAATAATACACTATGACCAGGTAGGATTTATACCAGGAATGCAGGGTTGGTTCAATATTAGGAAAACTATCAGCATAATTGAGCATATCAAAACAAAACCAACAGAAACCACATGATCATCTCAATAGATGCAGAAAAAGCTTTTAAAAATACAACACCCATTCCTATTAAAAACACTAGAAAGCATAGGTATAAATGGAGTCTTCCTTAAAATAATAAATAGCACTATCTAAAACCTTCAGCAAGCATTATATGTAATGGGGACACTAGAAGCATTTCCAATAAGATGGGGGTGAAACAAGGATGTCCATTATCACCACTGTTATTCAATATTGTACTGGAAACTTAGCTTTAGCAATAAGAGAAGAAAAAGAAATTGAAGGCATTAGAATAGGCAAAGAAGAAACAAAGCTATCACTCTTTGCAGATGACATGATGATATACTTAGAGAATCCTAGAGAATCAAGTAAAAAACTACTTGAAATAATAAACAACTTTAGCAAAGTTGCAGGCTATAAAATAAACCCACATAAATCATCAGCATTTCTATATATTACCAACAAAGCCCAACAGCAAGAGATAGAAAGAGAAATCCATTTAAACTTACTGTAGACATTATAAAATATTTAGGAGTCTACCTCCTGAAACAAACCCAGGAACTCTATGAACACAATTACAAAACACTTTTCACACAAATAAAATCAGATCTAAATAATTGGAAAAACATCAGTTGCTCATGGGTAGGCCAAGCTAATATAATAAAAATGACAATCCTACCTAAGCTAATTTTTATTATTCAGTGCCATACCAATCAAACTACCAAAAAATTATTTTATAGAGTTAGAAAAAATAATAACAAGATTCATTTGGAAAAACAAAAGGTCCAGAATATCAAAGGAACTAATGAAAAGAAATGCAGGGGAAGGTGGCCTAGCAATTCCAGATCTTAAATTGTATTATAAAGCAGCAATCATCAAAACTGCTTGGTACTGGCTAAGAAATAGGGAGGTGGATCAGTGGAATAGGTTAAATATGCAAGACACAGTAGTCAATGACTATAGTAATCTATTATTTGATAAACCCAAAGACCCCAGCTTCTGGGATAAGAACCCACTCTTTGAAAAAAACTGCTGGGAAAACTGGAAAAGAGTATGGCAGAAACTAGGCATAGACCCAAATCTCACACCATATACCAAAATAAAGTCAAAATGGGTTCATGACTTAGATATAAAGGCTGATATAAGTAAACTGGAGAACAAGGAATAGTTTACCTATCAGATCTATGGAGAACAGAAGAATTCATGACCAAACAGGAGATAGAGAAACATTATGAAAAGCAAAATGGATAATTTTGATTACATTAAATTGAAAAGTTTTTGCACAAACAAAGCCAATGCAACTAAGATTAGAAGGAAGGTAGAAAATTGGGAAAGAATTTTTACAACCAGTCTCTCTGATAAAGGCCTCATTTCTAAAAATATAGAGAATTAAGACAAATTTATAAGAACACAAGCCATTCCCCAATTGATAAATGGTCAAAGGATATGAACAGACAGTTCTCAGATGAAGAAATTAAAGCCATCTATAGTCATATGAAAAAATGCTCTAAATCATTATTGATTAGAGAAATGCAAATCAAAACAACTCTGAGGTACCACATCACACCTATCAGACTGGCCAACATGACAAAACAGGAAAATGATAAATGTTGGAGAAGATGTGGGAAAATTGGAACACTAATACATTGTTGGTGGAGTTGTGAAATGATCCAACCATTTTGGAGAACAATTTGGAACTATGCCCAAAGGGCTAAAAATGTGCATACCCTTTGATCCAGCAATAGCACTTCTAGGGCTATATCCCAAAGAGATCAAACAAATGGGAAAAGGACCCACATGTACAAAAATATTCATAGCAGCTCTTTTTGTGGTGGCAAAGAATTGGAAATTGAGAGGATGCCCATCAATTGGGGAATGGCTGAGCAAGTTGTGGTATGAATGTAATGGAATACTATTGTGCTATAAGAAATGATGAACAGGCTGACTTCAAAAAACCTGGAAAGACTTATATGGTCTGATGCTGAGTGAAGTGAGCAGAACCAAGAGATGTACACAATAACAGCCACGTTGCAATGACTAATATTGTTAAACTGAACCCTTCTCAGCATTACAAGGATCTAAGACATCTCCAGAGGCCTCATGATGGAAAATGCTCCACATCCAAAGAAAGAACTATGGAAGTTGAATTGCTTTTTTACCTTCTGTTGAGTTTTGTTTCATCTTTCTGATGGTTTCTCCTATTGGTTTTAATTTTTACTTACCACATCACTAACGTGAAAATACGTTTAATAGGAATGTAAATGTATAGCCTATATCTGAGCTGTCTTGGGGAGGGTAGTGGGGAGGAAGGGGGAGAAAAATTTTCAACTCAAAAGCATATGGAAGTGATTATTGATAAATCAAAATAAATTAAGAAAAGAAAAAAGAAAAAAATAAAAAGAAAGAAAAGGAAAGCAACTCAATATAAGTTATACATGTGCAGTTATGCAAAACACTTCCATAGTAGTCATGTTGTGAAAAACTAACTCTATTTCTTATAATCCTAACCCCCCCCATTTAGTCTAGTCTTTTTTTTTCACCCTGTCCCTCCTCAGAAGTATTTGCTTCTGATTACCACCTTTCCCAATCTGTCCTCCTCTCTAACATTCTCTGGCTCCCTTGTTCCCTTCTCCCCCTATTTTTCCTGTAGGGTAAGACAGGATTCCATACCCAATTAAGTATGTATGTCATTCCCTCCTTAAGTCAAATCCTATGAGAATAAGATACCCTCATTCCCTCTCACCTTCCCCTCTTTCCTCTCCCATGTAAGAGCCTTTTCTTTTCTGTTTTTTTTTGTGAGATAATTTACCCAATTCTATCTCTTCCTTTCTCCTCCTTCCAGTATAATCCTCTCTCACCCCTTAATTTTATTCTCCAGATATGACCCCTTCATTTTCAACTCACCCTGTGCCATCTATCTATCTATCTATCTACACATACATGTAATTTTTTTCCTCCAACTACCCTAATAGTAACAAAGGTCTTATGAATTATAAATACCATCTTTCCATGCAGGAATGTAAACAGTTCAACCTTAATAAGTCTCTTATGAGTTCTCTTTCCTGTTTACCTCTTCATGTTTCACTTGAATCCTGTATTTGAAAGTCAAATTTTCTATTCAGCTCTGGTCTTTTCATCAAGAATGCTTGAAAGTCCTCTATTTCACTGAATGACAATTTTTTCCCCTGAAGGATTATACTCAGTTTTGCTGGGTAGGTTATTCTTGGTTGTAATCCTATCTCTTTTGCCCTCTGGAAAATTATATTCCATGCCCACTGGTCCCTTAATGTAGAAGCTGCTACATCTTGTGTTATCCTGATTGTGTTTCCACAATACTTGAATTATCTCTTTCTGGCTGCTTGTAATATTTTCTCTTTTACCTGTGAGCTCAAGAATCTGGCTACAATATTCCTAGGAGTTTTCCTTTGTGGATCTGTTTCAGAGGAGATTGGTGGATTCCTTCAATTTCTATTTTACCCTCTGGTTCTAAAATGTCAGGGCAGTTCTCCTAGAGAATTTCTTGAAAGATGATATGTAGGCTTTTTTTTTTTTGATCATGGCTTTCAGATAGTCCAGTAATTTTTAAATTATCTCTTCTGGATCTGTTTTCCACTTCAGTTGTTTTTCCAGTGAGATATTTCACATTGTTTTCTAATTTTTCATTCTTTTGGATTTGTTTTAGTGTCTGATTTCTCATAAAATCACTAGTTTCCAATTGCTCTATTCTAATTTTTAAGGAAGTATTTTCTATAGTAAACTTTTGTAGTTGTTTTACCATTTAGTCAATTTTGCTTTTTAGGGCATTCTCCTCACTGGCTTTTTGGAACTCTTTTGCCATTTGAGTTAGGCTATTTCTTTTTTTTTTTTTTTTGCTTTTTTAAGCAATTGGGGTTAAGTGACTTGCCTAGGGTCACACAGCTAGTTAAGTGGCAAGTGTTTGTTCTGAGGCCACATTTAAACTCAGGTCCTCCTGACTTCAGGGTCAGTGCTGTATGAGTTAGGCTATTTCTTAAGGTGTTATTTTCTTCAGTATTTTTTTGGTTCTCTTTTAGGAAGCTGTTGACTTGTTTTTCATGATTTTCTTGTATCACTCTTCTCTTCCCAGTTTTTCCTCTAATTCCCTTATTTGCTTCTCAAAATCCCTTTTGAGCTCTTCCAAGGCCTAGGACTGATTCATATCTTTCTTGGAGGCTTTGGATGTAGGAGCTTTGACTTTGTCATCTTCTGGTTGTATGTTTTGATCTTCTTTGTTACCAAAAAGAGATTCTAAGATCTGACACTTGTTGCTAGGTTTGCTCATGATCCCAGCCAATTACCTGAGTTATAAACTCTTTATTAAAGTAGAGGTCTGCTTCCAATGTGGAGAATGTACTGTCCCAAGCTTCGGGGGTTTGTACAGCTGTTTTCACAGATACTTGTAGGGACCTGTAAATTTTCAGTTCTTTCCAAGGTGGTATGACAAGGGGCGAGGTGTTTACTCCTTTCTTGGCCTGTGCTCTGGCCTATGAGTGACCACAAGCACTCTTTTCTGTCTTGGAACTATGAGGAGAATTTTCTCCTTATCGCCACTACAAGCTCCACCACACAAGCTCTCCTCCTTGCCCCAGGACTGCCCCTCATAGCTGTGACCCATCAGGCAGTGAGGTGGTCACTTAACTCCAACTGCCTCCCCCCCCACAAAAAAAAAAAAAGATCCAAGCACAGGCCATGCAAGCAATTCCTGCCTCAGCACTGGCAAAGAGATCCCTGCAATCTCCCTCTCATCAGCCGCTCAATTCCCCTTCAGTCTGTGGGCCAGAAGCTCAAGAGGCAGCTGCTGCCTGGGCCATGCTTGGGAACTGGGGCTGAGACCTAGCATCTCTCTCATTGCAGAAATAGACTTTTCCTACTGACCTTCTTAAGTTGTCTTTGGCGTTCGAGGGTTGAGAAGTCTGGAAACTGCCACAACTGCCTGTGATTCAGTCCTCTAAGGCTTGCTCCAGATTCACTGCTGCCTGCACACCCACACCAAACTGTGCTTCTCTCCCAGCCCAGTGCGACATATGTTTCTGATCAACCATCCAGGTTGTCTTGGACTGGAAATTTGTTTCACTCTGTCTTTTTTTGGATTTTGCTGCTTTAGAATTTGTTTACAGCCATTTTTTATAGGTATTTGGAGGGGTTTGGGAGAGAGCTCATGCAAGTCACTGCTTTCACTTTGCCATCTTGGCTCCACCCACAGCTGTCTCCTTTATACTTATCACATTCTACCTTGTATCATACTTAATAATAGTGAAGTTATATTACTTCTTCAAATTGTAAGGTCTTTGAAGACAGGCACTGTCATCCTCTGCCCTTCCCCCCCTTTTTTTTTTTTATCATGAAACAAGGTTATTTGCTTTCATTTCATATCTTTTCCCCTCAGTTTTGGTTATTTCTAAAAAAAATTCTACTGCTTTCTTGACCTTATTTTTATTTTCTCTTAAATTTTTCTAAGCACTTTCTGGAAAATGGGTCATACAACAGGAAAAAAAAAGACATATGCAATGCCTGAAAAATCTTCAGGATTACCTTTTAAATGATATGTATGGTCCTCCTGGTAAAATAGTCCAACCTTTGGTTCAGGTACTGGAATGAGAACGGACCTTTATTATTGTTGTTCAGTCATGTCCTACTCTTTCTGGCCCCATTTGGGGTTTTCTTGGCAAGGAAACAAGAGTGGTTTGCCATTTTCTTCTGTAGCTCATTTTATGGATGAAGGAACTGAGGTAATTAAGCGTAAATGATCTGCCTTGAGTCACATAATGCTAAGTGCCTGAGGCCGGATTTGAATTCAGGAAGATGAGTCTTTCTCACTCGAGGCCTCATACTCTATCCACTGAGTCACTTAACTGCCCAGACGGGACCTTAGTTCATCTAGTTCATCTGGTTCAACTGCTTCATTTAGTCTATGAGGCCCTGAATTGAGACCCAAAGATGTTAAATGACTTACTCAAGATGAAACAGGTAATATGTGTCAAGGCTTGGATTCAGATCCAGGTTTTTAGATGATTCTCTATATCCCCCTAAAACACATTATCAAACAAACAATCCTAATGCTTAGTAGTGATTGGTAGTGATTTTTGTTTCCCTTGACAATCTCAATTGCTTCATCTATAAATTAAAAAGTTGAACCAGAAATCTTTAAGGTACCTCTTATCTAAACTTATATGATCCTATATCTCTGGTAATTTTCTGATTTTCCCTAAAGCAATTATCTACATTTTTATGAACTCAAGGAAGAGGTAATTACAGTAAAATGGACTGTGAACAAAGGAAGAAGAGCAGAAATCTAGATTCTTCCAGTAAAGCAATGTGCCTGATATAAAATTTAAGATTCTTCAGTCATCCTTGTAATTTTCAGTCTTTCTCATGGATATATATATTCTTTATCTCTGTGTATGTGTTTGTAAATGAGGCCTCATCATCTTTTCAAATGTTTCACAATTGTCTATTACTTTTAATATTCTGGTTCTTAGCCTTTGGGACACAAAAATGTTAAAATGTTAGATATAATGAGATTTTTTTCTTCTTTTCATTTATTAATTTTTTAAATAAAGCTCCTCTGTAGACTGAGTCTAAATTATATTCTTCTTACCTACCATCAGTCTATAATGGACCATGATTCAAATACATTTTCCTTTCCAAACAGAGATCTGCTCATTGTTTATTTTAGATAGAGATTTCTTGTTAAAAATTAGTCATGTATTTATCTACAATATATTTAATAGTTTCAAAGAAGAAAAATCATTAGCAACAATTAATTTCATAATTAGATGTAATGATTTAATAACGCTTTTGTGAACAATAAACTAAGAAAAGCAATGGCAAAGTACTTTCAACCTGAAGCTTTCAATCAGGAAGAACAAGAAAACATAAAGCCTATAATTTTGTTCCAATTTTCGAATGTCAGAAGGAGACTACATCAGGATAAAAGTTCATCATTTTCCCCACGAAGTCAAATCAAAGCATTTTGAAATAAGAATGAAAATGATGCATATGTTCCTTGATGTTATTTTGTGTTAGGCAGCACACTGAAGGGGAATCAAAGAAGATCTGCCTTCCATCTGATAAACGTGTTCTCAGTGAAACGGGATAATAAATTCTAAGAAAAAAATTTGGAAAATATAAGTTTTTAAATAATTTTCTTCATTCTGGTTTGGTTCCTTACATTCATTTAGTGTGCTCTTCGAATTGGCCTAAAGAGGAAGGAGAAGGAATGGAAGATGTGGCAATATAGAAAGAGGAAATATGCAAGAAGTGGGGAGAGGAGAAGGAGAATGCAGGCACTGAAAGGCAGAATGATGAACAAAGTCGTACCATACAATTGGGTTTTCCCAAATCCTTGAAATATCCATTGGTGAACTAACCACATGAGGAGCCTCAAGCTATCATCTGATAGATGTATTTGTCCACAACCAAGTGAATGTTACAAATGTAGTCTGCTGCTAAAATGCCAAGTGTTGCTCAATTATCTTCTCTTTTAGAACTCTTCATTGATTTTTAAGCCGGAAGACATTAGGGCAAACACTGGTCACTTCAATGAGAATGCTTGTTTCTGTCCCTCAAACCACAGAAAAAAATCTCAGCCTTCTCTGAGATGATGATACAAGCTGGCTGTGTATTAATAAGAGAGGTAGAGATTATGGACAAAAATAGAATAGTAACTAAGGTGTAACCCTAGGCCTAACACTTTCCATTAGAAAGAATAATGGCTTAGGAATTGCATAATGACAGAGAAGAAGGAAGGCCTGTATTTTATCTACTAGACCCCTACCAAGTCACAAATCTATGTCTTCAACCTTTTTTTCTTTTTTAAATTTATTTTTTCTCAAATACATGTAAAAAAATTAATATTCATTCAAAAATACATTGTGTTCCAAATTCATTCCCTCTTTTACCTCTCACCTTGAGAATGTAATCAATTTGATACAGATTATACATCTGAAGTCATGAAAAATGTATTTCCATGTTATCCATGTTGGAAAAGAAAACACAGACCAAAAATAAATAAATAAACCAAGAAAAATAAAGTAAAAAAAGTATGCTTTGATCTGCATTCAGACTCTATCAGTTCTTTCTCTGGAGGTATATAGAATTTTTCATCATAAGTTCTTTGAAATTTTCTTGTATTACTCAGAATAGCTAAGTCCTTCACAGCTGATCATCATATAATATTGCTGTTATTGTGTACAATGGTCTCCTGGTTCCACTAATTTTACTTTGCATCACTTCATATACATATTTCTAGGCTTTTCTGAGAGTATCCTGCTCATCCTTTAACATTTAATGGTATTTTTCCAATTACATGTATAGATAGTTTTCAACATTCACTTTTGTAAGATTTTGAGTTCCCTATTTTTCTCCCTCCCTTCCTTCCTTCCCCCCTCCCCAAGAGAGCAAGCAATCTGATATAGGTTATACATGCACAATCATGTTAAATATATTTCCACATTAGTCATGTTGTGAAAGAAGAATCAGAGCAAAAGGGGAAAAAACAACGAAAGTGAAAATAGTATGTTTCAATCTGCATTCAGACTCTATAGTTCTTTCTCTGGATGTGGTTAGCATTTTTTATCATGAGCCTTTTGGAATTGACTTGGATCATTGTATTGTTGAGAAGAGCTAAGTCTATCCTATTTGATCATCACACAATGTTGCCATTACTGTGTGCAATGTTCTCCTGGTCCTTTTCACTTCACTTAGCATCAGTTAGTGTAAGTCTTTCCAGGTTTTTTTTTTCTGAAATCTGCCTGCTCATCATTTCTTATAGAAAAATAGTATTCTATTACATTCATATACCACAACTTGTTCAGCTATTCACCAACGGATGGGCATCCTCTCAATTTCCAATTCTTTGCCACCGCATAAAAAACTGCTGTAAATATTATTGTACATGTGAGTCCTTTTCCCTTTTTAGGATCTCTTTGGGATACAGACCTAGTAGTGGTATTGCTGGGTTAAAGAGTATGGTTGCCTTCGGGCATAGTTCCAAATTGCTCTCCAGAATGGTTGAATCAGCTCACAACTCCACTCACAATGCATTAGTGCTCCAATTTTCCCACATCTCCAATTTTCATTATTTTTCTTTTCTGTCATATTAGCCAATCTGGTTGGTATGAGGTGGTAACTCAAAGTTTTAGTTTGTATTTCTCTAATCAATAGTGGGTTAGAGAATTTTTTCATATGACTACGGTGCCTTTAATTTCTTCATGTAAAAAAATACCTGTTCACACCCTTTGACCATTGAGGATCAATGCTTTTTCTTACTATTTCTTTAATAACTTGTCATTCATCCTGTACTTAAAGACTTCCAATGACAAAGTTCTTGCCAGAAGTCTTCAACCTATTTTATTTTGAGATAGCTTGAGTTGTTAGGAATAATAATATGAACTGGCATCATCATTTGTTTTCACATTCAGTTTTCACAGCTTTGTGAAATAGTTGCTATAGAACCTCTTCTTAGTACTTTCTCCATTGATAATTGATAAACATTTATTAATGCTCTATTGTGTTCCAGGCAGTGCTCTAAGTTCTGAGGATACAATTGAAGGTTAATAGAAGAGGAAATAGAGTTTAAAATGAATTTATTTGCCTGTAGTTACACAGCTGGAATCCAGAGGTTGGATTCAAAACCAAGTCTTTCCTCTGGTTCTAAGACCAGAGTTCTTTCAATTTCCCTTTAATAGTTCCCTTTAAATTGAGCTTAAATTTTTCTCCTAATAATTTTCAACTACTGATTCCAGGGACAGCAGACTCAAAAAGAAACAGCGAACACTAATCCATACATAAGGGTCCCTTCAGGGTACGTATTAATTTTAAAATGCAATGTTACTATGTATGATTGCATATTTTTGTATTTTGTTAAATGTTTCTTTGTTACGTTTTAATCTGGTTCCTACTTAATTCAGGAAATTTATGGTATATATTATATTTATGGTATATGATATATACATGTATATATGTGTGTATCTGTATATAAATATTTGTGTGTACATATACACCTATACATATACAGACACATATATACACACGTGTGTACATACACGTGCATGCATGTATTGCAGTGCATGTATACACATATACACATATATATTATGTGCATATACATGCATGTACACACGTATATGTGTATGTGTATATATGAGTGTGTAAATAGAATCATATATAATTATATATTTATACACAAATACCCACACATATACATACATACACATGTAGGCATATACAGACATTATACACACAGACATACATATATACACACATACACGCACATGTATATGTCTGTGTCTAATGGTGGCCATCTTTAGGATGGGGGGAGAGAAGAAAAAGAAAACAAGGGAAAAAAAGATATTTACATAAATTTGTTGTATATTTAAAAGGGATACAAGTTGTACATAGTAGATTTACAGTTTCGTGTACAATCATCTTTTCTATTATACTATGTTATGGATATGCTTGTTTTATTCAACAAATTAAAAATAAAATAAATTTTTAAAAAAGGAAGAGGTAGAGGCAGAGGTATAAAATGATTATATTGATAATAACAAAATTCTAATTTACCCATCACATAACTATATATTTTAGCCATGTGTATTTAAAAATGGGGCGCAAAAATGAGATTGAACATAAAACTAATGTTTCAGTTCATTTACAACCTTCTGAGATTGGTGTAATTTTAAATTCCGTTAGTTGTAAGAAGATAATATAGATAACTGGGAAGGACCCTAGCCATCTAGCTCAGCTCCCTCACTATACAGATGAAAATGAGGCCCATAAAACTTAAGTGACTTGCTCAAAGTTATATTCAGGCTCCTTTCCAATGTGCTACCCTGCCTCTCTAAGAAAAGAGACTGTCTGAACAGTTATGTGAACATTAGACCCTTAGATAGGATCATTGTGATCCTCCATGAAAACAAGTTTCCAAGGGCACCGGAGTCCATACTTTGGTTTTAAAGTGATTTCTTTATACTTCATATTTCCTCAGCATAACATGTGACCTATCTTTAGCACCTGAAATATGAGTAAACTATCAGTACAAATGCTATATATGGAAGGAAGTCCTCTCTACCCCCTCTAACATTATGTATCCTCAATGATTATTACAGTTCATTACAAGATTTATGCAAATTGAATAGGCAAGGAACAGCATTTTCACCAAGAAAAAAACATTTAATGTCATTTCAGGAAATTGCATACTTACTTTGGAACGTCTAAAGAGAAATATTAAGAAAATTATAACAGTATGCCAATGTTTACAGTGTGTGAAAATATAGTCATCATATTGTATTCAAATGGGTTTTTGTGAAAGAGAAAGTGGAGAATTTTGCCACATCTCCTTAAGAATCATGTTTGATTTGATAATAGTCTTCACTTGTACAATTATTTCTTTCTTCCTAGCTAGCTTTCTCAAAGAAAAAAAAAGTCTTAAAGTGATATTGACAGAAGAAACCAGAAACTTCATAAAGTGGAGGGTTCTGTATTCATTGGTGGGTGAGACTTATTTTATTCCTAAACTAACTTCATTTTCATTCCACTTTCCTAATTTTCTTTCTTTTCTTCTCTAATGTATATATCACTATTCCATTAAGACAGAGAGCCCTCCTTGTCTGAAGGCAACAAAATAGCACAGAGATGTGTACTCAGTGGTCTGAAAGCTATATGGACAGTTATGACTCACCTCGTTTGTATTCTGAACAAACATCAGCTAACACAAATCTAAGATGGCGACGCTCCTTGCAGCCAAATCTGCTAAAAGTATCTGTCTTCATAAGCATACATTACTAAGGAGCTAGATAAATAAATTTGTGCACTGATTCATTTCAGAGTGAAATTATTTCTAGATTGCACAAATTTTCTTTTCCTGAATAGGTTTTTTTAGAACATAGGATCTGAATTTTTTTTTATTTTTTTGTAACATGGGCCCCCTTTAGCAGCTTGTTGAAATACCTGGACCCTTTCTCAGAAAAATAAAAATCTATAAAATATTTTAAATGTAAAATTAGAGAAGCAACTAATCATGTTAGTATCCACTAGCAATTTTTTAAAAGTAAGAATGCTTTAGTTATTTCATTAAATACTTCCAGTGACACATAATGTGCTGTTCCAAGGAATTTATAAATTTTCTGAGTTAAGTTTTCAGTTGCACCGAAACCCAAAATGAGTGTTTAAATTGGATCACAAAATTTCAAAGAACAGCAGGGATCTGTATGGCTATTGCTAGGATTAAATTATTATAGTAGGTGAAGTAGAGCTGCTGATTTGTCATGATCTATAGCAAGGGGAAGAATTGATTAGCATGAAGCATTTCTGATTTGGAAGAGCTGTTGTACACAACAGGGCTTTAAATTAAAAATGTTAATGAATACCAGAATCTGGAATTTCAGATTTCTTCTGCCATATATGTATTAGGCAACCATATTTTATAATCAATGTTGGATTCCAATTAAAACAATTTAGAATAAAGGACATTTTCAAAGCTGTCATGCCCTCCTATAGGAAGCTTTTCTTGATTCTCACCTAATTAATAGTACTTTTTATCTCTTGAGATAATCATGCATGTATTCATTTATTCATTCAACAAGCTTTTACTAAGTGCCTATTATGTACCAAATACTTTGCAGGGTGCTGTGATTACAAAAACAAAACAAAACAAATTTAATAAAACAAATAAACATTAAAACTGATATACATTTAGAGTTTATATGTTGTGTCTCCACAGTAAAATGGATTTCTTAAGACCAAGAAATGTTTAATTTATTTTTGTTTCTCTTTTTTTATCTTTGTGTACTCAGAATTTAAAACAGTCATTACATTGTCCATGTTAAATGCCTACATTTAATAACTGATTGTTGGATTGGTTAAAACTTGTTTAACTTTGAAAATGCTATGTTTCTGGAGGATGTTAATTCAGTCTATTCTCATTTCCAAAAGGCCTTGAAATTTCAATCCCTTAACTCTACTTGAGTTTATTGACAGGAGACATTCCACTAGTATACTTATGTTAAGGTATAGCAATGGACATTCTTCTTAAATAAGCAAAACAAAACAAAACAAATCTTTTTTGGGCATAGAGCTCATTCTGAGACCTTTTTTTCTTTTCCCTTTGGTTAAAAGCTCAAGAATTCAGGTTGTAGGATTAAGAAAAGCAAAGTCCAAGTTGGACCTTTTAATGTGGAGCTGGTAAATAGCAGATTTTTTTTGGTGTGTAAATATGACTTAAATAATTCCACCAAAAAGCTTAAGAAAGTCATTGAGGGAGAGATGTGTTTGCTTTTGTCTGCTCAAAGTATTCTTTGGGGAAGGCAGTCTTCTGTCATGGGAGGAATGAAAGGATTCATAGTTAGCTTGTCCTTGTCATACTTGAATCTAGAATATATGATGGAAAGATGGAAAAACAACATCAAATGTTCTCCCAGCACAAACTTTTCTGTGACAAAAGGAAAAAAAATCTAAGTAAGAGCATGTTTGGTCTTGGATCTTTAGAACTTTGAGGTCTGGTGGCTTTTATCTCCTTCCAGAAAAGGAAATCTCTTGAGGTTTTCTATTACCTGCATCTTGCCTGGTCAACATGCAATGGGGTGGCTGAGTGAGAGAAAGCCTTTCATGTTCTCAACTGCTCATAAAAAATAGCCAGAAAGAAGAAAAAAGACCTGGAAACATCTTGGACCAATAACGATTTGCAAAAATTACTGTGATAGAAAATATATCCTGAGACGCCTATTGGATGATACAGGGGATTATAAATTGACAGGAATCTATATACTAGGGAATGTAAGTGACTGAGGAATTAAGTAGCTGGAAGGTTGTTTGTCAGAGGGGCTCTATTTTGGTTATTTTGTATTCTTTGATTTTCACTCCTTTCACTGAAACTTGCTTATTTTCAAAACAAAACAGAAGAAAACAAAACAAAACAAACTTTCTGTCTTTAATTTTATAAACTGGTGGCTTTCCAAAGGAATTATTATCAGCATCCTAAGTCATTTTAGCAAAGGATTTTCCTAGATTTTTGTGGGTGGGGACTATAAGACTCAGAAAAAGAAAATCTCCAAAGTCTACCCAGGAATTCATGGTGTGAAAGCCTGTAATGTAAAGGTTATTGTGATAAGAAAATATTAACAATAACTGAAAAATATGTCTATTTTACAACTGTATTTTGTACCACATATTCCATTTATGTATTTTGGTGGATTCAATCAATATGTGTACAATCCCCACTGTTGTAGATTAAAATTGCTATATTCCTTCTTATGTTGTGTGATTCTTTTCTATATTTTCCCCATAAATTTTATACTACATACATATGAATATACTTCATTATATTTGAATAATTGCAATATGTAGGCATATAATACATTTCATATATGTTTAAATATGTTATGTAGGGATAGGGAGTAGTTCTGTGACTTAGTCGATTTGGGAACTCCCAGATGAATTCACACTCTCCACTAATGCAGGTCAGCATATTTGTTATTTCTATTCTAAGAGTCACCTAGAATATAAATAAATTAAATGATTTGCCCAGGTTCTCATTGGCAGGATGTGTCAGAAGCAGTTCTTAAACTTGTCTTCCTAATTCAAGGTCAGCTCTCTATCCCTTATGCAATGCTCTGTTACCTTATGAAATCTTTACCTCCAAGATTTATTTTGATAACTTTGGTGGATCTACAATCTAATCAATATGAGTATTTCTTTCATTGGTACATTTCATAATATGCCTTTGATTTTCTATCCTTTGCAATTTTAGTTCATGTCCCACTGTAAATCCTCCACAGATGACCTGCCCAATTCTTTTGAGGCCTTCCAATATTTTGTGCACCAATGCTCAACTATTGTTCTCTTCTCAGTCACTCTTGACTTCATGGATGATGTCTTATATAACATTTTTTTTTCATATGCTAGTCATTGTTGGAAATATGCTTCATTTTCAAATTGCCATTTAGGTAAATTGTTGCTTTGATCAAAACTCTTTGTGATCCTTGATTTGCTATAACATAATACTACTAGAAGAATTTTAGCTTGTCAAAGGCAAGCTTTGATATTAGGGAGCATCTTGGGATGGTTTTATTGAATTTTTTTTTAATGTAACTAAGATCATTCCCAGATTAGTTCACACTCTTCCTCCTATTTAATCAATGCTCTTCCTCCTACTTAATTATTAACATGCCTCATTATCTATCGCCAATGCTTATAGAAGGTACATGAATAAATTACTGAAAAGTTCATCACTCTGCATGTTCATACCTGAACATCATGCACTTTTATACATTTTTGTATATCCTTTTCTTAGTCCATCTCTTTTGAGAGGCCAAGGATCTCATTGTAGAGATTAGTTTTCCAGATCTGATACAATCCCAGAACATGAAAAACAGAATAACACCATTCCCTGCACAAATTCTCTTCTGCTTTCACATTGTGATGCTTATCTTCTATGAGAATGATATACTTTTGGTGAATATGTCTATCTTTGTTATGTCTCACAGTATTGATACTCATAAGATCCTTGAACAAAAAGTTTAATCTGATGTATATTTATTTTGCTTCTTTGGTAAATCCACAATCTAATCAACATAGTTTTTCCCCCCATTGGTACAGATTGCATTGTCTTTGCCTTCCTGTCCTTTGCAATTTTAGTTCATGTCCAACCATAAATCCTCTACAGAGGATCTGGCCAACTTATTGGAGGCCTTCTGATATTTTGTGAATATCAAGGTTGTTGAATACCCATTAGTAAAAGAAAAACTTTAGGTGTGTCTTTTGAACTACTGAGTAAAATATGCAAAAAAAAAAAATAACCGATAGAGATGATCAGAGCTATATCTATTCTCTTTAGCTCTCAAGTTAATTGTGTGGCTGTGAAACTATGATAGATATTCTATAGAAAACCACACGGAAAAATTTTTCCCATATTTTCAAGTATACGTTCCATCTATGCATACACCAGTCTATTTTTTTGTTTGTAGTATCTGTGTTTTCTTATTATTTGGAAATCTACCATTTGAAGTTTGAAAACTGATCTTCAAGTGACACCTAAGTATTGCCTTCAGCAGGAATCTCCTCTGTGTATACTTGTTTGGGTCTGGTTATTTTTCTGAGCTTCATTTTCTGGAGACCATCTAAACTTCCACATATAGCAAACTGGATAATGCAGTGTTACAGGGCTAAATGTCTGTGTCGTTGATGATGAAAAAAAATTGCTATTTAGAAATTCTGAGAATTTCGTTCCATTTCCCTTGTACCTAGAATGCATTTCTCTATACCTGCTTTAGCTCTTAAAATCTCTAACTTCCTTCAAGGGTCAGCTTCTGTCTTTTCCTATAAAAAACCTCTCTTTATTCTCCTAGTTGTTGGCATTGGCCACTGGGAAGGGGGAGGGCATGAAAATGCTTGGCAACTGCCCTCTCCCTGGAATGTAAGCATCTTGGTAGCAGAGATTGTTTTGATTTTTTTTTTCTTTGTATCCCCAGTGCCTGGGACAGTTTTTTGCACATAGTGGGTACGTAACAAATACCTGCAGAATTTAATTTAGTGAGTCACCTTCCTCTTATTTTCATCATAAATATATGTTCCTGGCATAACCTAGTTTAGTTGAGTGTTATGCCAAGATTTCTGTAGGTTCATTTTCTCCTTCACTGCTTTTCACTGTTTTGTGAAGTGAGACTTCTCATAATCTTCCATCATTCTCCTCCTTAATAGTTTACAATGAAATTTTATTCAAAACCAGTGCTGCTCTTGACTGCTGTATTCTTGTATTGGTAAGAAAATAAAATGTTTTCTGATTGAATTACTCACTGATTTTTTTAGCTTCTTTGTGGTACTTGTTTTATATCAGTCAAGCTTTACTAAATTGCAAAGATCAGAATGATTATTATTAATTTTATTTATTTTCGATTTTCAGGGTCCACAGCTTATTAAAAGAGGTCTGCTTTGACTTGTACTTGCTCATCAAGTCTTCTTTTACTATTTGTCCTTTTTTTTTCCAAAACTGGATGTTAATTTTGAACTTTGCTCTGACCAACAAATTATTTAACTACACAGACATCTAATTTTAAAATGAATCCATGGTTTCCAACCTACACAAATTCTTTATCCTTGACAATACATGTAGATTGGTAAACTACCATTTATTCATAGTTGTCTATATTTCAAGAGTGTTTCAAGACAAGATGACCACATATCTGGTGAAATGATCCTTTGAGTTGCCCGTAGGCATGAAATTAAAGCAATTTCCCCAAGACCTTTATTTGCCTATCCAAAGACAACCTGCAAACCATCTCTCTACTTAACAGCAACTTCTTTATTTTTCTGCTTTAATTTATAATAGAAATGTTTATGTGAATAAGATTTTTCATCAACTGAATGTCTAACATCTAGAATAACATTTCTATTAATGTGTGCATTATAATCTAAAAAACTGTGTGTTTCTTAACAGGTTATGCCCTCTTAACTATCATAGGGCCATTAAACAGAGGGTAACAAAGGAATGTAGGCTTTGGCCTTTTTTGGCCTATTTTCATTTGCTTTATTGGTCAGCATGGCCAAATAACTCATTACTTAGCAGTCAGTCTTCCCTTTTATCTGCCCACACAGAGTTAGGTTGCTCCTTAGAAAGCAGGCATATTCTTCTTGATTTCAGGACCTAGACATTATCCACTGTACCACTTAACTGCACATGGGGACACTGACAAGTTAGTCAGTGATGTCAAACTCACATACCATCTTAGAAAACCACAAATTAATGTCATTGATACTTTATTTTATTAAACATTTCCCAATTGCATTTTAATCTTGTCTGACCAGTATTTGGGAATTTTGCAGGCTGTAAGTTTGACTTCTTTGAATTAGGGAATGTTCAGAGTATAACCAAAATGTCTTGAATTAATTCCACTTTACGATTTATTGATGGAACCATGGATGTTTAGTCTGGAGAAAAGAGGACTTGGGTGGATGTGATTCCTATAATTAAGTATCTGAAGTACTATCATGGGGATAAGGGATTAGGCTAGTTCTTATTATGGGCCAAGAAGATTAAAACTACTGTCAGAACAAAAGCTAAAAGTTCTAAAGATACAGATTAAGGCTTAATAGCAGGGAAAAAACCACAGTTCTTAATTATTAAAGCTATCTAATAGTTGAATGAACTGTCTCAGATGGTAGTGAGCTCCATTCATTTGACATCTTTGAGCAAAAGGTGTGATTTTCACTTGTTGGGCATATTATAGAGGGGATTATTGTCCATAAAAATAATTTGAGCAATGGGCTATGAATGTCCTTTACCCTCTTATTCCCTGTATTTGTTTATATCATAAAATCACAAAATCTCAGTCCTATCCATTAGATTGTAAAATCAACTAATACTCCTACTACTAGTATCCAAATTTTATTTCCTTTGTCTCTGGAAATTAAGGTGCAGTTCTAATTGAGAACAGACTCCAGGAGCTCAGTAATTTGGAAATATGTTGCTTAGTATGTCTCTTTACATTCCTGGGTAGAGCAAAAATAAAACCAAAATATTCTTCAGACTTTCAAAAAAAAAAAAGATTGGTGGCAACATCCTTAAGTCTTTATCATCTTCCAGTGAGTTTATCTTATAGCACCTTGAATGGTGCATTTCTCTGCATCCTTCAAAGCAGAAAACATGGAGAAGAGGATTAAACTGATTGCTGAAGCAGAAGGGTAGATTATGCAGGTTTGTACTGAGGCTAGTACCAGATGGGACACAAGGTAATAACTAAACTGGTCAAGAGGAGTAATGAAAGGTGATTTGGGAAAGAAGGAGAAATAGACCTATTTGGGGGCTAACTCCCCTAAATGACACATTTTATCTGATTCTAGATAGCAAGCTCTCAATAACTGAAACTAAGTCATTTTTATTTTATCTAAATGAGCTCATATATCTCTTCTTCAAGAAAAAAAAATATATATATATATGTATGTATATATATATATGTGTATATATATAAATGCAACCAAAGACAAATAATGGAATTAACTATTTGAACAGATCTAGACTCATCATAGGCCAAGTGATTAGCAGGTCAGGTGGTGCTAACTCAGTTTAAATGCATTTGCTGCTTGAAAATTATAACAAGGTCACAGTACCAAGTTAAAGAGTAATTATATGCACGTTGAAATAATTTGATCATTGTCTTCATCAGGAACATCTGATCTCAAAATGTCCCTTTGGAAGGGAATGCATTCCATTCTGGGTCACACCTGCCAAGGCTTAAGAGTCAAAATTTCTGAATCTGCCACTGGTCCAGCTCTCAGATAGTACATTTTTAACACATCATCTGCCAGAGGGGAAAAAAAAAAAGATCACATAACAGAAGCTGGCTTCAAATGAAAGCTTTTGTTCTGAGAGAATTGGGAATTATGCTGCCAGGCTGGCAGATGATATGGAGGCAGAAAGCTGAAACATTCTTTTCAACCTTCAGCTTTGAGAGACTTTCAATGCCACATCAATGCTAAACCCCTTCCATATATCTCTGTTGGCTTGCTTAAGAAAGAAACCTTTTAAGATTGTTTAGCTAATTATGAAAATTCAGCTAAATTGAACTAGTTCCTCAGCCATACAGGTCGATCAGAATCCTTAAACCTGCCAACTTTTTATTTGGCTCATAGAATTAACTTTACCCACATTTACTTTACTGATGTCACTTTTAGCCATTGCTCTTGACTTCCATTTTTATTCCCAGTCTGAAAACAAACAACACCACCAAAATAAATAAATAAAACAGATATCTGATTACATCAAAAGTAGATAGTAAGACTTACTGAGAGAGAAAATCAAACTGCATGTGAAGAAAAGTTTGCATTCTAGAAGGGAAATTTGTTGGATACTGTTTTACACTTGAAATCAAGAATAAATGTGTTCAAATTCTGCATAAGACGTTTACTAGCCATGCAACACCGTCATTAACCTGGCTGTGACTAAATTTCCTCATCTGTAAAAGGAGGGGTTTGAACTCAACTGCCTCAAAGGACCCTTCCAGCTCTAAATCTATGATTATTGTTCTTTCCAACAGATGTGATAATTCTAATGAAATTAGTAAGATCCATCCATTCATTAATTTTGTTCATATTTTATTTAATAAGTGTTATTGATATTATTTTAACATCACTATAATTTCCTCCATGTATCCCTTCTCTTCTCCTTTCTAGAGAACCATTTCATATAAAAAATTAAGAAATGAAAAGGGAGGATGGAAAAATAAGCATTTTTAAAAAGAACCTGAAAATATTTGCAATGTTTCTCATCCATGGTTCTTCCACTTCTGAAAAGGGATGTGATGGGAATGCCTGCTCATATACATTCTTTTGAGTCATACTTGTTTGTAATATCACAACATTTGCTTTTGACTTGCTTTTGAATGTGTGTAGGTGTCCTTTCCTTCTACATAAATTCATTTAATTTTTTCCTTGTTGCCCTGTAGTTATCACAGTCATTTTTAAATTTTTTGATAAAATATTTCTATTTCATATTTTATTTTCCCAATTAAATTTAAAATAATTTTTAATATTTTTTTTAAATTTTGAATTTGAAATTCTCTACCTCCCTCTCTCCCTTCCCTCCTCCGTGAGAAGGTAAGCAATTTCATATGGGCTATACTTATGCATTTATGCAAAACATATTTCCATATAAGTCATGCATATTGTGAAAGAAAACATAAACCAAAAAACAAAAAAAACCAACAATGATAACCTAAGAAAAATAAAGTTAAAAAGTAGGCTTCAAGGGGCAGCTAGGTGGCGCAGTGGATAGAGCACCAACCCTGAAGTCAGGAGTACCTGAGTTCAAATCTGGCCTCAGACCAAACACTTGACACATACTATCTGTGTGACCCTGGGCAAGTCACTTAACCCCAATAGCCTAAAAACAAAACAAAACAAAACAAAACAAAAAGTAGACTTCAATCTGCATTTAGACTCCATCAACTCTTTCTCTGGTGGACAACATTTTTCATAAGTCCTTCAGAATTGTCTTGGATTATTGTATTGCTGAGAATACCTAAGTCATTCACAGATGATTATCATAAAATATTGCTGTTATTGTGTACAATGCTCTTCTAGTTCTGCTCATTTCACTTTGCATCAGTTCATGTGAATCTATCCAGGTTTTTCTGATAGCATGTAGCTCAACATTTCTTGTAGCAAAATAGTATTCTGTCATAATCATATACCAGAACTTATTCAGGTATTCTCCAATTAATGAGTATCCTCTTAATGTTCAAATCTACTGCTACAAAAAGAGCTGCTAGAAATATTTTCATACATATAGGTCCTTTTCCTTTTTTGCTTTTATTTCTTTGGGATACAGACCTAGTAGTGGCATTTCTAGGAAAAGAGTATGTGTAATTATCTTCAGGTTTGGTTACAAAATGCTTTTTAGAATGATTGAATTAGTTCACAATTCCACCAACAATGCATTGTTCTTATTCACTTATTTTATTCATGTCGAACTCTCTGTGATCTCATTTCGGTTTTTCTTAGCAAAGATACTGGAGTAGTTTGCCATTTCCTTCTCTAGCTTTTCCCCTCCACTGTAAAAGCACTTTCATGCCTCTTTTATGTGAGGTAATTTATCCCATTCTACCTCTGCTTTCTCTTTTCCCTCTCCCTCCAGTGCATTCCTCTTTCTCACCCCTTAATGGTATGTGTTTGTGTATCACATCTCACCTGTGTCTTTTTGTCTAGATGTAATTCTTCTTACTGCCCTATTAATGATAAAGTTCTTTGTAGCTACAAATAGCATTTACCTATGTAAGAATGTAAACAATTTAACGTTATTGAATCCCTTACGATGTCTCTTTCCTGTTTACCTTTTTACGCTTCTCTTGAGTCAAATGTTCTATTCAGCTCTGGTCTTTTCATCAGGAATGCTTGAAAGTCTTGTATTTAATTGATCTCACTTCCAGCCTCCCTGAAGAATCATACTCACTTTTGCTGTGTAAGTGATTATTAGTTGTAATCATAGCTTTTATGTCTTCCCTTCTGGAACATCATATTTGAAACCTCCAGTCCTTTAATGTAGAAGGTGCTAAATATTGTGTGCTCCTGATTGTGTCTCCATGATATTTGAATTGTTTCTCTCTGTACGCTGGTCATATTTTTTCCTTGATGTGGGAGCTTTGGAGTTTGGCTATAATATTTCTGGAAGTTTTCATTTTGGTATCTCTTTCAGGAGGTGATCTGTGTATTCTTTCAGTTTCTATTTTATCCTCTAGTTTTAGAATAACAGGTAGTTTTCTCTTATAATTTCTTGAAGTATGTCATTCAGGCAATTTTTTTTTTATAATGGCTCCCAGGTAGTCCAATCATTCTTAAATTATCTCTCCCAGATCTATTTTCCAGGTCAGTTGTTTGTCCAATGGGATATTTCACATTTTCTTCTATTTTTTTTTCATCCTTTTAATTTTGTTTTATTGCTTCTTGATGTCTGATGGAGTCATTCTTTTTTCCCTTGGCCAATTCAAATTTTTAAGGAATCATTTTCTTCAATGAGCTTTTGTGCCTCTTTTTCCATTTGGCCAATTCTGCTTTTTAAGGTGTTCTTTTCTTCAGTGAATCTTTGTACACTTCCCCCCACAACGTGGCCAATTTTGCTTTTTAAGGAGTTTTTCTCTTCAGTTGATTTTTTGCATTTTTTAAAATCATTTGGCCTATTCTGGTTTTTAAGATGTTATTTTCTCCAGTACTTTTTGTGCCTCCTTTACCAAGACATTGATTCTTTTTTCTCATGATTTGCTTGCATCATCAACTTCTTTTCCCAATTTTTCCTCTATGTTTCTTATTTTATGTGTAAAATATTTTTTGAGCTTTTACACAAATTCTTTTTTGGGCCTGAAAGCATTTCATATTTTTCTTTGAGGCTTGGAGACCAGTTCACATTTTTTCTTTGAGACTTTGAATGTAGCAGGTTTTACTTTGTTGTCTTTTTCTGAGTTTGTGTTTTGATACTCTGTCACCACAGTAACTCTCTAGGGTCAAGTTGTTTGTCATTGCATGTTCATTTTCCCAGACTGTTTCTTGACTTTGGACTTTATGTTAAAGTTGGGCTTTGCTGCCAGGGTGAAGGAGCCTTCTTCCAAGCTTCTGTTATTTTGTACTGCTGTTCTCAGAGCTAGTTCTGGTAAGTTTTCTAGTAAATTTTCAGTCCTTCCGAGTTGGTATGATCTAAGGAGAGGTGTGGCCACTGATTCCTTGGACTATGGTCTGCTCTATGAGTGGCCACGAGCACTCTTTTCCACCCTAGAATTGTAACCATGATCCCTGCTCCCTGGTGGCCACATCCTCCTGTGTTAGTGTTCTTCCTCCCCCTGGAACTGTGACCTGGAGCCAAATATGGACAATGAAAAGTGTCCAGCTCCCAATGCCAGCAAAGGATCTCCTGTAACCTCCTCCAGACCAGTTGTCCACTCCCCTTGCCATCTGTGAGCTTAGAGCTCCAGAAGCCCCTGACTAATTCAGTCATCCCCCAAGGTCTGCTCCTGGCTTGCCTGGGCTGGACTGAGCTTCATTCCTACCCTAGTGCTACAGATCTTTCCTGTCAAACTTCTAGATTTTCTTGGGCTAGAAAATTATTTTACCTTGTGCTTTTGTGGGTCCTGCCACTGCTGAATTTGTTTTGAGATATTATTGTAAAATAATTTGAAATAGAATTCAGAAGAACTTGGGCAAATTCCTGCTTTTTCTTTGCCATCTTGGCTCCCCCCACCACACTGATAATCTCTTACACCACAGTAATATTCCATTACATTCACATGTCAATTTTTTCAGCTATTCCTCAACTAATGGTTACCTATTTTGTTTGTAATTCTTTGCTATTACGAACTCTCTGCTCCAAATATTTTCATTAACTGAATATATAACTGTTAGAGAAGTTAACATGAAAAATGATTTTATGAGAGTATAAGATATATTCAATTGAGTCAATTCATTTTTGGTATATGTTTGGATGTTTATAGTATTTAACTTAATGTAATCATTTAAGTCTTCTTAAGCATCCCCTTGCAGTCATTTCTGTGACTTTTGAAGAAAGGCAGCTATGATAGAAGACAGAGTGGGTGAACTTAGAGTTGGTTCCAATCTTGCTTCAAAAATTGTTTAACTAGGTGACCCTTAGGAAAGTCACTTAACTGTTATCTTCCTTCCAGTTGCTTAATCTGGAAAATGGTTATAATAGCCCTTTCCTCATTGAATTGTTATGATTACCAATGAGATAAAATAGATAAGTGTTCTTCAAAAGCAGTACTCAGTAATTGTCAGCTTTGTTATTGAGGGAAAACTTGGTAAAACAAGGTAATCACCAGCCTAGTCTCCTCTCTATTTTAACTATAACTATTCCAACATAATGCAGCCTGAATTAAAGAGATTTGAGTGCTATCACCATCCCTGTAGACCATGTAGGAGCCAGGCAGTTCTTTACATATCTAATTTAGCTTCATTCTCAGAATTCCAATGGATTTAAAGCATATTTTCAGGAATAATGTTCACCTGTGGTGGAAAAACAGCCTAACTTGCAATCAGGAGACATTCATACGAATCCCTATTCCAACAGTGTAGCAACTGACATTGGACAAATCTCTTCATTTCCCTAGAATTCCATTTTCTCCTCTTTATAATGGGAAT
This sequence comes from Phascolarctos cinereus, assembly GCF_003287225.1. Lineage (NCBI taxonomy): Eukaryota > Metazoa > Chordata > Mammalia > Diprotodontia > Phascolarctidae > Phascolarctos > Phascolarctos cinereus. The sequence goes on from NW_027555736.1 coordinate 198,677,742, forward strand.
CACATAGTTTTCTTACCTCTCAGGACTGTCTTAGGGTAAGGATTTTGCAAACCTTAAGGTTTAATATCAATGTCACTTTATTTATTTTTTTAAAGATGGGTGCTCCATCCATATCAATCAGAATTTATTAAGTTCTACTATTTCCAGACCCTGGAGATACAAAGAAAAGTGAAATGGTTCTTGTTCCATAAGAGCTTATTTTCTGAAGGCAAAGTAAGAGATAATATTTATACAGTGTTTTAAAATTTACAACACATTTAATATATGTTAACTTATGTTACATCTCACAAGAAGCCTAGGTGGTAGGTCCTATTATTGACCACTTATGAGGATACAAAGGTAGATATAGGTGAAGTGACTTGCCCAGAATCACACAAGTGTCTGAGCCTAAATTTGAATGAACATCTTCCTGACTCCAAGTTCTACCCACTGCAACACTTAGCTACCTTTATGCATGTTTTATATATGTATGTATATAATTGTATGTATGTACATATGTGTGAATACATATATACATGCATTTTCAAGCATATATATACACAGAACAATATATTAGTATGTATATATGCAAAAATAATAAAGGAGACTGAATTACTAGGAAAGTATTAATGTAAAAGATGATGATGGAGCTGAGTCTTGAAATAGGCCAAAGATTTTAAGAGTTGGAAAGTTGATGTAGAAGGGAATGTGGGAATGAGAGATGCAACATCTTAAGTAAGGAATATCAAGAAACCCTCTATGACTAGTTTTCAGAATGAATGGAAGGCAGCAATGTGCAAGAAGCATGGAAAGTTATGAAGAGTCTTTCTAGATTGTGAAAAACTGTAAGTGCCAAATAAAGAAGTTTATATTTGAGTCTACCAGTAAGGCACCACTAGAGTTAACTGATGAGGGAGATGCCATGATATGATTTACATTTTTGTCAGCTTTGTAGAAGATGTATTGGATTGGGGAGAGGCTTGGGGTAGACAGACTAACTAGAACACCTTTTCAAAAATGCAGGCAAGAGATGATAAGAGCCTGAAATAGAGTTATGGCTGTGTGAATCAAAAGAAGAGGGCTTATATGAGAGTTTAGAAGATGAAACAATGAGCTGTCAACTGAATTGATATGTGGAGTTAGTGAGAGTGGAGAGTTGAGGATGACATTGAGGTTGAGAACCTGGTTAAATTGGTGATGCCCTGTAATAAGGACTTTTGGGGGTGAGGTGGGAAATTGAATGGGTTGGGGGAAAGATAAGAATTCTATTTTGGAAATATACCAGAAATGATCCAGTTTAAAATACAAAATAAACACGTCATGATGAAAGATAGAGAGACTTGGGAGAGAGATTAAGATAGGATATCTAGATCTGGGAATTATCAGCAAAGAGATGATATTTAAATCCTTGATAAAGTATAGAGATCAAAAAGGTCCCAAATTTGGACCTTGGGGTAGGCTCATAGTGGACACATATTAAAGATTGAACATTTTAAATAAGATGTAATGATACAATCCTCCTCATCTTAATATAAGTACAATCTGAGTTAATTAGAGTATGTGTTTGAAAGACAAAATTAACTGTATTTTTTTTTACCTTAATCAGCTAACTTACTTATGTTTCAATTTGTTCAGCTGAGGTCCAAATCATAGATATTTTTCTTTCAAAAAAATCCAATGATGCCATTATTAAAAATAGTTTTTAGTAAATTAAAAATATCACCTTCAATTTTACCTCCATCCTGGCCTATTACTTGTCCCATACACATTCTAATATGTATTCCAACAATTGGGTCATAATTTAATTACAATGAAATTTAAATTAAAATAGTAATAATAGAGAATATTTTAATCACTTAACGATTTCAAAATCTGCTAAGGTACCCAATGCAAAATTAGTATTGTCTAATAGTTTAGTATATGCGTGTTTGTGTATGTATGTGTTGGGGGAGATTGGTTGTGTTCAGGAGTGAGGGGTGGAGAAGACTAATTCAAAACAAATTAATCTGCAGTTCATTAGCACTAATGTTGCTTTTGGGACTGAAGGAAATTAGCAGGGTTATAATTATAGGCAACAAGTGTTACATAAGTATCTAATTTCTGGTCAAGGATACTTAATTGGTTATGTGGAGCTATTGAATGACCATATAACATGAAGCTGGCTTCAGCTCAGGTTTGAAATTGTAAATAAAACAGCACTATCCCTAGAAAAGCAAATTGCTTGAACACCAGAAGAACTTTTGAATTCCAATCAGAAGTGAATTAAAGTATGACACACACCCCTCTCTTTTCTCATGCTCTTTTATAAAGCCTCTTCTTCCAGAGCTAGAATGGTTCAACATGTACAGCTTGGTGGTTCCTGAGACTATAAGGCAGCTGCTTTCTTCATGCCAAGCACATTGGAGGAAACGGAAAGACTCAGACCAGGGCATCAAGTTCCCAGCTTTCCAAAGATTTGGATTCAGGGTTGTAGGAGGTGAGAGATTAAGGGGCTGCTGAGTCACTTTCTTTCAAGCTGGAAAGTAGAAAGAGGCTGCCAGGGGGACTTAATCCTGATCCTAACTCCTGCAGGGGCTTGTTAGGTTACTTAGCAGACAGGCTGCAACTGCACTGAATAACAAACAAGCCAGGCAGACTGAAAATTGCCATGCCTGTGGCTACTCTAGCTAGTCTTTTCTAGCAGGGTCACTTTATAGGACACAATAAAGAACATGAAACAGATTTAGGAGAGGCATGCTGCTTAGAAATTGACAGGATCTTTCAGAATTTCTAAACCCATAAACTCAAACTCTTCAAAGCTCCCCCTTTTTTATGAGTAGTATTATTCATTTTATTGATATCCCGTTTGCTACAAATTTCATGAATGTGAACCCCAAAGATCATGCAGAGAGCATTAAGTGAAGAACTTGAAAGGGAAATATTTCCACCTACACTCTACTGCTCTGCTTTAACTGTGATTTGCACTACCCTCCTCATTTTCTTCATTTGTCAGTCTAACGGCCTGCATCAATGATTCAGCCATTTACAAGTTGACAGGAGTGACATACAAATACATAAATAGATTAAAGTTACTGTAGCTAGATGGGTATAGATTAATGAGCACTGTGTCTCTCTTAAACGGGCCCTTGACAAGACTTTCAGCCAAGAGCAAACATGAAATATCTCTTTTGTAACAAATAAAGGAGAATAAATTAAGGGATGGGGGTGGGAGAAGCCATTATAGATATGCATCCATCATGCATTCTCTCCCTGGCTGACTTCTTCCTGACTATAAAACAAGGCAATAAAATTCTAAAGGAGCTTTTCACTAGAACTCTCTTTTCACAAATGTTGTTGCCATACCCATAATTAATCATTTATTGGTACAAGATTTTGTATGCAGATACATTCTCAAACTTATCAGTGGCAGGCTGGAATTCATCATTAGTACAAATTTACAATTGCAAAAGAAGATAAGTCTACTTTTCAAAGCTTGGCTCTTAAACAGAAAGCAAACAACCACAAGAAGAAGTCTAACACTAGAAAGTTCATTCTGCATCATTCAGTGGTGAATAAAAACTGGCTTTCATCTCTCTGCATTATTTCTTGCTCAGATTTTTTCAAGATCTATTATAATCACACTGAACACTAAGTCAGCTATAATGCTGTCATATACATATACTGAGAATCATTTCTTCTCTCTTCGCCATTGTTTTTATTTGTTCTTATGAAGTGTCTTAGCTTATCCAAATTCCCAAAGTTGTTATTACTATAACCTCTTGTGGCCCCTGGAATGATATTTTGACCAAATCCTGGTACCATTCTTGAGTATGAGATAACTCAACATATAATTATTAAGAATTCGATGTCCTACTTATTCATAATTTAGATAAAGCAAAATGGGCTGCTTCTGTAAACAGTGAGTTCTCCATTTCCCAAATCCTTCAAGTAGAAGTTGTGAGGCCATTTGAAAGTTGTAGAGAGAATTCTTTTTAGGTATATAGGTCAAATTAGATGATATATGAGGAACTTTCCCACTTTAGGAGTCTAGGATTCTGACTATTATCAGACCATTGTCCCTCATTTATATCTTCTCTACTTAGTATTCACTCCCTACCCCATCTGAGGTTTTTAAGGAAAAAGGTTTAACCTGATAGATAGGATCTGATTTTACCTACAGTTGTACTCATCAGGCAAATACAGCTAATTAATGAAAGAATCTAGACCTCATGACATAGTGAATAGAAAAATGACTTTGGTGTCAAGAACACCTGGGTTTAAATCCTGCCTCTGACACATATATAGCATGTGATCTTGGGAAAGTGAGTGAGTGAATAATCATTTATTAAACTCTTTCTTTCAGGCTGTATGCTTAGCACTGGGGATAGAAAAACAAAAATACAATTCTTGCCTTCAAGGAAGTTACATTTTAATGAAAGCAACAAGATTCAGATAACTATACACATCACTTATATATTTCCTACACATGCTTATACACAGTGAAAATGGGAGGTAATGTCAGAGAGGAGGGATTAGGTGAAGCAACTTTTGCGGCCAAAGGTGGATTACAAATAGAATCATTAAGGAAGCCAGAGGCTGATTTGGAGGTGAGGAGGGAGATCAATTCAGGAAGCAGGGATAGAAAAACCAAAGACACAGAATTGCATCACTGAGTGTCCTGTGTGAAGAACAGCTAGTAGGCTGAAGCAGCTGGATCTCAGAATGCATGGAGAGGAATAAAGCGTAAATGGAATTAAAAGGAAAGGACTAATTTATAAAAAAGTTAACAAAAGATTTACCTCTGGGTGTCTTAGGCAAATTTCTAAGACTATAAATTGCAGAGTCTAAGCTAATCAAAGTACATAGAGGAAACCAGTCTTTGGGATGTCCCTAGAACAGAGAAATCTCAGGCACTTAAAAATAAAATAAAATAAAAATAAACAAAAAATCTTTAGCTGTTATAACTTCTAGACCTATAATTCCTCAGTAGTCAGTGTTCTCTCAAGCCTCTAAAGATAAACATTCGAACAATGTCCCTTCCTTTAAAAGAGACCTTTTTATTAGCAGTGAAATTTGGTTAATTAGACAGGTGTAAGTAGTTTAGACTCTAGACAAATAAACAAACAACAACAAGGACAAAAAATGCAGAAGAAAACAAACAAAAACTGGTGCATCTCCAACAGCAACGATCAAGCACATCTCAATCTTTTAAAATTCAGTTTAGCTGACTTTAGCCTATAATTCTTTCAAAGACTCTTAAGGAATTCAGATAATTCAACTGGCCTTAGAATAAGTAAATCATCCAGATGTTCGGTTAACATTAGAGAACAGTTATGTTGTTAAACGCTTTAATTATATACACACACAAATAATCTTCATGCCACATTTCCAGATTGTTTTTTCAAGGATAATGACTTTTCCTATTTAAATGTTTATTATCGAATTCAACTCAAACATTTATTGAGCGCCTACAAAATACGAAACAATGTGCTTAGAGATGAAGGGAGTTAAAAGAATAAAAGACTCTTTTGAACCTCCTTTCACTTCAACACACCTCAATCAAACTCCTATTGTATACAGAAAAAAACTGTGCTTAATGCTGGAGAAACCAAAACAGAAATAAGGAACAATTACCTTCTTAAGTAGCTAACATTCTAACATCATTGTTTATCAGTTAATAACCTATATTAGATACATCAGTAATTGGCTAAAGCAAAAATGGAAAGATAAATGCATGGAAGAGAAGTACAGAAAAGTACAGAAAAGAACTATGAGTATTCAGAGAAGAAAAAAACACTTTTGAATGGAAAAATTAGAGAAGGCTTTGTGGAAAAGCTGATAGTTGAGATAGGCTTTGAAGGATGTGTAGCATTTCAACAAGTGGAGATCTGGGTGAGGGGAAAAGAATGTTCCTGATGGGGTATGGGCCCAAGCCAAGCCATTTTCCCCTTGCCCTAAAAAGAATTTGGGTCCCATTTTGTCTAAGGAATTCTTCTTGAATTCTCCCGTTTGATCAAGGTCTCTGGCATTCGCCTGAGGCTATAGTCCTATCAATTGGCCTTTTGTTATCCTATTACCAATCTCCCAATTCCTACTCTTAACCTAGCCTAGCCTTCCATTGCCTTACCTCCCTATCATCCCTGGCTACTTTTCATCTTGACCCTATTTAGACCCCATTCTAGACCTCCCAGTCACTCCCATCAAGATCCTTTCTAGATCTCTCCCACAGTCTTTCTGTATATAAGGTCCACCTTGTCTCCATTTAGGTGCTCAGATTCTTACAATCTAGGCACTGCTCAGATTCCTTAAGAACCTAGCCAATAGCTCACAAATGTTCAGATTCCTTAAGAGTCTGGCCAATATGGTAGACCCTTAATAAACCTTATCTTTGGCTAAAAGAAGGCTTGGGTTGAATTCTTTCAGATGGGACCCATGTTTTGTGACCTTGGAATCCCAGCACCCCTAAACCTCTAGACCTCATCATTCCAAGCATAGAGTCTATGGGAGCAAAGTTCTGGAATATGAGAGAATGTAGGAAGTGTTTGTTTGTGTGCTGAGTAACATACTTGAGGTTGGAGTAGTATGAAGTAAATTTGCAAAGGTTGGGAAACCAAAAGATTGTGAAGGCCTTGAATGCTAGTATAAAACTTTGACTTTTGTTTGAAAGTGATGATATTATATCACCTGCTCAAGGCAATTGAAAAAGAGGCAGCTAGGTTTATACATACTGATGGCCTCTGTGGCATGGTGAACACTGTCCAGTCTGGATTCGTGAATCCAGACATAGCCAGAGTAATTCATTTTGCAAATGGAATGAAAGGCTCTGTGTTTAGCTATAATAGAGTCTAATTTTTATCGATGCCCTTTGACATATTAGAGCAAATTGGTAGCAAACTATGAGCAACATAAAAATTCACATCTTTCCATTAAAAAAAATAAAAATTAAGAAACAAATATTCTCAAGGCATTGCATTTATTGTTTTCATTAAAAGATGCTTTACTTCTCATTAAAAAGCAGATGCTTAGATGCAGGGAAAAAAAATCTATTTCTACCAGAATAGTATCTTGATAAAGGGAGAGAACCATTCAAAGTGGACAGCAGCCACCAACTTCATATTGTAGAAAGTAGAGGATGAATACTCTTCTCCACATGCTTTTGTAACCTAGTAAGAATAGTGTCAAAAGCATTAAAGATTAGCATAAGCTAATGGATTTTGGAATTAATGGATTTTCACTTAAAAAAAAAATGAGGATCAAGATAAGGATAGAGCCATTACTTGGAATGGATGGAAAGATGATAAAAGACAAAGGAGTAAAAATGGTTCTAACAAACTCTTATTTTGTATTTACTTTCCACTTGTACTAGAAAGTATAGAACAAAAATGGTTAACAGGGATCTGATTACTATGAGAGTACCTATCTTTTCTTCATAGTTAACATCACAAAGTCACTAATAACATCCAAAGAAATTTAAGCGAATGTAATTGCTGAAGCACTGTTAGTAATCTATAGAATATGTCTCAAGATGAGAAGAGCAAATGTTGATCTAGCTTTTAAAAAGAGGTGATAGAGTCTGCAAACACAGTAAGCCTTAATAAATTCCTTTGAAAATTTTAGAGTCTTATATTAAAGGAATGGTTATTATGTTTTAAAAAGGAACTGGTGACCACGAAGATCATGTTACTTCATAAAAAAATCTTTTTAAAAAAATTCTTTCAAAGACAAGATGGTAGAATAAGCAGTAAAGCACTGTAGTTCTCCCATATTCACCTCCCATAACCATAAATTAGCACCCCAGAACAAATCCTAGAATAGTAGAACCAGCAGCCAGTGGGGTAGAGCAGACTTTTACCACCGGAGCTTTGGAAAATTAGCAAGAAAGTTTCATCTCACTCAAGGAAAAGGGGAGCACATTCCAGGACAGGAAGCCTCCCAGCAAGCCAGCAGCAAGTCTCACCTCAACAAACTAGAGGGATATCCACAGCCCCAGTGTGGTGGAGGAGGTAAAGGCCAACACAGGATCCCCACATGCCCCAGCATAGCCAGAGGAGCCAGTAGACTCCAGCTCCAAGAATCACTACCTGCTTTGGCACAGACCCAGGTGGGCAGGCATCCTCCAGGGGCCAGACCTGCATGTGCTTCAGAGTAGCCCCAGGGAAATGTAGAAACATGTCTCCTGGACTCAGCAAATGCCAGATACTACCACTAGGATATATGGAAGTTAAGCTGCCAGACCATTACAGCCTCCAGCGGTGCCAGAAATCCCCCAACCCACCCCCTCAACAAAGCAACATGACCAAAAAAGGGATAGAGAAGTATTATGAAATATAGAATAGATAATTTTGATCATATTAAATTGAAAAGTTTTTGTACAAACAAAACCAATGCAACCAAGATTAGAAGGAAAGCAGAAAGCTGGGGAAAATCTTCACAGCAAGTATGTCTGATAAAGTCCTCATTTCTCAAATATATAGAGAACTGAGTCAAATGTACAAGAATACAAACCATTCTCCAACTGATAAATGGTCAAAGGATATGAGCAGTAGTTTTCAGCTGAAGAAATCAAAGCTATTTAAAGGCATATGAAGTAGTGCTCTAAATCACTTTTGTTTAGAGAAATGCAAATTAAAACAACTCTGAAATACCACGTCACATCAATGAAATTTGCTAATATGACCAAAAAAAAAGAAAAAGAAAATGATAAATGTTGGAGAGGATGTAGGAAAATTAGGACACTAATGTACTGTTCATGGAGTTAAGAATTGATCCACCCATTCTTGAGAGCAATTTGGAACTATGCCCAAAGTGCGACCAAATAGAGAGATCATAAAAAAAGGGGAAAGGACCCACATGTCCAAAAACATTTATAACTGCTCTTTTTGTGGTGGCAAATAATTAAAAATTGAGGGGATGCCGATAAATCGGGGAATTACTGAACAAGTTGTGGTATATGAATGTCATGGAACATTATTGTGGTATAAGAAATGATGAGCAGGTGGGTTTCAGAAAGACTTACATGAACTAATGTTGAGTGAAGTGAGCAGAAACAGGAGAACATTGTACACAATATCAGCAACATTATGCAATGACAACTTTGATAGACTTAGCTCTTTTTAGCAATACAATAATCTAAGACAGTTCCAAAACATTCATGATGGAAAATGCTATCCACATCCAGAGAAAGAAATACAGAATGTGAATACAGATCGACTCATACTATTTTCTTTTTCTTTCTTTCTTGTGTTTTTTTTTCTTTTTGCTCTGATTCTTCTTTTAAAATATGACTAATGTGGAAATAAGTTTAATGTGATTGTACATATACATCCCATATCAGATTGTATGCTTTCTTGGGGAGAGGGTAGGAAAGGAAGGAAGGAAAATTTTGAAGTTAAAATCTTATTAAAATGAATGTCGAAAACTATCTTTACATGTAATTTAAAAAAAAAATACTATTAAGTGAGGGGAAAGAATTTAAAAAAAAAGAAATAATGAGCATGCACATTTCAGAAAAATCTGGAAAGACTTTTATGGATTGATGCAAAATGAAATGAGCAGAACCAAGAAAACATTGTGTGTGTGTGTGTGTGTGTATCAGCAACATTCTGTGATGATCAACTCTGAATGACTCAACTTTTTTCAGCAACACAATGATCCGAGACAAGTACAAAGGACTTATGAAGGAAAATGCTATCGATATCCAGATAAAGAATTTGTGGACCCTGAATGCAGGTTGAGGCATATTTTTTCATGTACTTTTTTCTTTCTCATGTTTTGTTTTCCTTTTGATCTGTTTCTTTTTTTCACAACTGTCATGAATATGGGAACATATTTTACATGAAAGCATTTGTATAAACTAAATTGAACTGTGTACTACTTTCAGAAGAGAGGAGGTGAGGGGGGAGGGAGAAAAATTTGGAATTTAAAATCTTGTAAAAATGAGTGTTAAAAGATTTATTTATATGTAATTGGGAAGGGGGAAATAAAATACTACTTAAAAATAAATAAATATGTCATCACCGGAAAAAAAATCTTTCCTTTTTTTTTTTTTAAGCAGGCTTTACTAATGTAAGAATGTGGCTCAATTGAATACATCAATCAAATCACCCCTACCTCACTTAAAGTAATACCTAAAGAGTAAAAACATGTCTCATCAATCAGAGACTTTGCTTAAGTATAAAAGAAGTCTATGATCAACAGCAATGATGTTTGAGAAGTGTGTGTGTGTGTGTGTATGTGTGTGTGTGTAAACTAGAAAAAAAAACACCTGTTCACACTCTCCAAAATATTGTCATTTTTTTTTCACACAGTGACTTAAGAGGTCATAAAACAAGAAAGAATATTATAGCAAGCTCCTATAAAAGGGACTACATTGGGGGAGAAGAAAGGAGAAGGCCTTAGCTTTGACCTGAGTTTATACTTTCTTCCATTAGCTGCAACAGAACTTTGTGAGCTTTGAAAGTTCCAGAGGATTTTGGACATTCCTCTTTCTCTCAGTGTCAGATCATCATCTTCTACTACAATAATAGGTTGTGCCAATGTTTGCATCAGGAGCCAAGAACAGAGTGAATATAATATGTGAAGGTAGATTCATATCTCCTCATGAAGCCTAATAAAAAGCCACACTGAGCTTAAGAGTAACTCATGAAGAGGAGAAAAGGACTTCTAGCAAATGAAAGATACAAAAGACCCCTTTACCACATATCATCTTTAAGTTTGAGCCCATTTCGCTATAGACTCTGTAAGTACTGGTGAAAAAAATGTATCGTAGGCTTTTGAAGATGTGCTTTATATACAAATACTCCTATCTAAAAGTTAATTAAATTTGGCTTGATAATCGATACCAATTGGTAATCAAGGTAGTAAATACCTTGTGGGCTGTGACGTGGCTTGTGAACCATATCATTAGGAACAACCCCTACATACACTCACACAGACACACACACACAGCACGTGTGTGAGAGAGAGAGACAGAGAGAGAGACAGAGAGAAAGAGACAGAGAAATACACACACATAGATAAATACCCAAACCCTTAGGACTGATTGTAGAATCCTGAGTAGATATAGTAGCCGTGCTCTAAGTATGCTACTCTTCAGTTCAGTTGGGGTTTGGCAGAGTAGCCCCAATGACCATATGTGCTACACTAAACTGATAGACAAGAGGACTGTTGTAAATACAGCTTACCTACACTGGCAATGCATTTGACAAAATCTTTCATGCTATTCTCATGGACAAGATGAAGATATGAGCTAGACAACTGTACTGTTAGATTCAGACATAGCTGGTTGAAAGTCTGAGACCCTCAAAAAGTCATTAATAGTTTTATGTCAACCTAAAAAATAATTCTCTAGCCCCAGGAATCAGTGCTGTGTGACATTCTCTCAATTATTTAGATAAAGACAGAGATGACATGTTTACTAAATTTGAAAATGAAACAAAGCCAGGAGGGATAGGCAGTATGCTGGATAATCTTTCAGGAACCAGAAAGATAAATAGCCTAGAACCTTGGGCCAAATTGAGTTTAATAGAGATAAAAAAATATCTTACGTTAGGATTAGAAGAATCAATTTCATCTGACACAGAGTAAGCACTAGATAAATATGTTATGTGTTCATCTAGTCTTTCTACTTCAAATATTTCATGATTTTAATTGGGGAAAGTTCCATATGAGTCCTAAGGTTTGAGATTGGTCTTGAATCATGGATAAGACTGGGACAGACTGAATGGTGCCATGGAAAGTCAAGATGAGAGAGGTACATTATGAACAAAGCACAAGGATAGAAATTAAAATGTGTAAGTTGGGGTAGGGGTTTGGACACCATTCTAACTGAAATAGAGGTTATATATTGGGAAATGGTAGGAAATAAATTTTGTAAGTAACTTAAATTTAGGCCACAGAGAGCCTTGAAAGTCTATTTAGGCATTTCTCTTCCATTTGTCCTTCAGAGTTCCTCATCCTCTAAATGATATAGATTTTGAATAGCATCATTAATAAGATTTACACAATAAATATATATCTATACCTACTATACCATATGTTCTGTACTATAACATTTAAGAAAAAATAAAAATCCCATGAACTACATATTTCAAGAGTTATACAAAGGGAATTCACATTAAAACACACACACACACACACACACACACACACACACACACACACACATACACACACGCACAGAAGGGAAGAACAATAACCCAGGCCAGTTAGTGTATTGGTGTGTAGTCAACAAAAACATTTATTATTGACTCTGCTTTCCTATAATTAAAGCTCTTTGAGCTAAAAGGGAAATAGAATATATCAAAGTGGACTGTTGCTAGGATTCCAGGTTCAACTAATGCTTAATATGTTGAATGAGTGGCATAAAAGAAATTCTATTTTCACAGCATGAAGTATAGATATTTAAAAGGAAGTTGCTCACACACACACACAAAAGTAAGCTCCAAAATAACACAAAGCCATTTTTCACTTAAGCAAATTTGACAAGTAAGTGGAGGGTAATTTTCATTTTGGAAAAAATGAAGTTCCAAAAGTTAATTTTGAATTGGATAAAACCAATGTGCCTGCATGTTTTAATAATTGTTACACTTTTTTTTTTAAAGAAAGTGTGGATTAAACTGGATACCCCATTCTTTTTTATCTTATTACCCTTAGTAATTTTGTATGACATTAGAGAAAAATTCAAATAAAAACTTCCAAAGCAATGCCCTCCACAATATTTAAAGGCATTAATTAATGGAACTTTTGCCTTTTATTAATTAACAAGATATTATTTGAAACAGAAAGGCAACTTTTACAAAATTTTGGTGAACAATTTCTTGATATATGCTGGCAATGACATTCTACTTTTTTGCTTCCTGAAGCTCTTTTAAACATTTTGAATGTTTTTCTTGATATAGAAAAGCTTCTATGGATACATGTCTTGTGTATTCTAATTCTACATACTCCAATGTTTTGTTTCTGTCATAATTAATTATAAAAAAAAGAAGGAAAAATATATTTGATTGCATCTTTAGCACTCTTCCTTTGTGGACTTTGCAGCTATTCTTTGATACACAAGGGCATGAAGCCACATATCAACACTCAAATTTTAATTAATTTCTATTGAAATGTATCATGAGAGAGACACAAACGCAAATAAGCAACGCGGAACTCATTCAGAAATAGAGATTTTTTTTTCTGAGTGTACTGAAGCACATTTCCCCCAAAGTTGTGAAAGATAAATGCCTTGAACAAGTAGTATGTATTATGATATCATCATCATCATCACCACCACCACCACTATCATTGCTTTTGCTATTATTTCATCTTAATGAACTCGTGATGTAATTTTTTAAAGAGATTTCAAGTGAAAGACTTCATCTACCAATGCAGATGACAACATTTCCTGCAATTTGTCTTATAGTTATCTGGGGGCAGTAATAGGTCAAATAAATTCCTCAAAGTCATGCATCCAGGATATGACAGAGGTGAGATTTGACTCCAAGACCTACTCTATCTCTACTATGCCACAATAACGCCTATGATTTTCTTAGTTATTACTAATGGTGCTTCCCAGAAAAGGGTACATATTTCTTCTTTGACCCTCACAACAACCTACATGTAGTTGATAAGGCATGCATCATTCTTCTCATTTAACTAATGAATAAAGTCAAGCTTTTGTAAAGCAACTTCGGGATTTCGCTATAATGCAGATACATAATGCTTTTGTTTGTTTGTTTGTTTCAGGCTATTACAGTGTGACCAGTAAATATAATGAACATAATATAATTGACAGACCAAATAACAAAATTAATATGTTTCTAATTAATTAATTAATTAATTTTGAGTTATCAACAATCACTTTCATAAACTTTTGAGTTTTAAATTTTACTGCCCTCCCTCCCCAACTCCCTACCTGAGACAGAGTGCAATCTGATATAGGCTATACATATACATTCCTATTAAACATATTATCACATTAGTCATGTTGTAAGGAAGAATTAGAACCAATTGGAGGAAGCACAAGAAAGAGAAAACAAAAAAAAAACACCAGAATAAGAAAAAAAAAGAAAGAAAAAGAAAAGAGCGAACTGTATGCACCAATCTGCATTCAAACTCTATAGTTCTTTCTATGGATGTGGATAGCATTTTCCATCATGAGACTTTTGGAGATGTCTTAGTTCCTTATATTGCTGAGAATGACTAAGTTTATCAGCTAGTCATTGCACAGCATGGCTGCTACTGTGCACAATGTTTCCCTAGTTCTGCTCACTTCACTCAACATCAGTCCATACAAATCTTTCCAGGTTTTTCTGAAGTCTGCTTGCTCATCATTTCTTACAGTACAATAGTATTCCATTACATCCATATACCACAACTTGCTCAGCCATTCCTAAATTAATGGACATCCCCTCAATTTCCAATTCTTGGCCATGACAAAAAGAGCTGCTACACATATTTTTGTACATGTGGGTTCTTTTCCCATTTGTTTGATCTCTTTGGGATATAGCCCTAGAAGTGCTATTGCTGGATCAAAGGGCATGCACATTTTTGTAGCCCTTTGGGCATAGTTCCAAATTGTTCTCTAAAATGGCTGGATCATTTCATAACTCCACCAACAATGTATTAGTGTTCCAATTTTCCCACATCTTCTACAACATTTGTCATTTTCCTGTTTTGTCATGTTGGCCAATCTAATAGGTGTGATGTGGTACCTCAGAGTTGTTTTGATTTGCCTTTCTCTAATCAATAGTGATTTAGAGCATTTTTTCATGTGATATATATAGATAGCTTTAATTTCTTCATCTGAAAACTGTCTATTCACATCCTTTGACCATTTATCAATGGAAGACTGATTTGTATTCTTATAAATTTGAAGTAGTTCTCTATGTATTTTAGAAATGAAGACCTTATCAGAGACACCAACTGCAAAAATTCTTTCCCAGTTTTCTGCTTCCCTCCTAATCTTGGTTGCATTGGCTTTGTTTGTGCAAAGACTATTCAATTTAACGTAATCAAAATTATCCATTTTTGATTTTGTTATGTTTTCTATCTCCCGTTTGGTCATTAATTCTCCCCTTATTCTTATATTGACAGATAAACTATTCCTTGCTCTCTCAGTTTGCTTATAGTATCAGCCTTTATATCTCAATTATGAACTCATTTTGACTTTATTTTGCTATATGGTGTAAGATTGTGGTCTATGCCTAGTTTTTGCCATACTCTTTTCCATTTTTAAAATTAGCATTTTTTTTCAGTAACTAGGAAATCTTGGAAATACATAAATAGCTGTATAAGTATTCTTGAAATTAATTATTACTGTATATATTTGCTTCTATGTGCATGCATTCTCTCTCCATATTTATCCATATCCATACACACACATAATATATATATATATAAATTCACTGAGCATGAGTTCATGCAAATCTTTCCAGGTTTTTCTGAAAGTTTCCTGCTCATCATTTCTTACAGAGTAATGGTATTTCATTATAATCATATACTACAACTTGTTCAGCCATTCCCCAATTGCTGGGCATCCACTCAATTTTCAGCTCTTTGCCATTGCAAAAAAGAACAATTATAAATATTTTTGTACCTCTAGGTAATTTTTTATCTCTTTGGATGCAGAACTAGTAGTGGTATTGCTGGGTCAAAAAGACATGCATAGATTTATAGCCCTTTGGGTGTCATTGGGCATAGCTCTCCAAAATTGTTGGATCAGTTCATAATTCCACCAAAAGTTTGTTAGTGACCCTATTTTCCCACATCCCCTTCAACATTATCATTTTTCTTTTCTGTTATAATAGCCAATCTGCTGGGTGTGAGATGTTACTTCAGAGTTGTTTTATTTTGCATTTATCTAATCAATAGTGATTTGGATCATTTTTCATGTGGTTATGGATAGCTTTGATTTCTTTATCTGAAAACTGTCTGCTCATATCCCTTAACTATTTATCAATTGGAGAATGACATATTATTATAAATGTGACTTAATTCCTTACATGTTTGAGAAATGAGATCTATATCAGAGACACTTGCTATAGAAATCCCACCCCCCCAGCTCTATTCTTTTTTTCTAATCTTGGTTGCATCGATTTTGTTCATGCAAGATCTTTTACATTTAAGGTAATAAAAATCACCAGTTTTATATCTTACAATGCCTGTAAATCATTTGATCATAAATTCTTCCCTTCTCCATAGATCTGACAGTTAACTAGTCCCTGCTCCTCTAATTTGCTTCTATCATGTACCCATTTTTACCTTATTTTCATATATGGTATGAAATGTTGGTCTATGCCTAGTTTCTCCCATATGGTTTTCCAGTTTTCTTTTATTTTTCAAATTGAGAGTTCTTGTCCCCAAAGTTTATATCTTTGTGTTTATCAAATACTATATTACAATGGTCAGTTACTATTGTATATTATGTACCTGATCTATTTCACTGATCCACCACAATATTTATTAGCCAGTACTAGATTGTGTTGATGATTACCACTTTATAATACAGATTGAGATCTGAAACAGTTAGGCCACCTTCTTTAACATTTTTTTCATCAATTTCCTTGAAATTTTTGACCTTTTGTTCTTTCAGATTATTTTTTTTTCTAGCTCTACAAAATAATTTTTGGTAGTTTGATTGGTATGGCACTAAATAAGTAAATTAATTTAGTTAGAACTGTCATTTTTATTATATTGTGGAATCCTCTCTGTCTCCCTCTCTTTCTCTCTCATCAGTGTTTAGTCGTGTTTTCCTGCACATTTTAATCAACAACTTGTATAAAGGTATAGATGGGATGTGAATTTGCAGATGACACAAACCTAAGTAGGTTGGCTAAAATTTTAGAAGATACAGTCAAATTACAAAAAAAAAAAGAGTCTTGACAGACTGGAACATCCAATTGGATAAAATGTAATTGAACTCAGATGAGCTTGAGGCTGTCATTGTTTTGTTTCTTACTTTCTCAGAGACCTTGAGGGAGTCATTTCACCTGCAAGGTTGCATCTCGTTTGAGAAAGAGAATACCTTTATTAGTTGAATACTAAGTTCCCCTCCAGCTCCAAATGTATGATCCTCTTACCCCAAGGACAAGAAGGTGGTACCAAAGTTTGGTATTATATCGACATGGGATACTAGGTGTAGTAGAACTTAAAAAAAAAGTTAAAATATTGCATGTGACTAGGGTTCACCATACATTGAATAAGCAGCAGACCTGTTAGTACACCTGCTTCTCCATTACTATGTTATTGGGTGAGACACAGTGAAAGCTTGGTGACAAAATCCTTAACTATTGTGTTTACCTTACTTGTAGCACTTAAATTTACAAATATTAAGGTATGAAGTAGTATAGAAATGCCATTTATTAAAGAAAATGAAAGAAAAATCACTTTGTGGGGACATTTTTTGGTAAGTTGAGAAAATAAATGTATTAATGGCAATGTAAATTTAGTGCATCATGTATGTGTCAAATAAGTTTGTTCTCTATACAGGACAAGATTGAAATATTTAATAACAATAGATATGTAACTAAATATACTTTTGAAAGACCACAACTTTGCTATATTACAGCACTGGCTATAAAGGAGTCTCAGGAAGGGCTCATTTGAGATGTTCTTTTTTTTTTTCTCTCCAAACATTAAAAATAAAAGAAAAACAAATGAACTAACTCTCTTGGGTGGAAATTCTTACAAAGTTTATCTCATATATATATTTTTCTGAAGCATATTAACAAACCATACTAGAAAAAATACATGGTTCACAGTCATCATCATGAAAACCAAATTAGTTTTCTGTGTCACTGAATTGTTGAGGTCCCTGGAGAGCTGTGTTCCAGATGTTTGACACTTTCATTTGTGGATTTAGGAAACTATCTCATACACACATACCTGAGAATTTTAATTACAAGCAAAAAGTAAAAACAGAACATGACACTTTACAAAATTTTGCAATGTTATATTAAATATGGAAATGGCTAAATTGATGGGCATCAATTATTTATTATGTAGGCAATGAAACTTTTAGATTATTGAGCTGTGCTTTGCTCTTCCCTCCTCCACTAAATGGCCCTAAATTTCAGGTTTTTTTTTTTTTGAGTCCTTGTGTTTGGGTTCTAAAGTTGTACTGTCTCTCTTTCAGCTTGATATCTATCAATTCTGGCTGTTGCTGCCCGAAGCAGGTTGGTACTTTCTCCATCTGTATTTTGAAGGCCTGAGATTAAATTACCTCTAATATCCTTTCAACTCTGAATCTACAATCTTATGATCCCCACATTTCTATTATGTGCTAGACACCCAAATTTCAAAGAATTGTAAATAATATAAAGCAAATGGGCCTACTTAGTAGCCTTTTGCTGTGTGTTTTATTTCCTAGTTTGAGGCTGCATTTTGGACAGATGAGGTTTTCGGATAGCTGACTTCTCAATGTTTGAAGCTTTTATATATTATTTCAAGCATTACCTTCCATTATTTTAATTAGACAGAAAGAGAGAGAGAGAGAGAGAGAGAGAGAGAGAGAGAGAGAGAGAGAGAAAAGAACATGTATTACAGACTTGTTATTTTGATATCATATTTAAAGATGGTTAAGTTGAGGTGCATTCAAGTTACTAGATAAAAACAGCTCAGAAATGTAGTTTTCTTTTTGAGGCTAATACTCCATAGAAGAAAGCATACTAATAAAGCATGCTTTCTAGGCATCCTGGGAATCATGGCCTGGAAGAACAGACAAAAAGAAGATCAAGAAATGCAGCCAAAGATACAAGGCAATGAATATCGATATCTTCTACCTTCTCCACATGAAGTGATTATTTTTGAATGATACTGGAGAATTTCCATCAGAGCTATGACTCTTGTCTTGGAAGATGTGTGTAATAGAATGAATATTATTATTCCAGAGAACCTCTAGGTTGTTTCATCTTATATTGGTAGATGCAGAAACGAACCTGCATATTGAAGGAATTATTTTAAAGTTACTGGGGCAAATATCACTTTTTAACATTAATTTTAGAATGATTTTTTTTCCATTTCTAACATTCTATTTTTTGTTAAATAAGTACTCTATGATCTAGAAGAAACCAATGTAGAGATAACATTATACACTCCACTAAATTGAAAAGTTTCCTCTCGTACATTACAGATTGAAAAAATATAGACCAGATTCTTACAGCCCCTTTTGCCTAGATGTCTTTTGCATAAATGAAACTTTATTTTTGACATAAAAATGGAAGAAACTGATTCATTAAAAGTGCAGTTATGGAAGAGTATATGATGATGTAAATTAATTTTCTACCCCTCAATGCATTGGAACTTTAAAACAGTCATTATGCCCTTTTTATGTTCTTGTGTAATTCAGTAAAAAATAATGGCAACACTTTATCTCAAGCAGTTAGAGAAGAATACATTTAAAAATGCATTTTATTGAACTTTTAACAGAAAATACAGGGATGCAATGATATTCATAACAACATCATCATAAATAATGGCTACCATAAACTTCAGTTAAGAAGGTTTATTTTTTTTTCTTTTTTATGGCAAATAATATTTAAAGACAAATAGCCATCTCTCCCAGACTAAGCTAATCATTTGAAAGCCATTAAACCGATATTGTCCTCTCCTTATTGATAGTAGTTGGCAAGTGGAATATCTGCCTTTAAGTAACAGAACTAAATGGCTGACAAGTAATCCACAATGCAAATTTTGCATTTGAGAAACAGAGCTGTTTGTGATTCCTTAAACCTGTTTTTGTTTGTTTGCTTCCTTCTTGTAACATAGTCTTAAGGCTGATTATGGCATAGATGTGCTTTTTTCTTTTTTTTTTTTTGAGACTGGTCTTTCTATATCACCCTATTCTTGAAGTACAGAAGCCACTCATGGACCATTTCCAATAATAATTAGCATAAAACCTTTGGACTGCTCTTTTTTTTTCTGGCTTGGGTCAGTTTACCCCTCCTTAACAGCCTGGTGGGCTTCATCCATCTTTCCATGAGCTCACTATGTTGGTGTCAGATTTAATGCAGACAATGATTGGCATTAGCTCCAGTGAAGCTCAGAATTCTTGAATTTAAGTAATCTACTACCTTTAGTCTTCTCAGAAACAGGGATTAGAGGGGTGTGTCACCAGACCAAGCTGATCCTAGGTTTTGCAAGACCAAGTGGACAGGTCCTGTGAAGCTAAAAATCTTTGAGAATGGGGCTAGAAACATGTTCATATCCCAGAATAAGCCTAGAGAAGTGAAAGGAGGCATATCTCCAGTAAATTGACAAGAAGGAAGTGATTTATTTTGGCCACAGAAATTCATGAAATATTTTTATATAGCCATGGGTAAGGTTGTGGTTAGTATTGGAGTAGAGAATGTCAACATTTAATTACAACTTGGATTTAAAAAAAAGATTTTGAAATCAGCCATTGTCTAAGTATGTGAAAATAAATCAGAGGACTGAGAAGATTATTAAGAGGTGAGGGGTCTCTTCATTGTGTTATTCTTCCTTATTTCATGGGACATATGCCATATTTACCATGAGTCTTTATGGATACAGTGCTAGACATTTAGTTATGGAGCTCTTGGTTCAAATTCTACATCTGACAGAATAGTCGTGTAGCCATGAAGGGAAGGAGAAGAGAATAAACATTTATTAAACATGCCAAGTACTGTGCTAAATGCTTTATTATCTCATCTGATCCTCACAATAATTCTATAAGTTCTATTATTATCCTCATTTTGCAATTGAGGAAACTGAGTTGGGCAAAGATTAAATGATTTGCCCAGGGTTACAAAACTAGTAAATGTATGAAGCTGTATTTGAATTCAGGCCTTTCTAACTCCAGGCCCAGCGCTTTGTCTACTGGGGCACTTATCTGACTCACTAAACATCAGATTCTTTATATGTAAAATATGTCCAACATTTGCTTCATTAGATCATGGTGGCATTCAATAGAATAGGTGTAAATAGGTTCCCAAATGTTAAAGTACTATATAGATGCCATTTATTCCTCTTTTGGAGAGAAAGTATATTGTAGCTGTGAATTATCTAGCTAAATGTCTGAATTTGTCATTGCACTTCACCTATAGGGAATGTCTCAGTATGAATTAATGCAACCAGAGCATTCTGAGAAAGGTACAGGAATGCTGAAGTTCATGAAAACTCTTCATTTGGTTGTAGGAATATCAGCATTTTGTTTTGTCTTATTATTTTGGATTTGGATTTTTCGGATTCCTCAAGGCTTTATGTAGAAAAATGATTTCTATTCATTATACTTTTGTTTTAAATTTTTACTGAGATATGTCATGCCCCCCCCCCCAAATCCCCAACCCTTATTTGGATTCAGGTTTTGTCTGAAGAGATTCTACTATCTATCTTATGAAACTTCATTCTTGTCAGCTTGGTATCTGAGGAAGAATCATTGATTTTCAGATTAGTACCTGTTAATTTCAAGTTGGAACATTGGTAGAACACATGCCATTTTCAAAGAATTTAATAGCTTAAACTTACGCTAAGGCTTTTGGTACACACTTTATCGCGAACATGCTAGAACAGTGTTTCTTCAACCAGCGTCTGTGACCTTGTTTTTAATTTTTATTTCTTATCTCTTGATTACTATTCCAATATAATTCTTTTCCATTTCAACCCTTTGTGTTTTATTTTATGTATTTATAAACCTTATTCTGAGATGGGTCTACATATTTATTTCTTCAGGTTGCCAAAGAAGTTCATCACATATAAAGTGTTAAGAATCCCAGCAGTAGGGGGTTGAAGGGTAGGAGGCTGACTAAAATATATCTGCCTACTGCATTTGAGAGGGAGAGGTAACAGAAATATTGTCTAGAAAATATCTAGAAGAGCACTGTTTTCCTTTCTAAACAAAGTTACAAGTTATTTGTAGAGGTCAACTGAACAACGTGTAGTTAAATGGGAAAAAAATGGTTCTGCCAAAAAAGGCAGTAAAGTCTGACTTTATCTCTCATTTTTCATAGTTTAAAAATCATCACTGAAAGACTTATTTTCTTAAATTAAAATTCCTATTATTCCTGCCTCTACCAAAAGTTTTCTTTGTGGAAAGGGAGAGGAGCAATGGAGGTCAGCTAGTGTACAGGCACAAAGGTGGAAGATATGTGAAGAACATCAGGAAAGCGAGTTTGGATGAACCACAGTATGCGTAGATGGGAGTTATATACAATAAGACTAGACATGAAGATTTGACTCAGGTTGTGAAGGGCTTGGAATGAAAAATAAAAGCGTATATAGTCGATCATGGAGATACTATGGAGCCAATTTAATTTCTTGAGGATGGGGTTGATTTGGTCAAATAAACCTTTTCCCTGGCCCTAGAAAGATTTCATCTAAATATCCCCAAAAGTTTTTTTGGGGGCCTAATTTAACATATCTTAAAAAGAGTTTTCTTTAACATCCTAAATAATAAGCTCTGATGTTACAAGAATTCTTATAGTCACTAATTTTCTCTTTTTTTTCACATATTATTTTTGTACATGGTATTTCCAACCACCTTCTGATTCTCCTCAATAATATAAATGGATTAAGACATTTGACTGTGAATATCTACAGAGAGGGAAATGATTATTAATGAAGTTGAATGGGAAAGTTTTACTGACATAATATTTAAAAACAGGATAAAAAACAAAATCGCAAAAAATTGGTGTAACATAAATCAAAAGAAAAAAATAAGGTTTGATCATTTTCAAATCATAACAAGACTTGCATAGATAGCTATGTAGCTGAAAATATAAAGTCAGTTTCTCCATCTTTTCTGTTTCTGAATTTCTTGACAAATATAAATTTATGTGCAGAAGCTATTAACCTCTACTCTCCATAAAGGATAATCAGTTAAGTAAGTAGCAAAGGTTCGGGCTGAGAGAGAGGACACATACCTTACCGTTTCTCTGAGAGTTGCAATATATAAAATAGACTTTTATAGCCCTGGATGGTAGCATCCTTTAATGCTGGACATATCTCGTTCTTTATGCTCATTAAAAGTAATTGAGTTGACTGCTCATTATACTGTTTAATCTGTTCTCTTATTTCTGATCTATATTAAGACAGCTGAAGCAGTTCAGCCAAAATGAGAGACCTGCCAAGTCTTCATATATCTTTTATACCTGAGCTCTAAAATCTAAATGTTTTCTGTGATTCAAAATGGGTGGAGCGTTGCCATTCAGTGTCCAGCATATATTATAATTTCTGACTGTTACTAAATAACTGTCTTTTATTTCTCCTTGTCATGAATACAAGACCCTGGAATGTGGAGATCGTAATTTTTGGTTCTTCAAGGATCTTGTCATTTGTTTAGCATTTATCCACTGCTTGTCATGTTGATTTTGATCCCTATGTTAATAGGCCAGGATAGTATAGAGGGAAAAGCACAGGAGAATAGAGTTCTAATACAAATTCTAACACAATGTATCTATGGACAAATTAATCATTTTCTTAGTTTTAATTCAGTGCAACAACAGCAACAATAAGAATAAATATATTTAAGGCCAATAATCAATCAATAAATCAATTAATCAATAATGTTCAAGGTACTGTGATAGGTCCTGGAGACATAAAAACAGTATGGAAGATTTGTTATCATTATTGTTGCAGGATCTTAGGGTCATAACTAGATTCCTCTTCTCTAATATGTGAGACCTAGACTGAATGATCTATAAAGTCCTTTCTAGTCCAAAAATTGTCTGATTCTGAAAATAATCACTTGCATTTCTTAAGTGCTTTATATTTATGAAAACATTTTCAAATATCTCATTTGACCTTCATAAGAATATAATAGGTGGTTAAATATTTCACAGCTTGAACATACTAAAGGCTGATTTCTTTTTCCTTTTATGAAAATAATATCTGAGAAGGTCTTAGCTATGGCTATGTTCTAAGTTACTTGTAAGAGGTTCAGTAGACTAAAAGAACCTCAGGTGATCAAATTGGAATTCTTACCATGGAGCTGGAAATAGTAGAACCCTACCCATTAATTCAATGTCTACTAATTTAAACAAAAAAAGCCTGTTACAAACATAATTTTTCCCCATTCACCACATCCAAAAATGCCTGTCTTACTCTGCTTCCATCATCTTTCTATCAGGAAGTAGGTCATATGTTTCATCATAAGTCCTATGGAATCTTGGTTGGTCATTGCATTTATCAGAGTTGATAAGTATTTTGATGTTGTTTTTCCTTACAATAGTGTTAATAATATAAAAACCATTCCCCTGGTTCTGCTCATTTTAATCTGCATCAGTTCACATAAGTCTTTCTAGGTTTTTCTGAAAGTATCACTTTCATCATTTCTTACAGAAGGTAATCTTGTAGGACACTTATATACCATAAATTATTCAGACATTCCCCAATTGGTGGGTACCTCCTCAATTTCCAATTATTTGCTCCAATAAAAGTATTGAAATAAAGATATATTTTCAAATATAATTTTAGAAGCAGAAGCTAATAATTGCTATTGTCCATAAAGGACATTCCATTAAAGAAGTAGCAAAGGCTCAGGCTGAGAGAAAGGACACATAATTTACTGTTTTTCTGAGAGTTACAACATATAAAATGGACTTTTATAACCCTGGGTAGTTGTATTTCCTAATGTTGGACATATTTTATTCTTTAGGCTTATTAGAAACAGTTGAGTTGGCTACTCATTATATTATTCAATCTGTTCTCTTGTATTTGATCTACATTAAAACAGCTGAATCATAGAAATCTACAAGTTTCAACACAGGAGTCTAGAGAAACATGAAAATGTAAACAAGAGTAAACCACCAAAAGGAACTACAATATGATAAACTATTTACATTCAAATATATGAAGATGTGAAACCTCAATGACCTATCATCATAAGGTCTCTTAGAAGTCATCAAACTTGAAAGAAGTTAAGTAAAAATAAATACACTGAGGAGGAAAGAGGAAGAGGGATAGGGGAAATTGTCTCACATAAGTAGATGTCTACAGAAATAGGCCTTCCTGCTACTCAGATGACTTCTAAGAAGCCTTACAATGATAAATTTCTGAGGGGACACATGAATCCTATCCACATATTTGAATAAATAGTTTAATATCATTTAGTCTTCATGATTGCTTGCTCTTGGTTACCTCTATATGTTTTTGTTGTTGTTTTTCCTAAACTCCTCTGTTTAAACATCTAAGTTTCTATACAACTATAGTATTTTGCCAGAAATGCTTAGTAGTTCTTTATATCACCAAAGTTCCATTTTTCCCCTGTGGTTTTGCTGGGTAAGTTATTTTTTTGTTGCAAGCTTATTATATGCTTTGCTTTCTGCTACATCATATACAAGCTCCCTGTTTCTTCAAGGTGATGGCTGCTAAATTTTGTGCGATCTTAACTGGTATCTCAGTATTGAATTCTTTCTTTCTGGCTTCTTGTATTTTTTATTTTTCCCAAAATGCCTATATTTTGGCTATGATGCTTCTATAAGTTTAAAATTACAGAATTTTTAGGAGGTGATTTATAGATCCCTTCTTTTACCCTCTTCTTCTAAGAAATCTGACCAGATTTTATTTTAAATACACACACATATACATATCCATATATATATATATATATATATATATATATACATATATATATGTATATGTAATTTTTTTTTGAAATATGATGTGTAAGCTCTTTTTTCCCAAGGCTTTCAGAAAGTCCAATGATTCTTAAATTATCTTTCTTCAAAGTGTTTTCCAGGTCAGTCCATTTTTTTTTCAGTGAGATAGCATATATTTTCCTTTATTTTCCAATCTTTTGACATTATTTTAATACTTCTTTTTGTCTTTTGGAGTCATTATCTTCTTTTTGGGCCATTCTAATTTTCAAGGAATTTTGTTGCTTGTATCAGGTTTTTTACCTCTTGTGTCAAGCTTTTGATTCCCTCTCCATTCTTTCTTCCACATATTTTCTTTATTAAAAAATGTACCTATTTTAAAAAATTCTTGCTGTATCTCTTCAAGAAATGCTGGTTGAATTTGTACCCAAGTTATATTTTTATTTGTGTTATTTTTGTAGATTTTTAGAATAATTTTTTCTTGTAGGTTTGTGTTTATAGTATTCCAGTCTTTGCTTATTCTGCTAGTCTATTTTGGTTTAGTATGTTATGCTAACGCCTAACTGCAAACTGCTAGAGGGAATATCTGAGTTGGTTCTGCTGATGCTTTCTTAGGGTATTGAATGGTGTGCTACTCTGTTATCTCAGGGATAGCCTAGGCTGAGGACCTGAAAGCATTTTGTGCTATCAGATTGGTCTGATCTGGAACCCTTGTTCTGAGTTCTGAAAATTTCTGACCTGGTTGTGGTTCGAGAAACATTTTTGGCCTTGCCCCACTTTGCTACTAGACTTAGCCACTCTTAGACAACTGGAAAGCTCTTCTGGTTCAGAGTACAGAACTGTAGGCTTCTCTTTGTTTGATCCCTGCCCTTAAGATTCAGACTGGGATGGAAGATGGAATTGAGACTTCACTCTACTGTAAGGTCGAACCCATGCTGCTGTTGGTTGTTTCTTGCTAAGTACAAAAGCTAGGACTTGTGATCATCTTCACACTTAGCCCCCACTCCTTCCACCACCACCATAACATCCCTAGATAGTTTCCTTTCTTAATACAAACTTGATCTGTGACTCAGAACTAGGTGGTCAGCCACAGGGCTGCCAGCTGGCAGGAATTTTTGTGAACTGAATAAGTTTAGTCATCTACATAGTTTTTTGTCCTGGTACATAGTTTTTTTTTTCTCTGGAATGCTTCACATGGCCATTTCTGGCTAAACATCTAACCTGGTAACCATAAAACTTTCTATCTCTGTATGCCAACCTGGCCTGGGAATCTCTAATTTGATTTTTTATTGGTTTTACATGAATTTCCTAGATCTGTTTTGAGGAGTCATGGGGTAGAGTCCAGCTGTGTACCTTCCTGCTATTCTACCATCTTGGCAAAGTCTAGAGAGAATGTATATAGTCTATAAATTTCATAGATTACATTTAGATACAATTATTGTTTAGGCTAAATTCTCTAAAGCTTTAAAGATGCCTACTTATTAAAGATCAATTATTAGGCCTATAGAGGGCTTGATCATTTATTTCTATATAGGAGAATGTTAAGTAATCTTTTTTAACATAAAAACTAAACTTTGTAAGTAACCCTTACACTACATAGAAGGGGTGTTTATCATTCTAGTAATGATGAATAAGTACAACTGTGTGCCAGGAAAATATGTTGTTCAATTTGGCTTTAAGGTTTTTCCTGTCTCAAATTTAATTAAACAATATAAAAACTTTATCCAAAATCTAGTTTAACATATATTTGCTATGAAAGTATATGCTAACGTATAAGCCTAAAAGAAAAGCCTTAGGAGTAGTTATAAAGGCATAAACATTTGAAGTAGTATTATTTGGTGACCAATAAAACCAGTAAGCATTATGGATGTAGAAATAAACAACAAATCCTAAGATTTTTTTGACCCTCCCATTCAAATTCCTCCTTGTTGTCCTTTTTGTACTTCAAAAATATACTTTTATAACAAATATATGATACCATGCCAAAATACCGAAATTATACCCTTCAGGAAAAGATACTTTTAGTCATAGCTTTCAGCTAGCTATCTTCAGATGTACTTAAGGTCAAAATATCTTATTCACAACTTTTGCAACTTAATGTCAACATGTCAATGACATATTTTGTATCATTGGTATGGGAATTCTCTTTTTTACCTTACATTGCGATCCTTTTGAAATGTAATGAAAGATCTTCAAGTGTTGCTATTACAAAGTAATCAGATTGCAGAGTACTTTTTGTCATTATACCTTTCTGGATAAAAAATAAAAATGTACAAAAGAAGGAAATATATACTGAGTCTAAAATCACTGAGATTGAATCTGAAACATAAGACAAAATGTCCTTGAAGGGAAAAGTCTCATGAAATAACATGAGAGAATTTAAGCACTTAAAACTCCCTCTAACTATCCCTCTACAAACCCCAGGTAACCAAAGAAGCTTGCATTTCAGAATCTAGTAGTAGACTCTGATTTTATGTCTGATTTTATGATCATAGTGACTCAGTCTGAAATTCCCAAAGATACACAAGAAGTTGGTGATTCTACCCATTCACTTGAAGGAAAGAGATTATTCTTTTCTGTGTCCACATGTTTTCCATTCAGAGCAGAATCAGAGAGGAAGGAGCTTCCTTACCTAATGAAGAAAAAACTAGGAGTCTAGCTAGGGCCAGTCATCTCCCCATGAAGTTGGGGTAAGACAATAAGCCAACCTGATACTCCATCCTTCATTCCAAAAGGTGTCTGTGTAGTAATAGAAGTGTGAGAGGCCAAAGAGGTAGGGAGAAATCCCAAAGTTAGGTTACTAGGAGTACAATAAGAAAGCTCAAAATTAAAAGGACAAGTTGAGTGTAAGAATGACTGCCAACTAAACAAACCAACAAAGATTAATAAAAATAGAAGGAAATATGAGTAAAATTGAAACTTTAAACAAGAATTTTGCTGTGAAAAAAAACTAATTGAAATTCTTGATGCAAAAGAGATTTCTGCAAACACCCAGAGACCATACAACAACAGCAAAAAGAAATCAAAATATTTCAAAATAAAATGAAATAAAAGACAGTATTAATGGAAATTAGGACTGAAATCAGAATTCTCAAAGCAGAATTATTTAAAAAAACCAACAATATAAAGAATTTAGAATATTTAGTTGAAAAATCTTTCCAGAGAATGGAGGCTCTGAAAAAGAAAAAAAAAATTTGAAGTAAAAAACATAGAATAAAAATAAAATGTGACTAAGAGATTTAAAAAAAAATTAAAAGAACATGAATTCTCCATAAGCTAAATTTAATAACTGTATTGATATAAATAATATATAATTTGCCACCCTAAATCATATAGTGGTAAACATCAAAAATTTTCAAGCAATTAATTTTGTAAGCAGTAAGTTAAAAGTCTTTCATTTCTGAAGAAATACCAGTATGAATAACTTGAAATTCTTTTATAATCATAATTAAGAGAGATAGAAAATAATAGATTGAGATGATGTACTCTAAAAAGGAAAAAAAATGCTGCTGAAAAATGACATTGACTTCAATAATGGGCATAAAAATGATTGAAAAAATATGATCCAGCAACAGAAGAGAGTCAATGAGAAAGCAATTAAGCAAAGCAATAATTAATGAAGATGAGCAGAACATTTTACTTTAAAAAAATTCTTAAAAAACCAAAAGAAGTGTATATGTGTACAACTAAATAGTGAAACACTAAACAGCGAAATAAACAGTAAAACATTAACCAGTGAATTAATTGTTGTAATGTTCATGAGTTATTGTAGTTATTTGTATTTTAAAGAAATTGAACTAGTGGTAAAGGAACAAACAGAGATCATTAAGGGAGAAAAATAATTTATGAGGTTAAAGATTTAAGGGATTGTTACAGGATCACAGAAGGGAAGGAATTAGTTGACTCTCCATTAAGTGGCTCAAATCTTATGCTCCAATAGGAATAAATCGTATATTTTGTAGGAGAGATAAAGCAGTGAATGGTCACTAGAGCTGAGATAAGGGTGAGAAGATATAGATGAGACCTAAAAATGTATTTCAACCCAAGCCATATTGATGAAAAGTTATGGGAGTATAGAGTAAAGAGAAGAGTGATTTGGATGAGATGATTATAAACTAGATCTTTTCTTGGAAGGAATAATGAATGAGAACCATTAAAGACTATTCCCATAGTAGAAGGGGAAGGAGAGGAATATGTCTGTAGCAAGAGCTTTAAAATTGGTTTTATCTGGGGAAAATGCATACAATATGAAACCATCTTCTTAAAGCAAGAGTGTATTAATGCTAGGGTACCTAGCCTTGAGATTATAGTGGTGGTGGTGGTGGTGTGTGTGTGTGTGTGTTAGAGAGAGACAAAGAGAAAGAGAAAGAGAGAGAGAGAGAGAGAGAGAGAGAGAGAGAGAGAGAGAGAGAGAGACATACAGACAGAGACAGAGAGAGACACAGACAGACAGACAGACAGAGAAATGAGTGACCATATTAAAGGCATGGGAATCGATTAGTTCTCATTACTCAGAATACAAAATTCTTACCAAGACACAACTTTCTCTTTTATTCATTTTTATTTCAAAAAATGAAGTACAACATAAAAAGGACCCACCAAAAAGGAAGCAAAACTAAATTAAATAAAGTAGATGATAAGACTATAGAGCAAGATCTCCTCATGCAACAACAGATAAAATAAGTACCTTAAACTCAGAATTCCCGAATTCTCTTTCTTTTTAGTGCAGAAAGAAAAAAAGAAGAAAAACCAAAGGAATTACCAAGGAATGGAAATGGAGAATATTGAGTATAGAATAAACTAAATGGTATATTATATTCTATACATCATATATTCTATTATATATATATGTAAAACATCATATATAACATTATACATTATATTCAGTATAGACTATAATTAGATGGAAATAAGAAAGACAAACAAAATTTCTTGGATCACAGCAACACAAAAATATATTATTCAAATTAAGAAATCATTGGAGGAAAAAAAGGAAATAAAAATTTTCAAACATTCAAGAAATTTTGGAGAGGGTAAATAAACAAGAATAAGGTGGTAGTAGAAGTAACTGTAGGATTGGGCTAGAAAGGGAAAAAAATGTTTAAGCAAAACAAGTTATAAGGACAAAATGCTGACACAAAGAAGAGATAAAAAAGAAACAGAAACACACACAAGTAAACCTAGAGTTCATAACCTTAAATTTGAGTAGATTAAGCATTTAAATAAAAATAAAAAATATATAAGAAAATGAAACCTAGTAATTTGCTGTACACAAGAATCACATATAATGATAAAGAAATATAGAATGAAAATGAGTATTTGAGACAAATTGTATCTATATTAGGTGATGCCAAAATCATAAAAGCTAAAATCATGCTATAATACAAGTGAAAGTAAAAGTCCACAGTATTAGGAGAAAGGAAAAAAAGAAAACTACACTATCATTAAAAGGCATCATGGATATGCTTATATGTATTTACATGTGTGTTGGTGTACATGTTAAACATCGATGAACAAAATGATATAACTTTTTGTTTACTAAAAGTAATGATAATTAGTTTTAAAATGAAAGATAACAAAATAAATGTAGAAAATTCTAATATTTACCTCTCTGTACTAGATCAGTCTAGCAGAAAGACAAAGCAAAAGGAAAACAGAGAACTGAACAAATATTATATAGTTGAATATATACATAAACAAAAAAAGAAATAGTAAGGACTCAAGTATATAAATTTAAGCAAAAATAGAAAATCAAGATATCAACAAACACAAAATAAGTTTAACAAAAGAATCTTGATAATTTTTATAGATAAACTTATTGAAAGATCACAGGAAAAAAAAATGAAGAATTAAGGGAAACAAAGGAAGACATATGAAATGATGCAATGTGATCTACCTACAATCAGGAATATAACATATAAATTGAAAAAGGCAATGGAAAGGGTAATAAGATAAACATGAATCCTGTGTATTTGTGGCAAATCTTAGCCCTGGGAAAAGATAGTAAAAGTGTTGGGGGTTTTTCTCACCTTTTAATGGTGACATAGGCAATTATGATTCCGGATTGCTTGTGTATGTTGTCAATTATTGTCAATGTGACAGTTTGTTTTCTTGGAAACCTGTACATGCATACATACATACATACATACATACATACATACATACATATATGTGTGTCTATTTTTTTAATAAGAGAAAGCTTCATAGGAAGGAAGGCTGGGGTGTGAGTATATCCAAAACTACATGTGACATAAATTTAAAAAAAAAAAGTCATGAAAAACATTTTCTGTGGTGAAATTTCATTCCTGTTTAAGAGATAACGGTCGTGAGAATCTCAGATCTTGTCTAGGCTGACTCTTACAAAACAAGAATAGAGGCTACCATGATACCTGTTCAAACTCTTTTTACCCATATACAACTTTACAATGCTTGGGCTCTGCTGACATTAAATCTGAAAACCATGGGTCACCTCAATGACAAATTATGGAAAACTTTTTTGGAAGCTTGCATTTTAAATAAAGTAACTAGCATTCTTCTGAAGTGGACCAAATCAAAGTTCAGCTTGCGATATATTAATGCATTTTCTCATCAATTCTTAGTGTGATATAGTAGGTATTCATACATTTAATTGTGTCTGTCAGTTTTCTGTTAGCACATACAAGATAATTTATATTAATCAGTAATCTTTTTAGGCGGGTGTATCCTGGTGGGTGACATAAGGTGAATATGACTGTTTTCATTATTAAATATGGCACAGTACACATGATTATAGAAATTTTAATCTGGAAGGACGTTCAGAGAATAACACACTCTCTTGAGTTTATAAATTAAAATGTTGAGGCCTGGATAGTTTAAAGAACTTGTCCAAGATCATATGGTAACCAAAAAAATAAATTAAAATAAATAAACCATTATGAATATATTAAATATTAAATCTATTTATTAATATATCTTCACAAGCTTAATATATATCATTATTAAAAATCATAATAGCAGATGCTTGTAATGAATTGGAAAAAATGGTTTATTAAGTACTTACCAAGTTTAAAGCACTTTGCTAAGTATTGGGCATAAAAATGGAAAAGTAATCTGGTCCCTATTCTCAAGTTTACATTAATGGAGGAGACAACACTTATAGAAATTTTCAGCAGCAAGTCAGATGGAAAGGAAACATGTTATGCAGTGGCAAAGCAGATATGCATGATCAGTCATTTCATTTGCACTGATAAAACTTTATCAGTGCTCAGTTTCTAATGTTGAATTATTTGATAGTGCCAAGGACTTTGGTAGCAAAACTCCTCCCTTTACCCCTTGTCCAGGTCTTCAGTAGCTGAGGCTGAAGTCCCTGTAGAAGTAGAAGTAGTAGCCAACCACCATTTCCATGAGGATTTATTGTCAGGATGATGCCTTTAAAGACTGTTTTTGCAATAAGACAGAGTGCTAGGCTGTCTTCATCTGGGTCTGGAGGTGGGGATGGTAGCTTGTCTCAGCACAAAATGCCTCCTATCTCTCTATCAGTAAACACTTAGCGTACTGTCCTAACTAAACTAATTTTTTTAGGCAGATCAATCATTAATACAAAGACTACGTGCTTCTTTATTCAAGGTACATAAAAGAAGGCATAAGGTATATACTTGGAAACATGGTAAGGAGAAGGTAAAAGAAGAATGATTCATTGCAAAGAATATATACGGACCACTGTCACTGAAAAGATAGAATCGGTCAGAGGAGCTGGAGAGGGCAACAGATGCCTGTGAATCAGTCTATGAAGTGGCATTGCTGGGCTTCAGGTAAAATGATCATTAAACTATATAAGAAGAAGAAAGTTATTAAGGAAGCTTTGAGCAGTATCTTCTGGATCTGACATCCAGGATTCTTCAAGTTCTTGTTACTCTTCCTACTTTGGTACAGGAATGCCTCCATTGTTTCCCCCACAAAAGTATAAAGGTAAAGTATGAAATTGGTAAGGGTCAGGCATAGGGTTTTCTAACACTGAGTAGAGTTTCATTTAGGCATATCTGATTGGTTTCCTACATCTCTTGTTACAGATGTGGAGGCATCAACTAATGAGGAAGACTGGCACATGCAAAATTTTAACATGGAAGGTTTTAGTATTAAAAATTTTAGAAAAAGGAGGAAGTTCCAGAGATCAAAAATAGGGTATGTCTAGAGCAGAAGCAATATATAATCTCATGTGTTTCAAAGAGACCTGAAATAATTTCATCCTCATAATAATTCTGTGAAGAAGGTAGTGTCAGTATTAATAGCCATACTTTACACTTACAGTAAAAAAAAAAGAAAAGGAAAGAAAAAAAGAAAAAGAAAAAGAAAATAGCTGCTTAAGGAGAATGCACAAAAAAGATAGATTGCTTTCATACATTTATTTTTGGTACATAGAAGAGTTAGGGAAGGGATATTAGAAGTCATATAAGCTGCCCTTTTATTTTTCTGACTTTTTAAGGTCTCACAGCTAGTAGTTTACAAAGCTAGAATTCAAACTCAGGCTGCTTGATTCCAAACACAGTACTCTTTCCACTACAGCATACTGGCTCTCAATTTGAATGGAGTATTTCTAATGGAAGTGAGCAGACAAGCACTCACATATATTTATTTACATCCATATCTATACACAGAGGTAGAAATAGAGATTACACACAAACACATTCTAGAATTGTGGCTTTGTTGGTATTGTTAATTCTCAATAAGGAAACATAATCAATTGATGCAGATCAACATAATCCCTGTAATGTATATTTTTAGTGTTGGAGAGCACTGATAGCTTATGTGAATCACCTAGGGTCACTAAGTCTGATTGTGTCAATGAAACACTGCATAGTAAGTAAATAGGGAATTTTCCTTAGATTTAGTTCCTTTATAGCCAAGTCCTGACCCTGATGTATTCATGCTATGTGAAACCATCCTTTATTATCCTCCAATTCTCAACGTGTTTAACCTCTCAGTGTTACAGGACATACTCTGATTACAAGTTACAGAAAGTTTTAGATAATGGAATGAGGAAGTTTTCCTATACCAATAATATCACAGGTATAGATAAATATATGTGCACTTATACTGCCTATACCTATACCTGTACTCATACCTATATATATATATATATATGTATGTATGTATATATATATATATATATATATATATATGTATGTATATATATATATACGTATGTATATATATATATATATATATATATATATATCTCTTTGCCTATTCCTATATAGACATATCTATTGCTGTACCTATATACTTTTATCTCTCTCCCTTCCTCCTTTTCTCTCTCTCTCTCTCTCTCTCTCTCTCTCTCTCTCTCTCTCTCTCTCTCTCTCTCCATCTGTATCTACTTCTGTATCTCTATCTATGCCTACCTCTTTCTCTATCTCTAGAGGTAGTTAGGTGGCATAGTAAATAGAGTGCCAGAATTGGAGTGAGGAAGACATGGATTCAAATCCAACCTCAAACACTTATTAGCTATGTGACCTTGGGAAAGTT
Organism: Phascolarctos cinereus; assembly: GCF_003287225.1. Classification (NCBI taxonomy): domain Eukaryota; kingdom Metazoa; phylum Chordata; class Mammalia; order Diprotodontia; family Phascolarctidae; genus Phascolarctos; species Phascolarctos cinereus. The sequence goes on from NW_027555736.1 coordinate 198,712,739, forward strand.
ACTTAATCTCAGTTCCATCATTGGTAACATGGGGGTAATAATAGCACCCAACTTCCATGCTGTAAGAATCAAATGCGAAAATAACTATGAGGCACTTAGTGGACATAGTAACCTGGAACATAGTAACAATTATATAAAAAATTAGCTATTATTATTTTTATCATCATCATCATTATTCATATCTGTGTGAAAATCTTTGTATCTATAATTAATATCTATCATACATCTAGCATTTTAGAGTTTAAGCTCTTTGAGGGCAGGATCTATATCATGTCCATATTTCACATAATACATTACACATAATAGGTACTGAATTTTTTTTGGCAAATACTGTTCAAAGCCTGAGATTAAAGCCCAGCTCAACTATTTATTACCTGTGTAAACTGAGAAAATTAGTGACTACATCTGGGTCTCATTTCCATCATCTATAATATAAGTAGGGTAATCTAGAAAGTATCTTCCACTTCAAAAACTCATTAAATTGGATTATGAGAATGAGTAAATTCATCATCAACTAGAATAATTACAGAGAGCATAAGTAACTGACATATTTTACCTTGAATGCAAATGTCTATAAAATAAAGAGGCTGAAAATATACTTGAAATATGGATGCATTCTAATTCTTTTTCTATGTTCACTTAATCAGGAAGCATAATTTTCTTATTTAACAGGGTGTTCTTACTTCTTAGTTTTGACAGGAATGCATTCCATATATTTGTAAGTACAAATACCAGAGTACAATCATATTGACTTAAAAGTGATTTTGGATGGCAACTCTCAGTATACTAATACTCAATTGGATTATTACATTCCTCATATTCTGAAAGGTTGCAATTCCCAGAATCACCATTTTTTTTAATCTTAGCTATGCCAAAAAAAAAAATAAATAAACTATTTCTCACAACTTGGAGAATGAAATAAAAATTATCTCAGTATTTAAATGGATTCATGAAATGCCATAACAACATTGTTCATAAAATGACCCACAAAAGTATTTATAAGTCACATAGATAGATAAATGGGACAGATTGAAAGAGAGATATATTATGGACTTTATTAACATGTAATTATATAAATAAATATTTTGGGTTTTTTATATTAAAGTGATTTCTGGCTATAACCTTTTCAAAACCACACAATTTCTGATGCTCTTCATCTTTGCCAATTTGGTGGGAGTGAGACAAAACCTTGGGGTTGTTTTAATTTGCATTTTTATCATTATTAATAATCTGGAGCAGGTTTTCATACAGTCATTGATAGTTTACAATTCTTCTGAAAGCTATTCATAGTTATTGGGGGAAAAGGCATAGATCTTATACAAATCTCTTAGATACAAAATTTTCATCAGATATATTTAATAAAAATTATTTTCCCAGTTGATAGTATCTCTTCTTATCATGGATACATTTATTATTTTGTGCAATTTTTTTTCATTTTATGCAACTAAAACTTTCTCTTTTATTTATTGATCAACTTTATTCCTTATTTGGTTAACAATTCTCCCTCAAACTATCATTGTGAAAGGTACCTTCTGTGATTTTCCTCTGTTCTTTTAAAGGCATGCTTCATTTTTACAAACTAAATTTATAAAATATAAAACTTAAAGAACTCACAAAGTGGGATATGAGCTCTTAGTGAGATCAACCTCAAATTCAAGCAATATTAAAGTGAAAGTAGATATCTATTCGTAATACATGTTTTTTTTAATAGAATAAAGAGCATAGCTTTAGAATATATTTTGTAGAGTTTGTTAAAAGAAAAAAGAAAGATATGTTACCATAGTTATGACTACAGAAGGAAAGTATCCTTAAGCTTAGAAGATCTTTTTTATGAATTCCTGAGTGAGAGAAGGAGGATAAGGTGAGGAAAGTATGAAGTCAGAAATATTTCAGAAGTTTATACAAATGACTCCCAGTTCTTCAGTGTCTATCATTGCATTGGCCTTCCTTTTATTTTAACTTCTTACCTGCTGCAACATATATCGTGGCTTTACAATTTTAGGATTGGAAGTTTATAAATTGAGAGCCTTCTTCTTTTCCTCTTAGTAGTTTCTATCTTCTTTCTTTCTTGCAATTGGGCTAGACTGACAACAGTTCATAGGGTGTTGCTTGGTTTCATGGTCCAACTTCCAAAGATTTTGAACTTGAACTAATTAAAATTTTGTGGCAATTGGTAGACTTGTCTGTGAAAACAACTGAACAAAAATTACCTTATTAAGAACAATAATTATACCAAGAGGACTTTGTACACAATAACAGCCACATTATGCAATGACTAAGATTGTTAAAACGAACCCTTCTCAGCATTACAAGGATCTAAGACATCTCCAGAGGCCTCAGGATGGAAAATGCTGTCCACATCCAAAGAAAGAACTATGGAAGTCGAATCGCTATCACTTATTTTTACCTTCTGTTGACTTTTATTTCATCTTTCTGATGGTTCCTCCCATTGGTTTTAATTTTTACTTACAACTTCACTAATGTGAAAATATGTTTAATGGGTATGTAAATGTAAAGCCTATATCAGATTGTGCACTGTCTTGGGGAGGGTGGGGGGGAGGAAAAGGGAGAAAAATTTTCAACTCAAAAGCATATGGAAAAAAAATTTAAAAAATTTTAAAAAAAACAATAATTATAGAGCAAGAGTTAATTATATTTTGGATAGAGAAGGAGAAAAAGATAGAGAGAGAGAGAGAGAGAGAGAGAGAGAGAGAGAGAGAACTGGAATGGGTTTTTGACCAGCAGGCAGGAAGAGATTTTTCCATTTAGTTCTACTTAAAAAAAAAAAACATACCCTTTTGGCTATGCAATAAATCTAGTGATAATTTTCCTAATTCACAGGTCTGACCATGCTACTCCTCAACTCAATAAACTTCAACAGCTCCCTACTGTATCTATATGAAGTCTTTATTTCTTCCTTTAGCTGCTACTTCAGTCTCTTAAATTACCTTGCATTTGTTCTGCATGTGTTTTCTAAATGCTTACATATGAACCTATTGTGTCACCTGATAGAATGTTACCTCCTTGAAGGTGACACTTATTTTTATCTGTGTATCTGAAGCATCTAGCAGTGTGCTTGCCACACATTACATGCTTAATTGATTGAAATTAGTATTAAATATGATGCCTACCAGGTCATGTGACCAGGAAGATGGAGGGCAAGATGTTTTCCCCAAAAGTCATGACCTCTCAAAACTCTATAAAACATGAATTATGTCACAAATGATAAAGCGCTTTAAATTGTTGCCATGGTCTATGACACCAAAAACCCAAAGGGGGCAACAATAGGATTAATGAAGTCCTAGGAAGGGAATTTTCCAACTCCTTGCACTCACACAGCATCCTCTATCCAAATACATACCACACTCCAACAATAGAGCAGTACAAGTCAACCAAATGCTTGTAGCAAAACTCAACACTAGACTCACTTACCACGACCACTGAAAATCAAAATGCATAACCTTACTCAGGCTAGAACAGCAGCCCATTTTGCACCACAACAGATTTCAGCCAGAGAACCAAAGAAGACAGAAATCTGGGGCAGAATGCCAGCATGTATGGCTCTGTGTCATTTCTCTAAGCCTGAAGAAAAGAGGCCAGATTCAAGCTGGGGACAATTCTGTCCCCTTAGAATTGCTTAAACTAGAGATTGAGGTCCATGAAACATAAGTTGCTCAGTGTGGGATGGGTTGAGACTGTTTTGAAGTCTAGCCTCCAATGTGACTACACTCAAAGACCAGGGAGTCAGAAAATGAGTAACAGCTGTATATATGAGGAAAAAAATTCTGAAATTATTAAAGACCTCTTGTAGATAGGCTAAAGACATTAAGTATAAGCAGATAAACAGGTAGAGAAAACGTTAATAGATAAAGGGAATAAGATCTTCAAAGCTGGCAAAAATCCATACCTTTGTGAATAAATACTGAAAGACAAATGAAAAATGAATAAACACATGACGAGACAGATGATGTAGATTCCCAAGAGAGCACTGGAAGACAGAAGGATTTTCCTAAATGGGTTAAAAGAGAAATAACAATCATGAAAAAAAAAAGAATTTAAGGTTTGAACAGCAGAAGTAATTGGCGGAATAAGAAAGTAAACGAACAAACAAACTCGAATTCATGGTAGCAAGTTTCACCAAAGAAATAAAAGAGAGAACAACTGCTAGGGATCGCAAATATATAGAAGCAAAATATAATCTGGAAGAAGCAAAATAAAATGCAAAAATAAAAAAAAAACACATAAAAGAACATGATCTCCCAATGAACAAAACATATTGATGTTGAAGATTAGATGTGCAAAGAAAATTTAAGGAGCATGGATTATTCAGCAGAACACAACTCAATAAATTTGAATATTATAATTGAAGAAATACTACAAAAACAAAAGAAAACAAAACAACTTCCTCGAACTTCTAAACATAGAAAACAAAGTGCCAATCAAAAGAATCCTTAGATTACTTCCAGAAAACAAACAACAAACAAAAAATAACAATTTGTGCTGCAAAATCTAAAACACAAAATAGTTAAACTGAACAATTCCAATGGGGGGAAAATTTATATATATATATATATATATATATATATATGTGTGTGTGTGTGTGTGTGTATATATATATATGTATGTATGTATATATATATATATATATATATGTGTGTGTGTGTGTGTGTATATATATATATGTATGTATGTATGTATGTATGTATGTATGTATGTATGCATATATCTTCTGTGAGCAACCGAGAGGAAACATTTTGAAGTATAATGTTAAATAACTTTGTGTAACAGAAAACTATTCTACACCCACCAGAAACTACAGGAGGGAATGGAATAATGTCTTCTGGAGAGCAATGGAGTTCAATATCCAGCCCAAGTTGATATAACCTGCATACTTGAGCCTAACTATTCATCCAAGAAGATGTAAGTCCAACAAATAAAGATGCATTAAAGCTTTTCTAGAAAGAAAACTAGACCTGACAAAATGATTTGCTGTTTAGATGTGCTAGAAAACATATATACAAAAAGGTAAACAAATATAGCAAACAAGGACAACAATAGTAACAAAATAACAACAGACATGTCATTAAGAGATTCCTTTCCAAATAAAGGTGAAGAGATAAAGGGAAAAAAATAGAAGTCAATTAGCAGTAGGGTGGATAAACAAGTCTGAAGCATTATGGACTGAACCTCAGAATAACCCATCTGCATATGACTAAATGTTTTATGGGTTTTCTTGTTGTTGTTGGTTAAGTAACTTACAAAATCAGGGTACATAAATGGTTCTTCTCTTTCATGAAGAAGAAGATGGAGGATAATATGTGATGTGCCTCCGTCAAGTCAAATGCTAACAGTAAATGGGAAATAACTCTTTTATGCTCTTAGGAAATAGCAGGCTTATGTGAAAATGGGTAAAGAAGCAAAGTGATTTAAACAAGAGGAAAAAAGAGGGAAATCTGTTTTCATTCATGGGAAGGGACCCCACTGAAGAGCACCCACATCTGGGAAGAGACATTCTGTTATGGAATATAGTGACATTACAATTATTAAAATCTTAAGAGATTTGGTGTTTTCAAAGACCACTCATCTTGCTACAGGATGACTGCCTCCTGGTGGAAATTGATACCCAAAAGAGTGGGAAAATCTAGAACAAAGGAGATTTCAAGGCACATTAGAATAAAATTACTATGGAGATGGCATAGATTAAAAATGAGCAATTAGGAAAATAGGAAAATTCCTGTCTGAAAGATATTATCCCATCACTGGTATTTCTGGGATTACTAAGAGTGAGACATTATTTAGAACTATTTAGAAGAGAATCAAAAATAAGTAATTTAGAGTCATTAATTCCATAAGGAATATAAGTTCTAGAGAAGGGCTAAGTCAGTATAAGGATCATGAATCAAAGACTGAACATCTAGAACAGGAAGTGAAGATAAATGGAAGGAATGAAGCTAAAGAAATAGGTGTAAAAACAAAAAATGAATTTTAAGAAGTACAAAAAAGGGAACAAGAAGTGGGGAATACTTAAACAATTAGATAAAAGAAAACAAGAAAAAAAGACAAATAAATTAGGTAAAATTCCACAACTTGGGATGAAATTGGGAGGGGCAGAGGTTTGAAGATAAGAAGACATACTGTGGGAATAAGATTATCTTAAAATATATTAAGCTAAGCTAATTGATAAGATGTACCGTGTATAAAAAGAATGAGGGAAAAGCATCTTGATTTGAAACAAATGAAACAATGCTATACCCCAATAGGAGAAAAATATTAACCTAATTACTGTAACTTTAAAAGTTAATGGATTAAATAATCTAATAAAATGAAAAAGTGTGACAAATTAGATAAGAAAATGACAACCCCACCAATCTCGTGCTTACAAGAAACATATTAACTATAATGAGGGTATGGGAAAAACTACTATGTGTCAGATAAATAAGAAAAATAAAAATTTCAATCATGCTATCTGACAAAACAAAAACAGTCCTTCAAAACATAAAAATGATAAACAAGGTAACTATATGATGCTGAAACAAAGCATTGATAAAAAATATCAATATTCAATCTATATGCTTCAAATTTCTTAGCATCTAAATTCTCAAAGGAAAAACTAACTGAATTATAAGAAAACATTAATTAATGAAATAGTAACTGGGAGTTTCAGCTTATCTCTGTTTCAAATGATTCTAACAGAGAGATAAAGAAAAGGGAAAAAATATAGGATTGAACAAATTGCTAGAGAAGCTAGAAACAAAAGACCTTTGTCTTCTAAACGGGACTGCAAAAGAATATACTTTTTTTTTGTTACATGGAACTTTTAAAAAATTCATCATATATTGAGTGACAGAAATATCACAAACAAATGTAAAAGGGAGAAATAGCAAACCAAAAATAAAATTTCCAAGAGAGATATTGAACAGATTTTAAAAATTATGCATGGTCATTGAACCATAATGAGTTGACTTTTTCTACAGAGTTTACCAAAGATGAGAGGAATCAAAAACATTAAATCAATCACAAGTAGGATCATAGGAGTAAATGTCATGGAAAAGACTGTGAAAGATACTTAGTTGAATGTAGAATAAGACAGAAGGAAGACTTATTAGAGGATCTCAAACAGGAAGACCTTGTTGAAAAATTTTGAACTTGTTATACCTTAAAAAAATTGAGATAAAAATTGTTTTGTAAACATGTCCTAACACAAAGAAATGTCGCATTAGACTATAATTCAATAATAATAGTAATTGATTCAAGTAGCATAAACAAAAAAACACATGCCTAAATAGAAACTTTAAAAAACCTAAATGAATGCATTAAAATTATCAAAGTAATTTATAATTATGTAAAATAAAATTATAATAACCGAACTATATGTAAAATATTACAGATGAAGATAAAATATTTCTTAAGTGAAAAGTTATATGCCCAAAATATATATTAGCAAAACAGAAAAAAAGAAAGATGAGCTGAATATATACATTTTAAAATTAGAAAGGAACAAAAAATCTAAAGTAATTTAATCGGACATATAAGTATGATAGCACAAATAGATAAGCTGGAAAAACAAAATAAAACATCTTATAGAAATACTAAATGAAAGCAAAATAATTTTGTTTTTAAAAAAGAGTGACAATATTGATAAATTTTCAGCCAAACTGATCAAAAAGGAGAGCATAGAAAATCAAATGTAAAAAATAGCACCAAAACCAGAGGAAATCAAAAGTACCAGAATATACTATACTAATGAAGCTGAGAATAAAAAACATAGAGGAATATCTTTAAAAATATAAAATAGATGAACAGAAAACCAAGTAGAGATCATAATTAATCCAATCTCAGTTTTAAAAAATGCAATCAAATATAAAGGAACTGCCAAAATTAGCAGAGGCCAGAGAAACTTTGTGGTCCGGATGGATTCTGAGGAGAATTTGATCAAACTTCTAAAGAACAACCAGTTCTAATGCTCAACAAATCATTCTCAAAATTTAAGCAAGAAAGCAACCTACCAGATTCATTTTATGAGACAAACATAGTTGTAGTATCTAAACCAGGGAAGCATAAAAAAACAGAAGAACTATATACCTATATCATTAATAAACATTAATTAGAAACATAAAAAAAACCTTTTAAAACATAATACATTGATATATCCAAGAAAGAATCATTACAGGTAAATTAAATTTACACTAGTAATATAAGGGTGGTTGAACATTAAAAACAAAATAAACATTATTAAGCCTACTAAGCTGCCTAGGGGCAGCTAGGTGGTGCAGTGGAGAGAGCTCTGGCCTTAAACTCAGGAGGACCTGAGTTTAAATCTGGCCTCAGACACTTCATATTTACTAGCTGTGTGACCCTGGGCAAATCACTTAACCCCAATAGCCTCACCAAAAAGCAAAAAACAAAACAAAACAAACAAAAAAAAAAAGTAACAAAAAACTTCATAAGAAATTCAAAAGTGCATAACTATCTGAATCAACTTAGAAAATGCCTTTGGAAAAGCACAACCCTCATTTATGCTAAAAACCCTACAAACAATAGGCATAGAAGAACATTTTTGAATAACATAAAATACGTCTAATACTCAAAGTAAGAATCCTATGCAAAAAAGATATAGTCAAAACTCCCTATAAATCCATGAAAAGAATAAGGATAACCACTCTCTCTAAAAATATTTAACATAGTTCTGGAGATGCTGGCAGTAACAGTGAGAGAAGAGAAAGAAATAAAAAGCACATAGGTAATGAAGACTTATAATTATCTCTATTTGCTGATGATTTGATGGTTTACTTAGACAATTCTAGAGAATCAGCAAAGACACTAATTTTAAGGTAGCAACTTCAGCAAAATTGCAGACTGTACAATGAAATCTCAAAAACAACATTTTTGTGTAACAGCAAAATCCAAGTGATGATAATAGAAAAGTAACTTCAATTCTGATAAATTACAAAATTAATAATGTAGCTGGTGTTCAATCTACTAAACCACACAGAATACTTATTTAGATTTTATTTCAGAATATTGCTTAAAAAAATAGAAAACAACTTAATAGCTGGAGGAATATTTAATGCTCATGTTTGGACTGAGCCAATATAATAAAAATAATGATACTACAAATTTAATTTATGCTTTCAGTGAGTTATCAATCAAATTAGTAAATGAATATTGTATAAAAGTTGATAAAATAATAACAAAACATTTAAAAAACACATCTAAAGTGTGAAGGGAAATTAAGAGACAAAGTAAGAACCAAGTAGGTATACCTCAAAATACATTAGAAAGCACAGCCACCAATGCCATCTGTTGCTGCTGAAAATATGCAGAAGTCGATCAATAGAAGTGACTACAAAAGGGAGAATCAGAAACCATGGAACTAACTCAATGTTAAATAAACCAGAAACATAAATTTCTTATGAAACTATTTCCTATGTGATACAAACTAATGGGAAAAAAGGAAAACAGCCTGACAGAAATTAGATTTAGATATACACCTTATATGACATTTCATAATATATTATAAATAAACATGTCATTAACATTAAAATCATACTTAAAAAAGCCCATGAGATGTAGATACTATATCTTTCACCGCTATGGATAAAGGGAGTGACATAGGGAGGTATACTAAAGAAACAATGGTCATATAAAAATATTATTTGATATTATTCAATAAGAAGCAGCATTGCATAGTGGAAAGAGCCCTGGATTTGGAGTCAGAAGAGGTAGGTTCCAATCCCCAATTTGACATTTCTCGTCTGTATGAATATGGGTAAATGTTAATTAATATTTTGTAGTACACTCAAGAAGATACTCTCTAAGCTTCAGAAGGCATTATAAACATTAACTATTATTATTGTTATTATAACTATCTTTATTGATTTCAAATTTCCACAACTGGAATTTTATAAGTTATTGCTAATACTAATTCAGAAGACAGTCTTTTTAAACAAGATAATTTAAAAGAAGGGTTTTTTAGTCATAAAATGGTTTTATCATACTGCCAAAAGTTCTTAAATTCATGCATTGCCATATTTTTTTTCTAATTTTTTTTTTTTTGGTGAGGGCAATTGGGGTTAAGTGACTTGCCTAGGGTCATGCAGCTAGTGAGTGTTATGTGTCTGAGGCTGGATTTGAACTCAGGTCTCCAGGGCCAGCACTCTAACCACTGCACCACCTAGCCACTCCCATTTTTTTTTTTCAAAACCAATGCATCCTTCATTTAATAACAGAAACTAATGGACAAATATTTTGCTTTCATCACCAACCTAGCTGAATCACATCTGTTTCATAAATAGTATGATCATAAATAGAATTTGTTTTGAAATATTTCAAAGTTCCTCAAATATTTGGATTTTAAAATAGTCTTCTATATAAAAACATGTAGCATTATGTCCATAAAATAAATGAAGAAAGTTAAGATAAATTAAAGCAGATATCAAAGCATATCCTAAGCCTCTTTAAATACTCAAAGAGCAGGGTTCACAAGCACAATCTAAAGGTGTCAAAAGTCAGCCTCAGTGTCTCAGATTGCTAGTGACTTGGCCTCTCTCACACCCTTTAAATGAGCTCTGCTTCTAACTACTTTTTTTACTTGACAACTTTTGGGCTCAGTATCAGATTGTAAAAAGGTTTAATTCCAACCTTTAACATTCTTTTCACTTCTCCCCTAGATCTCATTGTTCTCTGTCTATCTTCCTACCATAATTCCCATTCCAGTTTTGTGTCTCTTATGCTGGGTCCAGGACTGCTGAGTGGTGTGAGTTTTTCCATAAACAGAACACCCAGACCTTGTACACGGCTAATTTCTAGCTGTCTTCATGTAATTCTTCTTATCACCAGTCCAGGTCTCTAGCATCCTCTTAGGAAGGACAGGGCTCTATACTCCTTGTTGGTGTTAATTCTCCATAGTTAGCCTGACACAGACTCACACTACTCTTGATCTCCAGTCAGTCAACAAACATATGGTGTGACTTCTATATTCCAAACATTTTGCTAAGTACTGAGGGCACAAAATAAAAATAAAAGACAGTCCCTGGTCACATGGAGTTCACAGGAGACAATACAACTGAGATTTGGACGTTTAAACCCTCCCTGACACCATCTTATGGCCCAAGTCAATCCCTCAAACTTTAGGTTTCCTCAGTTTATAACAGCATGAAGCTAAAAGCCAATTCCATATCTAATGTATAATTATATGTTGGTTTTATTTGTTTTAGGTGAGTTAATTGGGATTGTGACTTGCCCAAGGTCATACAGCTAGTAAGTGTCAAGTGTTTGGTCTCAGACCTGATTTGATCTCAGGTCCTCTTGACTCCAGAGCCAGTGCTCGGTCCACTGTGACAGCTAGCTGCCCCCAGATTGCATATTGGAAGAATCACTTTAGAAATAATTGTGCTCCTTTTGGGAGTCATCCTGCCTATTTTTTTTTTATTGGGCTTGACATTTTCTACCCTCAACAACATGGCTGTCTCTGGACCTTAAACTCTCCCCTACACACACACACACACACACACACACACACACACACACACACGCACACACACACACACACACATCCCTGTTCTTCTTATGTATGTTTCTAATTCTATATTTTAGCATGCATATTTACTTTCACACTTTATCCTTTCTCTTATTAGTTTGCGTGCTCTAAGGTTATTGTCTCCTAGTCTATTCAATCACTTTATTCAGTACCTAGGACAGTGCTATTTAATAAAGATTTTTTTCCAATATATTGTGTTTTGTAGATAATATCACTATTTTTTTTTCTCTTGGAAATGCAGTGTAACTTGCCAGATACTGGTTAAACTAAACTTTCTCCATCAGCAGTGTACAATCTTGCTCCATTAAACCTTAACAACTTTACCTGTTAAGCTATGCTCAGAAAATAGCAAAGAGTAAAGAATGACTAGCAAAAGTAAGGAGAAAGAAGATCAAAAAAATTGTGTGTGCACATATATACATGTACTGCAGAAACTGAATGTTAATATGTGCTCTGCTATGCTCAGTCTAATTTTACTTATCATAGAATATAATAATAATACTCAGGGAGGAGGGAGAAAGGTGACTGCATGAAAATTCTAGTTCCTACATTTGGAAAATGCTAGAAGAAAATGCCTAGCTGTACTATGAATTCAACCATAAAAATAAAAAATTATAGTAATCAAGTCAGCTTTGTGTAATAAAATAATGAATAAAGTTTTAACATCTGCTATAAAAAGTTAACACCTTCTGGCAATATTCACGGATAGGGTAAGAAATGTAACTTAAGGTGACATTTGCTTGGATATCAAAAGCTTGAGGGCCCTGATAACTTCAGTTTCCTGTCAAAATCAGCTTCCAAAAGGTCTATTGCTTTTAAGTGCATGGCAGAGCTATTCACCCTTCCACAAAATGTCTTTGTACTCAATGGTGGCAATTCCTTCTCAGATGGATTAGGGCAGTGACCATTTCTGGCCTTCTAAAATTTGTACATCAACTATGCTATAAGAAAGCAAGCAATGGAAGTGTGCTTCTCTTCATTTTCTTATAAAAGATAAAGAAGTTATAAACACCACAGACCATTTAACTTTGAAGGTTCTGAAATGACTGTATTTATGTAAAATGTAAAAATGCAGTAAAGAGAAGTGTATGAGTTTAGAAAGCTGGACAATGGAGGGAGATTGTCCTTGTTTGGGGGCTTATTCAAATATTGAGAGTTATCAAAGTGAAGTGTTTTATATTGTTTATCTTTTCAGTGTCAAAATATGTAAGCTACGTTGAAGAATGAAATTCAGTTTGACAAATTCTTGTTACATATCTACCATGTGTGGTTCTAAATTACAACATGGCATAATAGAGCGTAAGCCTTGGAGCTGGCAGGTTTGAACATAAGCTTTGCTCCTTGACACGCACTCGCTCTGTGAGCCTGTCTATGTCACTGAATTTCTTGGTGCCTTGGGTAATTTTTAAAGATTATGACCAACAGATGAATTGTAAATCTATAAGATTAGACTAGTCCATTTTCTTTCCTTGTTATACATGTGTTTCATATCAGTTTTATTTCATTTTATTTGGCTTTTACCATTTTTCTCATATAAATTATCATCGGTAACATTTCATGTTTCCATCATCCTTTGTATCACCTGAAATGTGATTCTAGTGAGATCATAGTGTTTCATAATTGGTAGCTATTTATTATCAACAGGGAATATTGCTATTAAAATGCAGTGCTTTGGGGATAGAGAGTATCTTGGGGTCATTGAAAATATTGTATAGTTTCCCAAATGCAATCCAGGTCCATTGCCTCATCATATTCATTTCCAAGATCATTATCCTTTTGCAGTTCCTGTCCTCTATATAGAATTTGATGGATTCATTCAGTGATTTACCCCTCCATTGTCAACATCACTGGGCAAAGTATGCTCTTTCTCTTTTTTCCCCCATGTGGACAGCTTGGCCAATCTCTTTTGAGTGACCATGTACCTCATGAAAACCATTCTGTAGGGTTTCCAAGGTTTAATGCAAGCAGTAAGAACCTCATGATTTCAACAAGACTCAAAACCTTTTCTGTTCAGATTAAAAATTTGTTATTTCCTTTCCATATCTTGGGCTTCTGCATAGAATTGGTCTCTCCTTTTAGAGATCAGATTTATACTACAGACATACAAGGGTCAAGAAAGATTGTAAGAGCTAGAGAAAGCATCTACAGTATACTGTCACTTCTTTCAGTCTTCTATATATTGTCAATGTTTTCAGTCCACCTAGCATTATGGATAAGAACTACTCAGGGACATCCTTATGAGGTCTGTGAAAATTTCCTCCTTTGCCTTCTTGTTTCCCTCTTTTCTGTGTTTGATGCTTTGAAGCCCTTCACAACCTGGTCCCTTCCTATCTTTCCAGGCTTCTTACACTTTACTCTTTTCCACTTGTTTAACAAGTCAGTGATACTGGGTTTCTTGCTGCTCCTCATGCATGACACTCCATCTTCTGACTCCATGCCTTTTCATTAGTTATGCCCATGCATTAAAAGTACTCCTTCCTCTTCTCTGCCTCCTGACTTCCCTGGCTTCTTTCAAACTTAGTTTAAATCTCATCTTCTACAAGAAACTTTTCCCAGTCTCTGTTCCCACTCTACCCCTACCTACCCTCTCAGACTATCTCTCATTTAAACTGCATATAACTTATATATCTGTAGTTGTTTAAATTTTGCTTCCCCTATTAGAGTATGAGCCTCTATAGAGTAGGGACCAAGATTTTTACCTTTCTTATACATATTGCTTAGAACATAGTAAGCACTCAATAAATGTTTCCTATTTCTTCTTTCAGTATTTCCTCCTCTTGAAGACTTTAGGGCTTTCTTGCCTGTCTCCCTCCTGGTACAGAAGAAAACAGAATTGCATCTTTATTCACAATGTTTTGGAAAGTAACTTGTCTAGAAAAAAATAATTTTTAACATGAAAATATGAATCTTGGAGAGCAGAACCTCAGATGTTATCAACAGGCTAGTTATGGAGGGTGGGATACTTTTGGGGTGAGAAGACCTTTCTGAGAATTACTACAACAACAGCAATCTTGACCTTGCCTAAATGTCCCTAACAGGTGAGACTACACATGGCATCTGCTCCCTTGAGCTATTATTATCTGAGTAACTGACGGAGGCAGGATTAGGAACAATAATCATATGAGACTTCTAACATTGCCAGAATAATTTTTTCCTGTAAGTTATTTAGAAATATCAGTGATCCTCCCTACTTTACATCCAATCCTACTAGTAACAAACAGAGATTTTTTCAATTTTGAACAGATTGTGGTGTGGTTGAAAAATAAAAACAAAACCAAAACAAACCCTGGGCCTGGAGTCGGAAGTCTTGGGTTTGCATTTCTTGGCTTTTGTATGCTGGTAAATGTTTAACAACTATTTCTCTGGGGGGGAAAAGTATGCATGACATATTTTTAAGTTTGATAGGCATTATTAACCTTTACCTTATTTCTTTCTTAACTTCAGAAAATTGAGGAAACAAATATTCAAGCCCTGATTTGGATAGCTGGTCAATTTCCAAAGTGTGAATACTTACACTGAAAATTTGATAATTGGCTCTCCTGAGCTGGTGCAAACCCTGTATAAGATATAACTTTAAATAAATCAGTTCCCCTTCTTATGTCTCGGTTTCCTCATCTTTAAAATCAGGGAGATGGATTAGATAATTAGTAAATTCTTTTCCAATTGTATGTAATGGGATTTGGGTCCTTGACCAGATGACCTAAATGGAGAGGCTCACATTGCATGTCAGTCCTCTCTGAAGCCAAATGGGGTTAAGTTCCTCCCCTGAACACACCTCAATGGCTACAGTAACAATCCATTTTGGATTGCCAAAAGCATAAAACTTAGTCACTTCCTCCTTCATAGTTCCTCTATTTTGACTCTCTTTTAATTGTTCATTTCTTTTTCCCAGATACCCAGTTAATCTCAAAGAACTGATCAGCTTGGGTGATGATTGAGTCTGAATGAATCCTGACTACATGAAGAGGGGTTAATTTTTTCTCTAGATTTCAAAAGGGTGTGTGCATGTATGTGTAGGGTGTAGTTTTGGGGAAACAATTCAACGATCTAAAGTCAAGAGAATTTACTCATGTATATACAATTAAGGAGTTCTTCTCATAGCTTCAGGATATGAGAATATACTATTATTACCAGAAATGAATTGGGGATTGAAGGATTGATTCAGTTTAAGAAGTGTAGTTCTAAAACATCCCAAAATGTTGCCTTTTTAAAAAATGTCAGAAGAGAGAAGGTGTGTATCTATGAAACCAGTGATTCTCTTCTGAGCCCTCGTGGTCACTAGTTTGGCATTCCTGTCTATGGAGCCATTAGCAAATGTAAGAATTGCCTAAGGATTTCTTTGGTCTATAAAGCTAAAGTGAATTATTCATTGGAACTTAAGAGGATTGCCCAAAAGATACCACCAGAGGCTGTTAAACCAAGCCAGATTGTTGGGAGGGGGCGAGGGGAGGGCTTTAATTCATTTCCAAGCTAATTGGCTTAACACCAATTAAGTTCTATTTCCCTTCTATAGACATAGCCCAGAGTTTCTGAAGCTAAATTTGTCTTCCCTGTGGATTCAGAATTATTGCAGATGCTTAAAGCTGTAGCAACAAGTACCTATTAAGTATCTGGATACAGTTCATGACAAGTTATGTTTGGAAGAGTTGTAAGCTTGTCAAAAAATTTTAGTTCTCCCCCTACTTGACATTTTCTCTTGCTCCCACTTTCGTTAGAAATATTCTTTCTTTTATGGTGTTGAAATGAACCATCTAGGAAAGAAAAAATGTGGCAGAATTCATTCCCAAGATAGAGCCTGATGAAATGGAACCATCAGAAATATCTGAAGTACAGCTTTCCCACAGGTCCAGCTTCCCTGTTATCTGTGTATCTACACGGTTGCTTCCAAACCTTTTCTGACCTCCATTCCCTAATATGTGCTGATATGGCCAATTCCAAACAAACAATGCCAGTTAGAATAATAAAAGACAAAAGCTCCCCAGGCAGTGGAAATTCTGTTCCCCTTTCAACTTTTAGAGCTGCTTCTTTCTAGATTATTGCAGTCCTTGTATCTAGAAATGAACTGAATCAACCAGATGCCAGGGACAAACCTTCAAATTGTGTAGTTGGAATTCAGGTGTCAAATGACCTGAAATTGAAGAGGATCTTCTCCATATCTCCTCCAGCAGCTGAAAGAGATGTTTATATGTACACATATGCCCCTCCCTCCACTGTTTGTCATTTAAGTCCCAACTGTGCTGTAGCCTTTAACTGTGTAAGACAGCAAGACAGCACATTTTGTAGATTAAACCAATAAGCTCAGAAACATAAAAGAAACAAATCTCATAATTGTGGATTTCAATTAAAGAAAGGAGGATCAAAGCAAACATTGGGCTTGAAATTATGCAGCTGTTATCTATACAAAATGAGGGGGGGAAAGTCTGCAGTTTCGCTGTAATTTTGAAACAACAAAAAAATAACCCACACAGTAAAGCCTGCAGTAGCACAGATTGTCTATGCTTCTCGCGTCTCAATCAGTGATACAGAAATATTGAGTAATAAATTCCCTGCCTCTCTTGATCTGAAAAGCTCCCACCATCTGTGAAAGACAATTTGTAACAGCCTCAATATTAAGATTCAGTAAACAGACAATCACTTGCTTTGTGCCGAGGAGTGGCTACATTTGGAGAAAAGCATAAAGCAAAACAATTAGTAACACCAAGACCCCTCCATTACAAAATTATCGAACCGCCAAAACAACTCATTTCAATCACAGAGTTCTCCCTTCAACTGGAGAGTAATGCCGGAGATTGCGTGCAATTCAGCTACCTCTGCGGACTGACTGTATGTAGGCCTCATCCTAATGCACTGAATTATTAATGATGGTTTAGGCAGTTCTGCTCTGTTGGTGAACCAATAATGTCAAGGCAGTACCTGCAAGATTAATTATAGGAGAGAATGGGCTGAGGTTTCCAGGGACTGAGACATTAATAGAGACCGAGCATTAGTTTCAGGGGATTCAACAGACAGCTGAACAAATGCCTCAGACAATGTTATACATGCTAAATCCTGGCAGCTCCATCCTAGCAGCCCCAGAAAGTTTAGAAACATTGTTTTTAACTGTGAGGTACAAAGCATTATGAATCAAAAACTCAAAAATGAAAAACAGACGATCTGAGCCCAGAGTTACAAACTCAACCTGAACTGGATGGCACAAACAGATTACTCTCCTATAAAAAAAGAGAAAATGAGCATAGACTATTTAGCACTCTATTTGGCCTTGGCAGAAGGAAAAGGTGTCTTCTTAATCTATTTTATTTGCCAGAGACATAAGATGGATGACACCTGAAGAGCAACATTGCATGTCAGTGAGTTTCAGTTTGGAATTTTGGCTCTGCTTTCCCTAAATACAAAAATGAATAATGATTTCTTTAAAAAAATGTATTAGAAACTTTAAAAAAAACAACTTTAAGAACACTTCTGGCTACTGAAAATCCCTAGCTATGCAGCACACTGGAGAAAACTGCAGCCATGGTAACACTAAGACAGGATGCTAGAGGCTTGAAAACCCTGCTACTGAATTTAAGTCATTGCAGATCTGAGTCCTCTTTCTTATCTTTTAATACAGCTTAATTACCCATCTAGATCTTATTTTAGGCTAAATGGTGTTCTGCATATTCCCTACCCCTCCACTCTCCTCACTAATCTCTTCCCCCTTTCCACTTATTTCCCCAAGTACATACAATCACGGGGAGAAGGAGAGAGAAATCTATGCTAGATTTGATCTGTTGTGTGAAATCATCACGACTGCAGAGAGTGATTGCTAGAAGTAAGTTATCAGGTATTTCCTAAGGAGTAAAGACAAATCTCATTGTCAATCCTCAAAAGATAGCACTGAACACTCTACTAGGAAAAGAACTCTTAATTTCAAGTAACTGGAAAGATCATAGCCACATTTAAGTCACCCCATCTGCTGTGGGTTTCAGTAGAAAGACATAAAGAACTGGCAAACCAAACTCCCTGTGCAAGGTCAGGCAGGTTAGGAATTTTGTTTGTTTGTTTGTTTCCGTTGTCTGTTCCTGTTGGTTTGAGGAAAGCATATGAAGTATAAGCATGGTATTCAATGGCTTAGTACCTGACATGGGCTAGAGAGGAGAAGAAATAAAAGTTTTCCTTTTCACATTGTCCTCCCATAATGTCTAAGGCTGATTTTACAGACAGAGGAATGGCTTAAATCTTAGTTGGTGGGAAGGTACTGGAAGAACATACTAGACAGAAAGTAGATAGGGAAGTGATAAGGCAGTATGGTTGGAGATGAATTGTATTTTTCTCTCTAACCTTTGTGATTAAAAGAGAATCAAAAGTAGTAATCAGTGGGTTAAGCCTTTCATAAGATTTAAGCTCTTACCATGTCAGTACACCTTGAAATTCATCCTCTTACCACTGATTTCTTGACTTTCTTTGAAAAAGAAAACAAACATAACAAACTATAAATATATTTTAATTAATTTCTTACCACATTCTAGGCCTTTCTTTTGTATATGGCCTGGACTCCTGGCTTCTATTTTTTTTTTCCTGAGGGTTCCTCTAAAGAAGTCTTGA
Source organism: Phascolarctos cinereus (assembly GCF_003287225.1). NCBI lineage: Eukaryota > Metazoa > Chordata > Mammalia > Diprotodontia > Phascolarctidae > Phascolarctos > Phascolarctos cinereus. The sequence continues at coordinate 198,731,859 of NW_027555736.1, forward strand.
TTCATATAATTGTCCTAAGATTTTTGTGCATTCAATTATGATTCTGTAGACTTGCTTAGTCCTTGCTTTTTACTATTCATAGCTTGTCATCATCATCATCATCATCAGCAGCAGCAGCATCTAAAAGTATTTAGTAAGCATCTAATTGTAGAGAATACTTTCAGAGGGCACTTATAGTGGGAACTTATTGCGTTCAGTAAACAATAGCCATATCCTGATTATCCATGTTAATTGGGGCCAGAGAAAGCATGGATAATTGGAATTCTTAGATAATCATCAACCCCCATTTGAAAATAAAGCATCAATGCTTTCTCCCTTCAACTATTTTCCTAGAAACTATTAGAAAAACTGACAGACTTAAATTTCATTTCTTGTTCTTCCCACTTTGTAGTCCTTCAACTCTCTTTTCCCTGGGGCTTCTTTTAGAACCTATGACATACTGAAGTGTTTGTAATTTTAAAATGTGTTGAAGGCCTGTGTAATAAGTATAACTAATTTATTTGTTTTATTAGTTTCTTTACATTAAAAAGCCTGTAAAGTTTCTCAGGGAAAGCAAAAGAAAAAAAATCGTCTTAGTATAGAGCTACAGAAACTTGAAAAAATACTTTTTAAATTGATTGGAGAAGCCCTTAAGAAAAAGAACTCAATGCAATGTAAGAAATGCATTCATGAAAAAGGTAGAAGGAACCTAGTGAGGAAGAGGAATGAAAGAGGAAAGAATAAGACTATCAAAAGAATTAGTCACCTAAACAATCATTTCCATTTGAGAAGGAAAATAACACAGTGTTGAATGAGGATTACACAGAGCACAGGGAAAGGGCATCTTGCCTTGCCTTTCCTCTGTCTCTTCTATTCTCAATTGGAATAAGGAAAGATGAAGGGATAGGGCCTGGCAAGGAGACATCACATGTCAGGTGTTCTCACTGGGCCCTGCCAAGGCTAGCAGAAGGCAGTCCCCGATAAGGGCCTTAGCTAAGATGTTAGGGTAAGCACCTAATTAAAGATTTGATGCCTAGAGGGAGCAGGTTGTGGCAAACACAGGCTTTCCAGCAGAGATGCCACAAGTTCCAAAGTATTAAGCCTCTAACAATGAAAAGAGCTCCAGACTCTCTACCCCTAAAGCTGCTAGCAAGTGTTGTTTGGAATCCCAGAGTGATAAAAACATCAAACTTTATCTTACCCTGAAAGAAGGAAAACTGGGTGAAATTATAATGTTAGCAATTGTAACAGCTCCTTGCATGGAACTGTGATCTCTTCAGTATGTGCAGTATTTTCAAGGGTAAAATCACAACCCCTCCCCCCCCATTCTGTCTGGCACTTGTTTGTACATGTTTGCTCATGAGTCCTTCAATAGACAACTACCTAACATCTGAGAGAGTTTTTTAACTTTTTTTTTTTTGGCACAGACTCCTTTTGGTAGTTTGGTGAAGCTTATTATATGTTGCTTATGTTGCCTCTGTGAGTGGGTTGGTGATATCCTAGAAGGGGCCAACCCTTCTTAGAATAGTGTTCTTACATGTATAAAATAAAGTACATATAATTACAAAGGAAACAAATTATTTTGAAATCATTACCAAAATTAAGATGGGAAAATGACATCACAAACTATGTTGATTTAGAGAATCAAAATTCAGATTTAGAATTGTTGATGTAGCAATTGCCTGGACCAACATGAATATCACCACAAAGTCCTTCTCTGATGCTTCATCTTAGCATGAAGGTGATCATAGTTTCTTTAAGGTCTTGTCAGCATTTCACAAGCTCTGGTAGGTTCTTCTATCCCAGAAAGATTTTGAATATAATCTTCCCTTGCAACTGACTACATCTGCTTTTTGAGGACCAGCCTGTCTGAAAAGCTTCTCATGAATAGGCTATTCTCTAAGTGGTAAATTATTTGTCCTTGACAATTCAACAGAATATAGCATCAATAAATCATTTCAAATAGTTGATCTAGTAGAAGTGAAGCCAAAATTCGAGATTTTATATGATCTCACCTTTCTTTCAATTAGCATATCATAATATATCCTTTCTATAGACATATATTAACATACAAATTGCTGTTCAATTCAATTGGTTTCTATTTATTAAACTCCAGCAATGATAATAATATTGTGCCAAAGAAAAGACAACATTTACAGGAGACAGAATGAGAAAATAGGGTGCCGGACTTGGTGTGATATCTCCCTCAGATTTTAGTTACATAATTGCTAGTGTCACTTAATTGCTCTCCTCCTCAGTTTACTCATCTACAAAAATAGTGAGTTGAACAGAATACCCTCTGAGTTTCCTTCCAGCTTGAATTCCATGATCTTATGATCCTGTCTATATGGAATTTCAAGTCTGGCAGAGAAATAAGAAGGAATAGATTTTCCTTAGAAGCAAATAAGTAAAATTGAGTAAAAGTATTTCCCCCCCTTGAAAACCTAAGCAATTAATGGTTATTATGAACTTTCCTTCTGAGGTCTGTACTACTTAACAGTGTTTTCTAGGAGCAACTAGCTGAAATAGTAGGCACAAGGACCCTAGGATCTTATGAAATATTTAGCAGATAAAATTATATATTGGGATGAAAAGAATATAGTGGTAATTTATATATGTAGAGATATACTCTCCTTAAACCATATTTTGAACATTATTAAACTCATTTTGTTAAACATATGTTATAGTTATTTTTTGTAATTTATATTGAAACAAATTTTTCCCCTATTTTCCACATAGGATTTCCTTTGTTGTTGTTTTTAGATTTAAGAGTATGTTATTTGTATTAGTGATCAATAACTATACTTGGATCTCCATAGTGCAAGACTGGATGCATTTTTGACCTTATCTGAATTAGCTAGATGTAAGGTTTGTGTTTGAGACACATGCTCAGAAGTGCTAGTAAAATAAATAATGATGATGCTAAGACCTTGGAAAATGAGATGAAATTCTCAGATGAAGAAGTCAATTATTCTGACCAGTAAGCATTGATCTTCCCAGTAAAAAATCAAAAATAATAAAGAAAACTGCTCCAAGGGGAAGGCTTTGATTGACCATTATGATCACCAATAGCCAGGGGTGTGCTGATAAAATTTTAACAACTGGATCTTCTGGATAAATATATGCATCTCATACTTTTAAGTTTAATCTTCATTATTAACATGCTTTTCGTCATTTTGTTTAGTTCAGAAAAGTCAATAAAACAATAAGTCAAGCCCTGATCTGTAATGTTTGCCAATTCTGGAGATGTAAATGCTTCCACTTCAAATTCAACATTTTTTTAATTTGAGCTTGCTACAAGACATCTCTGTCCATAGTCCTTATATGCTGAGATTGTATAGCTCAAAATTAGAAGAGATCTTTTGTAGATTCAATCAAGTGGTTCACATGAAACTTGTTTTCCATGAAAGCCATGTGGTGACCACAGGGAAAAACAAATAACTATCAGAGTTGATTGCTCTGAGGTGGAGTTATTTGTCATTTTAGATTGTAAAAAGTCTAACAACCCTCCCTTTGAAATGTTTTATGTTGCCAGTATGAGTGGAATTGTGATATAAGAGAAGAGCCACTGGGTTGGGAATTAGGAGATTTAGATTTCAGTTCCATGTCTACAACAAAAAAAAAAGTAGCCTTGTAACTTCAGGCAAGCCACTTAATCTCTCTGTGCCTGTTTGCTCATCTATAAAATGAGGAGGTTGAACTAAATGATCTCTCTAAGGACTTTCCCAGCTCTAAATGTCTATGCTGCTCTCTGATAAGCAAATCAGTGTCTCTATGTATCATTTTGGTTCACTTACCTCGTTAAGTCCATTAATAAAAGTCATCACTTTAAAAAAAATAGTTCATCCAATTTACATATTCAATTTTTAATTGCCAACTCTTTTTTTAACTCTTCAGACCAATGTAAAGAGCAAATATTCATGTGGACTCTAAATTAAAATTTGTCATGGAAATCTACATGTTAAGGAATATTCCCCAATAAAAACTTGATTATTTAGGTTTTGCTTTTAAAATGCAAAACTTCTTAAGTTAATTTCTATAATTCATTTCAATTACTGCTTGCTTAGTAACATTTAATAACTTGGTGATATTGAATGGGATTCAATATGAAATTTACCAGACTTAAAATAACATAAGGAGTGGTTATATCATTATAGAGTGGGGGTGTTAAAAGAAAGGTGAAATTATAAAATAGTTGTTGAGGAACTAATTTCATACATTAAAGAGCTGATCAGTTTCTTTTACTCATTTACCAACTTTTAGGAGCAAATGTTCTCTAAATGAATGTTAATGTAGTAAGAGTTAGTGCTATGCCACTCTAAAAACTGAAAGCAGAGTTAAATGTATAACTTATATGTTGAACTCCATTTTGCTGGAGGATATAACATAAAATACCAAATCTCAAGGTGATTGAGAAAGATATTGGAATTCAACTGCCTCTGATTTTCCTCTTTGGTCTATGATAAGTTTTTATGTCTTAGCATTCCCATGTCTATCTTGGGCACGCATCAATGAATCTTTAGAACTGTTGATTTGGCAAGTGTTCTTTATTTTTCCTTTTAAATTAAATTTTACTTTAAAAAATCATTAGGTTATTTTCTATCTCTTCCACCTTTTCTTTCAACAGAAAAAGAAAGGAACCAAGACTCTTTCAACAAATACACCTAAACGATCAACCCAACAATGAATGTCTCAATTTACATATTGAGTTTATTACCTCTCTATTAGAAAGTCATTAACATTATTCATCATCAGTCTTCTGAACTGATGATTGATGAAACTTTTAAAATCTTCTAAAGGTATTCATGTTATTGTTCTGGTAAGAGTATTTGTCAACAATGGTGCAGAGTACAATTAGAAGCTTTATCATTCTCAATTTTGACATATATTCCTTCCTTTGATCTGGTCTTAATGTTGTCAGAAACACTTGATTAACCAAGGTATATCTAGATGAGTTCATGGATGATCTTTCTGAATTTATGATTTGGACGGCTTGACCTTGGTGTATCTACAGTGACCTTAGTTTCTAATGGCTCTTATATAGATAGGAAGCCAAATTGTTGTTTAGTTGTTTCAGTCCTGTCCTACTTTTTGTGACCCCATTTGGGGTTTTATTAGCAAAGATACTCGAGTGGTTTGCCATTTCCTTCTTCAGCTCATTTTACAGAATAGGAAACTGAGGCAAACAGGCTTAAGTGATTTGCCCAGGGTCACACAGTTAGTAAGCATCTGAGACCACATTTAAATTCATGAAGATGAGTCTTCCTGACTCCAGGCACAGTACTCTATCCATTGTATCTAGCTGCCTAGGAGGCCAGTACAGGGTAGTTTTTCATAATTAACGTAGGAACATTCACATTCAGATATCTTGGTAAGTCATTGTTCTTTCAGACTGGGTAGCATGACCAGTACAGGTATTAATAATTTTTCTGGGAATAATCTTGAAATTAGAAATGACTATCTTAGAAAATGTTGCATCAGAAGAATAGATAGTTGAAGCTTCTTTAGACTTATTTCTTATGAGAAATTCACATGGAAATAGCACCCCAAATCATAAGATGGTACAAATAGTCATATATGACCCTGGACGATAAAATGACCATCCAGAACAGTAGACAGGGTTTGTCTTAAGTTTTCCTGACTCCTTTCTTCTAATTTTCATTTCAAATATTCAGTGCTTCTATGACTAAAGAATTTATCATCTATAAGCAGAGACAAAAAAAAAATAAGTTCAAGAAGTCATAAAATGTGGCAACCTTAAAGTAGGAAAAAAACTACCAATGAAAAAGAAGCTATGACTGAGCCCAAATTTAGTTCGATGGATTCTTAACTATTTTTTTTTATCAGAGACAAATTAAAAGAGGTTGTGGTTTTACAGAATAAACTTAAAGCTGAAATAGAATATTTTGTGAGTCAGTGTGTTGTAGTGAATAGAAAGCCAACCTCTGACTCAAGAAAAACCCTGGGTTCAAGTTCTATCTTGGACAAACTGGCTATTTGACCCTGTTTAAATTACCTAACCACTTCCATGTCTTAGATGACATTTGAAAACTATGATTTATGAAGTAGCTGTCATTCTGAATGGACAGAGTCAGTTTCTTTACCAAGGAGATCGCTATTCATACAGGATTAGGTCCAAAAACAAGCAAACCAAAATGGCAAGCTAATACAACTGCACACTCCCAGCCCCACTAGGGTTTGAAGCACTAGTTCTGAAACTAGTGTCTGCAAAAGTTCATTACTTAAAATGTTTGCATGATTTCTCTTTCTTTTAGTGTTAATGGAAGATGATAGATATTTGTGCCTCATTATCTGTCATTACATGGCAGAAACATGGTAAGATATGATGTTAATACTATGTTATATCTCACTGATTCCTGCTTCTGAAAGGTCTTTGAGCTGTTACTTAAAAATCTTCTTCCCCCAAATGCTGACTTGTCCTTGATTAAGCACTTGGGTAACTGCAGGAACATCATGCCAAAATCTAACTGTTGCGCTTGAAAGTGTTTCATTTTATTCAAAATGGCATATTTTATAGCTTTCTATTTTATCCTTTTATGATCCTTTTAAGGCCGAACTTAATGCTCTGTCAGAGTTTAAGGGTGATTGGCTGCTCGCAATAGAAGCACTAAGATGAACAACTCAGAAGGGAAAATGAACCTAATAGGCCCAATCTTATTTCAGTTCACCAAGACTTATGCAACCCGAACCTATACATTCAAGGACAGATAGAAGAAATTCTGTTTCTAGAAAAGGTTGATATTTTCTTCTCACTTTTATTTCTTCCCTCATTTGTGAGTATTTGACTTAATAAATAGTGCCTTGGTAATTATTTATTAAATGTGTTCGGATCATTGAATTATATGTAATAATTTATAGAAGAATGATGAAAACGCTGCAAAATAATTGCTATGTATCACAAAATGTTCTTTTTTGAACTGATGCTTCCGAGAAGACAGAGATTACATTTTTTTCAGATGGGTCTGTTTTAATAAACATAGGAACAAATTTGTTACAATATTTCTACCTGATATCAGCGAAATGGAGAAATCTTACATTAAGATAGAGCATTGCTACAGTATTACTACAAAACTATATTGTTTTTTGTAATAATATTTTTATTTTTTTTCCCATATGATTGTGAGTTGAAAAATTTTTCTCCCTTTTCCTCCCCCCACCCTCCCCAAGAGGGGACCCAATCTGACATAGGCTTTACATTTACATACCCATTAAACATATTTTCACATTAGTGAAGTCGTAAGTAAAAGTTAAAATCAATAGGAGGAACCATCAGAAAGATGAAACGAAATTCAACAGAAGGTAAAAAAAAGTGATAGCGACTCGACTTCCATAGTTCTTTCTTTGGATGTGGACAGCATTTTCCATCCCAAGGGCTCTGGAGATGTCTTAGATCCTCATAATGCTGAGAAGGGTTCAGCTTAACATTCTTAGTCATTGCATAACGTGGCTGTTATTGTGTACAAAGTCCTCTTGGTTCTGCTCACTTCACTCAGCATCAGACCATATAAGTCTTCCCAGGTTTTTCTGAAGTCAGCCTGTTCATCATTCCTTATAGCACAATAGTATTCCATTACATTCATATACCACAACTTGCTCAGCCATTCCCCAGTTGATGGGCATCCTCTCAATTTCCAATTCTTTGCCACCACAAAAAGAGCTGCTATGAATATTTTTGTACATGTGGGTCCTTTTCCCATTTGTTTGATCTCTTTGGGATATAGCCCTAGAAGTGCTATTGCTGGATCAAAGGGTATGCACATTTTTGTAGCCCTTTGGGCATAGTTCCAAATTGTTCTCCAAAATGGTTGGATCATTTCACAACTCCACCAACAATGTATTAGTGTTCCAATTTTCCCACATCTTCTCCAACATTTATCATTTTCCTGTTTTGTCATGTTGGCCAATCTGATAGGTGTGATGTGGTACCTCAGAGTTGTTTTGATTTGCATTTCTCTAATCAATAATGATTTAGAGCATTTTTTCATATGACTATAGATGGCTTTAATTTCTTCATCTGAGAACTGTCTGTTCATATCCTTTGACCATTTATCAATTGGGGAATGGCTTGTGTTCTTATAAATTTGTCTTAATTCTCTATATATTTTAGAAATGAGGCCTTTATCAGAGAGACTGGTTGTAAAAATTCTTTCCCAATTTTCTACCTTCCTTCTAATCTTAGTTGCATTGGCTTTGTTTGTGCAAAAACTTTTCAATTTAATGTAATCAAAATTATCCATTTTGCTTTTCATAATGTTCTCTATCTCCTGTTTGGTCATGAATTCTTCTGTTCTCCATAGATCTGATAGGTAAACTATTCCTTGTTCTCCCAGTTTACTTATGGTATCAGCCTTTATATCTAAGTCTGAACCCATTTTGACTTTATTTTGGTATATGGTGTGAGATTTGGGTCTATGCCTAGTTTCTGCCATACTCTTTTCCAGTTTTCCCAGCAGTTTTTTTCAAAGAGTGGGTTCTTATCCCAGAAGCTGGGGTCTTTGGGTTTATCAAATAATAGATTACTATAGTCATTGACTACTGTGTCTTGCATATTTAACCTATTCCACTGATCCACCTCCCTATTTCTTAGCCAGTACCAAGCAGTTTTGATGATTGCTGCTTTATAATACAATTTAAGATCTGGAATTGCTAGGCCACCTTCCCCTGCATTTCTTTTCATTAGTTCCTTTGATATTCTGGACCTTTTGTTTTTCCAAATGAATCTTGTTATTATTTTTTCTAACTCTATAAAATAATTTTTTGGTAGTTTGATTGGTATGGCACTGAATAAGTAAATTAGCTTAGGTAGGATTGTCATTTTTATTATATTAGCTCGGCCTACCCATGAGCAACTGATGTTTTTCCAATTATTTAGATCTGATTTTATTTGTGTGAAAAGTGTTTTGTAATTGTGTTCATAGAGTTCCTGGGTTTGTTTGGAGGTAGACTCCTAAATATTTTATAATGTCTACAGTAAGTTTAAATGGGATTTCTCTTTCTATCTCTTGCTGTTGGGCTTTGTTGGTAATATATAGAAATGCTGATGATTTATGTGGGTTTATTTTATAGCCTGCAACTTTGCTAAAGTTGTTTATTATTTCAAGTAGTTTTTTACTTGATTCTCTAGGATTCTCTAAGTATATCATCATGTCATCTGCAAAGAGTGATAGCTTTGTTTCTTCTTTGCCTATTCTAATGCCTTCAATTTCTTTTTCTTCTCTTATTGCTAAAGCTAAGGTTTCCAGTACAATATTGAATAACAGTGGTGATAATGGACATCCTTGTTTCACCCCGATCTTATTGGAAATGCTTCTAGCCTGTCCCCATTACATATAATGCTTGCTGAAGGTTTTAGATAATGCTATTTATTATTTTAAGGAAGACTCCATTTATACCTATGCTTTCTAGTGTTTTTAATAGGAATGGGTGTTGTATTTTATCAAAAGCTTTTTCTGCATCTATTGAGATGATCATGTGGTTTCTGTTGGTTTTGTTGTTGATATGCTCAATGATGCTGATAGTTTTCCTAATATTGAACCAACCCTGCATTCCTGGTATAAATCCTACCTGGTCATAGTGTATTATTCTTGTGATAAGTTGCTGCAATCTACTTGCTAGTATTTTGTTTAAAATTTTTGCATCTATATTCATTAGAGAAATTGGTCTATAATTTTCTTTCTCTATTTTGACTCTTCCTGGTTTAGGTATCAACACCATATTTGTATCATAAAAAGAATTTGGTAAGACTCCTTCTTCACCTATTTTCCCAAATAGTCTATATAGTATTGGAATTAATTGTTCTTTAAATGTTTGATAGAATTGCATGTAAATCCATCTGGCCCTGGAGATTTTTTCCTAGGGAGTTCATCAATGGCTTGTTCAATTTCTTTTTCTGAGATGGGGTTATTTAAGTATTTTACTTCCTCTTCGGTTAATCTGGGCAATTTATATTTTTGTAAATATGTATCCATTTCACTAAGATTGTCAAATTTGTTGGCATATAGTTGGGCAAAATAATTCCTAATTATTGTTTTAATTTCCTCTTCCTTGGTGGTAGCTTCCCTTTTCATTCTTGATACTAGTAATTTGGTTTTCTTCTTTCTTTTTTTTTAATTAAATTAACCAAAGGCTTATCTATTTTATTGGTTTTTTTTAAAACCAGCTCTTAGTTTTATTTATTAGTTCAATAGTTTTCTTAATTTCAATTTTATTAATTTTTCCTTTGGTTTTCAATATTTCTAATTTGGTGTTTAGTTGAGGATTTTTAATTTGTTCTTTTTCTAGTTTTTTTAGTTGTATGCCCAATTCATTAATCTCCTCTTTTTCTATTTTATTTATGTAAGCATTTAGAGATATAAAACTTCCCCTAAGAACTGCTTTCGCTGCATCCCATAGGTTTTGGTATGTTGTCTCATTATTGTCATTCTCTTGAATGAAATTATTGATTGTTTCTATGATTTGTTGTTTGACCCAATCATTTTTTAGGATTAGATTATTTAGTTTCCAATTTTTTTTAGTCTATCTTTCCATGGCCCTTTATTACATATAATTTTTATTGCATCATGATCTGAAAAGGATGCATTTAATATTTCTGCCTTTCTGCATTGGATTGTGAGGTTTTTATGCCCTAGTACATGGTCAATTTTTGTGTATGTGCCATGTACTGCCGAGAAAAAAGTATATTCCTTTCTATCCCCATTCAGTTTTCTCCAGAGGTCTATCATACCTAAATTTTCTAATGTTCTATTCACCTCCTTAACTTCTTTCTTGTTTATTTTGTGGTTAGACTTATCTAGTGCAGAGAGGGAGGTTCAGGTCCCCACTAGTATAGTTTTGCTGTCTATTTCTTCCTGTAACTCCCTGAACTTCTCCTGTAAGAATTTGGATGCTATACCATTTGGTGCATATGTTTAGTAATGATATTACTTCATTGTCTATGGTGCCTTTTAGCAGGATGTAGTTTCCTTCCTTATCTCTTTTGATTAGATCTATTTTTGCTTTTGCTTTGTCTGAGATCAGGATTGCTACCCCTTTTTTTACTTCAGCTGATGCATAATATATTCTGCTCCAGCCTTTTACCTTTACCCTGTATGTGTCACTCTTTTTCAAATGTGTTTCCTGTAAACAACATATTGTAGGATTATGGTTTTTAATCCATTCTGCAATCCTTTCCGTTTTATGGGAGAGTTCATCCCATTCACATTCACAGTTATGATTACTATCTGTGTCTTTTTCTCCATCCTTTTCCCCCTTTATGCTTTTCTTTCTCCTTTTTCCTTTCCCCTTCACTAGTGTTTTGCTTTTGACCACCGCCTCCTTCAGTCCCTTCCCCCTTTTATTATCCCTTTCCCTTTTCTTCCCCTTTAGTCTTACTGCTTCTTCCCTCCCTTCTTTCCCCCTCCCTTTTCTTTCCCCCTCTTTTCTTTCCCCTTTTCCCTCCTACTGCCTATAGGGCAAGTTAGATTTCTATACCTAACTGATTATATTATGCCCTTCTTGAGCCAAATCTGATGAGAGTAAGGTTCAAACAATGCTCCCCCCCTTCTTTCCCTCTGCTGTAATAGGATTTTGTGTCTTTTCCTGTAATGTAATTTACCCTTGTCTGCCTCCTCCTTTCTCAGTACATTTTCTAAGATCAGATTGATCCACTTATTTGGATCCATTTAACCCACTTGATTAGATTTTTTTTTATCATTACATCAAAGTCAACTAATATCCACCCTCTTTATGTATACTCCTTTAACAAGGTGTAATAACAATACAGTTCTCAAGGGTTGCAAGTCTCATATTCCCTTGTAGGGGTTTAAACAGCCCCCCCCTTATTAACACATATTGTATCCTTCTGTCCCATTTACCTTTTTAAGTCCTTCTTGAGTCCTGTACTTGAAGATCAAATTTTTTGTTGAGCTCTGGTCTTTTTATCAGGAAAGTTTGGAAGTCTCCTATTTTTTGAATATCCACCTCCTCCCTTGAAAAATGATGCTCATTTTTGCTGGGTAATTGATCCTTGGCTGCATTCCAAGCTCCTTTGCCTTTGGAATATCATGTTCCATGCCCTGCGGTCTTTTAATGTAGAAGCTGCAAGGTCCTGTGTAATCCTGACTGTGGTTCCATGATATTTAAATTCTTTCTTTCTGGCTGCTTGCAGCACCTTCTCTTTCATCTGGTAATTTTGGAATTTTGCTATTATATTCTTGGGTTGTCAATTTGGGATCTCTTTCAGGTGGTGATGGTGGATTCTTTCTATGGTTATTTTCCCTTCTGGTTCTAGGACTTCGGGCAGTTTTCCTTTATGATTTCCTGAAAGATACTGTCCAGGCTCTTTTTTTCATCATGATTTTCAGGTAGTCCAATAATTTTTAAATTGTCTTTCCTGAGTCGATTTTCCAGGTCGGTTATTTTACTGATGAGGTATTTTACATTTTCATCTTTTTTTCTTTTTTTTGTTTCTGTTTGACTGATTCTTGCTCTCTCATAGAGACATTAGTTTCCATTTGTCCAATTCTAGTTTTTAACAGATTGTTTTCTTCTGTTAGTTTTTGTACTTCCTTCTTCAACTGGCCAATTGTGTTTTTTAGGGACTTGTTTCTTCAGTGTACTCTTCTGTTAGTTTTTGTCCTTCCTTCTTCAATTGGCCAATTGTGTTTTTTAGGGACTTGTTTTCTTCAGTGTATTTTTTTCCAATTGGCCAATTGTATTTTTGAAGGACTCTTTTACCTCTCTCATTTGACTATTAAAATCCTTCTTGAGCTCTTCTAAGAAGGCTTTTTGGGCTTCAGACCAGTTCATATTCCCTTTTGTTGTTGCAGATGTGGGTTTGTTGACAATGTTGTCCTCTTCAGAATTTCTGTCTTGATCTTCACTCTTCTCATAATATGAATCTATGGTACGTTTCTTTTTACTCATGGTGTTTCTTTATTCCCTGGCCTTTAAAGAGATTGAGCTCTCCTGCTGGGGAACAGAGGGTACTGACCCAAGCTTCTTGTGTTGGGAGCCTAGGTCTTGGTCACTGGCTTTGTTGCTGGGGCCTCTTATGCTGGAATTGGAGGCTGTAGGTTTCTGGCAGCTTACCTTGTGTTGGGCTGGAATCAGCAAGGCTGGAACTTTCAGGCAATTCTAGGTTGCCTGCTTTTCCTTTCCTTTAGCTTTCTTCAGCTCCTTTTAGATGGGTGCTGCAGGTGTTTATCTGCCTGGGGCCCCCTCGTTTCTGCTAATGCACTGGGAGATTCCTTTGCGGTAGTGCCAGGCACCTGGTGGTTTTCTGAGCTGGTTTCCACGGTTCCCCCCCCTCACTGAGGCACTGGAGGTCCAGGTGTTGGTGTTTGCTTGCTCTACCACCAGGGCTTCAGGATTTCTTCACAATTGGAGGCTTCAGAGCCCCTACACCTCACCTGTTGTTGGGTTGGAATCAGCAAGGCTGGGGCTTTAGGAAGCCTTTAGGTTGTTTTCCTCACCTCGTTTCATATGAATGCTTCAGGGTACTTGTCTGCCTGGGGCCCCTTGTAGTTCTGCCTCCCTTATTTTTGCTGAGGCACTGGGAGACCCTTTGCTGGGCTGCTGCACTGCTGCTCCCTGTCTTTCTTCTAGTTCAGGTGTTCCAGGGTTTTTTTTTTTCCCTGCGGTGATATTTTCTGGGTTTTCAGAGGTTGATAGGGGAGAGTGAGAGCGACTACCTTTTCACTCCACCATCTTGGCTCCCGGAAGCGGAAGTCTACAAAACTATATTGTTTAGATAAATTTCACATTATGAACTTATTAACTTGTTTTATTAAATAAGCTTTTCAGGTCAAAAAAGTGCATAGAGTCATTGAATACAACTAATTCCTGATTATATGTAGTGATGAGGGGTAAAACTACAGAAAATTAAAATTTTGTTTTAGAAGACTTCCTGGGAACACCTAGATGGCATAGTGGATGGAGTATCAGCCCTGGAGTGAGAAGGACCTGAGTTCAAATATGACCTCAGATACTTACTAGCTGTGTGACTCTGGGCAAGTCACTTAACCCCATTGCCTCCAAAATGAAAACAAGACAGAGAGAGAGAGAGAGAGAGACAGAGAGAGAGACAGAGAGAGAGAGAGACAGAGAGAGAGAGACTTCCCAACAGAAAGAAAGATTGTATGATTTGAATTTATTATTGAAGAAGTGATAATAATAAACAATAATAATAATTTTATTATTTCAAAGTTGTAAGAAGAGGAACAACTAAAAATACTAGAGAATGGAAAAAAAGTTGGTGAAGAAAAATTCTGAAAATACACACAGACACTTGCACACATACACAAAAACATTTATATAGATTCCCATGTGCACATATACATGAAACATGGGGTGTAGGGTGTGTTCAGAGAAGACTAATAACTCTTGTGTGAGGGCTGAAAAGCCCTTTTCAGGGCTGCTTTCCATCCCTGCTTTCCACTTGATCCATTTAACTCTCACCTGTGGCTACAAGAAGTTGTCGCAGGCAGAATGGCCACCCCTCCCTGCTTCCCACCCAGTATTTTGGTAGATGGGCTAAACCAGATTGAGGGTGACTGAGGGGTCTCAAACCTGTCAGTGACTTAGGGGGAGTGTCTACCCCAAGCAGGTGAAGACTTCCCTTGGTAAAATAGGGAAAAACACAGAAAAAAATTGTTCCAGTGGCCATGAAGGCAACTGAAACATGCATTGTGGAGTTCTTCAAGACTGGTTAGATATTGAAGATGCTAAAGTCATCCACTGCACCTTGAGCCATCACCAGTCATTTTGACTTTGTTCTGCCACTGGAATGTGATGACTAGAAGAGAGAGTGAGGCTGATGACTTCCTGCAACTCTACCTCACTTAAATCTAATTTATTAATGAATCAGAAGATGTTATTCATGCCTATTTTTTTATCTATTTTTACCTATCTCAGAGTCTTAGCAAGTGACAAAGCAGCAGATGCAGATACACTGGAAGCTGTAGTCACAACCTTGCACACAGGTGGCCCAGGCCATAAGATCTTCTTACTAGAAGCAGGGGTGGGAATCAGCAGCCCCCTGGGTGTCTGAGCAGCCTTTTAAGGATCATACTGCTCACCCCCTGGTGTGAGGAAGGGATAAGAAAAGTGTCCTAGGGGCAGGTAGGTGGCATAGTAGATAGAGCACCAGCCCTGGAGTCAGGAGGACCTGAGTTCAAATTCAATCTCAGACACATAATACTTACTAGCTGTGTGACTCTGGGCAAGTCACTTAACCCCAATTGCCTTACCAGAAAAAAAAAAGTGCCCTAAATATTGTCTGGTTACCCAATCCTGGTCTGATTACTGTGGCAGGCAGCAATCCCACCCTGAGGTTGGGATGTACTTCTGCAAAGATGATTCCATTCACCATCAGTACATAGAATATGCACACACTTATAAACAATACACAATCAGGTAGAACTCAAAGATGAAGAGCTCTTGTTGTGAGAGAACTCAGCAGAAAGCACATCCAAATAGCATCCCTGAGTGAAACAAGCTGGCAAATGAAGGCCAGCTCACTGAAGTTGGAGCTGGATACATTTTTTTTGGAGTGGCTGCAGCAAAGGGGAACACCTTGAAGGTGATGTAGGTTTTGCAATCAAAATTAATCTAGTCAACAAGCTTGTATGCCTACCAAAGGGAGTGAATGACAGAGTCATGACAGCGATTGCCACATACAGGAAAATGCCATGCTACCATCATCAGTGCCTATGCTCCCACCTTGACGAACCCTTATGAGGTCAAAGAAAAATTTTATGAAGACCTGGAGACTTTTATTATGCCAAAAGAGGACAAGTTTATAATTCTGGGGGACTTTAATGCTAGAGTAGGCTGAGACTACTCAACATGTTCAGGAAGTCCTTGGGAGGATGAATATGTCATCCAGGTCAGCTACTGCACTGATGGTAAATCTTCAATTTGAAAAGGCTACAAGCCAAGACCAAAGTGGAGGGAGTTCTGGGGCATAATTTTTTTGTTCGCAGATGAATGTGCACTCAATGCAGCCTCTGAAGCTGAGATGCAACAAAGTATGCATCATTTCTCTACTGCTTATTCTAATTTTAGGTTAATGATTAACACCAAGCAAACACAGGTACTCCATCAGTCATCACCATATCACCCATACATAGAATCATTGGTTACAGCAAATGGAGAAGTTTTGAATACTGTGGATACATTTGCTTACTTTGGCAGTATTCTTTTTATTAATGTGCACACTGATAATGAGGTTGATGCATGCATTGCCAGAGCTAGCTCAGTGTTTAGGAGGCTCCGAAGGAAAATGTGGGAGAGAAGAGGTATTAGACTGACTATCAAACTGAAGGTCTATAAAGCCATTTTGCTGACCTCATTGCTGTATGCCTGTGAAACTGGACAGTACACCCATGCCATGCCAGGAAATTTGAATTCTTTTAGGAAGATTCTGAAGATCACCTGTCAGGATAACATACCATATTACAAAATAACAACTAAACTCTGATTCAATATGTGATCCTGTAGAAAGATATCTTGTGAAATTCTTTTTGGTGGATTAGAGAAGGAGGCTGGGTTAATTAGATTTTTTTAAAAATTGTCCAAAAAATTGAGTTTAAAAGGATAAAGATCTGGGGATGTTTTTCCATGAGGATGCACTTAACATTCACATATCTCTGATGGGTGATGGATGATAGCTCAAGGGACGATAAACCTTTACATTTACGTGTTCTAGTAACTTTTAACTTTGTATTTGATTGAGTCAGAGTTTAGTTGTTTTGTAATATTATTTGACTTTTGAAGGTATTTTTTTGTATTCTTTTTTTTAGCTTATGCTTAAAAATGTGAACATAATGGACATGCTCTGCTTCTTCAGAAAGAAGGAAAACAACTCAGGAGTTCAGTCTTTTTTGCAAAAGAAATATCGAGCTTCGAAAACAATTAAGTAGATTAAAGCATCTTCTTGGGAGATGTGTTTTTTGAGTGCTCTGGGAGTTAAATATAAAATTTCCATTAAAATGACTGAGAAATTGTGCGTGAAGCTTCCTGCTTGCCTTGATGAACATTCTGCCCTTCCTTTTGAATTTGAATAAAGGGAGTAATTCCATAGTTTAAGGAGTAGCTGGCAATCTTGGCAACACAGACATTTCTCTCATTTTAAAAGACAAAGTCAGTCTGAGGGTTTCTGAGGTGCTAGGTGAATAACAGGTACAACTGTTTCACATTTTACACTTAAATGCCCACGTTGTTCCAAGACTAAAAGTGACTTCAATTTTCTGGAGAGAATTTGAGCTAGAGTGATATTTAAAAACCAAATGCTGTGTGTTTGTTTCATCATTAAATTTACAAAAGTATCATAATGCACTTATCTCAACTCCTTAGTAGAAGACTTCATACGTCTTTAACATAAAGTTGATGACTGGCAAATGTATTCTTGATAGTTAGCATAAAAAGGATTAAACTAGGAAGATTACTTTTAATCTCCATTCTCTTTGGCTATTTCTGGGGAATAGGATATTTCTTACACGTCAAACAAGTATGAGACAGCATGCTGCAATAGTGTGGAGGAAGTAGATAAAACCTGTATGCTAAGGATTTGGGGAAAATATCTTTTCCACAGATAAAGTAATTTTAGAGGTCAAAGAAAGGTAGCTACAGGGTAATATAAATAGGTAGATGATTTGTATTTTGTTTTATTTTTATTTTTTAATGTTTTTATTAATTTATTTTTATTTATCAACAATCACTTCCATATGTTTTTGAGTTTAAATTTTTCTCCCCCTTCCTCCCCAACACCCTCCCCAAGACAGCACACAATCTGATATGTAAGCTATACATGTACATTTCTATTAAACGTATTTTCACATTAGTGTTGTTGTAAATAAGAATTAGAACCAATAGGAGTAACCACCAGAAAGAAGAAACAAAACTCAACAGAACAGAAAAAAAAAAAAGCAAATAGTATGCTTTGATCTGCATTCAACTTCCATAGTTCTTTCTTTGGATGTGGATAGTATTTTCCATCATGAGGCCTTTGGAGATGTCTTAGATCCTTGTATTGCTTAGTCATTGCACAATGTGGACGTTATTGTGTAAAACATTCTCTTGGTTCTGCTCACTTCACTCATCACCAGACCATACAAATCTTTCCAGGTTTTTCTGAAGTCAGCCTGCTCATCATTTCTTATAGCACAATAGTATTCCATTATATTTATGTACCACAACTTGCTCAGCCATTCCTCAATGGATGGGCATCCTCTCAATTTCCAATTCTTTGCCACCACAAAAAGAGCTGCTATGAATATTTTTGCACATATGGGTCCTTTTCCCATTTGTTTGATCTCTTTGGGACATAGCCCTAGAAGTGCTATTGCTGGGTCAAAGGATACTCACATTTTTATAGCCTTTTGGACATAGTTCCAAATTGCTTTACAAAATAATTGGATCATTTCACAACTCCACCAACAATGCATTCATTAGTCTTCCAATTTTCCCACATCTTTTCTGACATTTATCATTTTCTTGTTTTTGTCATCTTGGCCAATCTGATAGCTGTGATGTTGTGCCTCAGAGTTATTTTGATTTGCATTTCTCTAATCAATAGTGATTTAGTGCATTTTTTCATATACTATAGATGGCTTTAATTTCTTCATCTGAGAACTGCCTGTTCATATCCTTTTACCATTTATCAATTGGGGGATCTGTAATTTATTCAACAATAGGATAAACTCCCTGATTCTGTCTTGAAAGCAGCCTGAACTATCTTGGGGACCTCCTGCTTCACCTATATATTCAGATGAGATTGACTATAGAGTTTCTATGCCTTCTGCCCCACCAAGAGGGTTCAATGAGATTACCTACAGGGTACCATCTCCTCTGGAACAGAACCACTCTTTGGGAATTCTTGCATCAACAAGGGCTGGCAAGTAACTATTCAAAGGCTGAGATATTCTCCCCTCAAATCACCAGGTATCATGTCCCTATAACTCAATCTTCCAAAATAAGAAAGCTAGCTGAGCAGCCTTACCTGATAAGCTCCTTTTGCATCTTCTAATGCTGTTGTAAGGTCTTACAAAATCATGGCTAGGTAGATAGATAGATAGACAGATAGATAGATTGATAGATAGATAATCTAGCTATAGATACAGAGATAGGAGGCAGCTAAATGGCCCAGTGGGTACAGCACTGGACCTGGAGTCAAGAAGACCTGAATTCATATCTGGTCTCAGACACTTACTAGCTGTGGGATCCTGGGAAAGTCATTTAACCTCTGTTTGCCTCAATCCACTGGAGGAGGATATGGCAAACAACACCAGTATCTTTACCAAGAAAACCTCACGAACAGTATAGTACTCGGGATCACAGAGAGTCAGAAATGACTGAACAACAACATCTTCCTTTGTTCTTTGGGGTTTGCTTGTGACCCTGTCAACTGCTTATAAGCAATTTTTTTTTAATCTTCTTGCCTCTTCATTTATTGACCTTCAGTCAAAGGTACCAAAATGAGAGGAATTACTTCCCAGGAGGATCTTAGGACTTCTGGATTGAGGGATCCCCCTACACTAGAAAGGGTCCTATATATGGAGCTAAGTATTTTTTTTTTATTTCTGGCTTGCTGTTTGTATGATTTTTCATGTCACTGAACCTTTCAGCTTCAGTTTCCTCCTCTCTAAAATCAGAGGTGCTACTAAATTTTGAAGCAGCTAGGTTGTATAGTAGAGTGTTGGTCTTAGATTCAGTAATACTTGAATTCAAATCTTATATCAAGACACTAACTAGGAATATGGAACTGGGTAAGACATTTACCCCCCTTTACCTTAAGTTTCCTTATCTATAAAATGAAAATAGTAACAGCACCTGTCAATGAGTTCTTAAGAAGATAAATGAGATAAACCATATAAAGTTCTTTGTAAACCTTAATATGCTATAAGAATATGATAATGATGATATTGATGATGCTTTTAAAATCCTTGATAGTTCTATATTTATGATCCAAAGAAGATAGTTTCAGGCCTTCAAGTATACAATTCAGAAATGGTTAGATGCTATTAGTCAAAGAATTGCTGTTAACAGTGCATGATGATTGTAGCAAGAACTCTCCCAATAAAGTTTCTAGAGGTAGGTACTCAGTTGTTTTTCCACAGCAAGCTGAGAGACATGGGGAAGACACTGAAAGGAAGAGTAAGTACCCAGAAGTTCTTGGCTGTGGTGTGATGGGGCTTCCAAAAAAAGCAATGGCATCTGACTGCAGTGAAAAAGGCTGTTTCTAAAAACAGAGATGTGAGAATATCGCTATACTCTACTCTTGTAAGTCTCATCTGGAGAATTGTGTTGAGTATTAGTCACTGCCATTTAAGTGTTCCTCAATTTCTTCATGCATGGGGCAGACAATATGGCTTCTAATACCCCTTTCAGCTCTAGGGGTCAGATATTATGCCCAACATTGAGCAATAAAGAATAGACTTAGGAGTTGAAATGAGAAAATTAGGGCATAATTGCATAATATAATTATGGTTCACTCATTATTATAAATAAATAACTAATATCCAGCTAAAGTAGGCAAAGGAAGTAGCAACTGGTAAGAGAGGCAAGAGGAAGCGTGTCTTCAGTTATCAAGAATATTGATTCTACTTTCCAGCTCATTTTGGAAGAGAAAACAAGTTGCAGTATAGACCCCTAAATATTTAGTATGTTTCATGAAAAGAAATATTGAAGCAAGGACATGTTGTATGGCAAGCCATCCTAGCAAAGATTGGACCAAGCCTTCATATTCCTTAGGGGCATATAGATGGCACAAAAGATAGACCTGTGACTTTGGTCAAGTCACTTAACTTCTGTCTGCCTCAGTTTCCTCAACTATAAAATGGGGATAATAATAACATCTACCTCCCAAAGTTGTTGTGGGGATTGAATGAGATAATATATGTAAAACACTTAGCACAGTGCTTGGCACATTGTAGGTGCTATATAAATACTTGTTCCCTTCCCTTCCCCCTTCCTTTATTTTCTGAAACCTACCAGACCACCCTGAATGTCTAGTAACTCGGATTGTCTTGTCCTCCCAAATATGATGGCCTTTCCTCAATCCTCATTCTTATTGAACATTCTGAAAGCTTAACCACTATCAATCACCCTCTTCTCTTTGATATTCTCTCCTCTCTAGGTTTTCCTGATATTGTTCTCTCCTTGTTTCTCTCCTTCCTGTATGGACTCCTTTGCAGCCATCTTTACTCCATCTTCATCTAGGCAACACCCAACAACTGTGGGGATCCCTTAGATTGCTTTTTATTTTTTCTCGTAAGACTTTTTGCTTGGTGATCTCATTATTATCCATGGATTCATCTAAGCAAATAATTTTCACATCTATTTATCTAACTGTAACCTCCCTTCTGACTTCCATTCTCACATTTCTGACTTCCTATTTAACATTTTGAAGTGGATAACATCTGAAGTGAATTGACATCTTAAACCCAATATATCCAAAACTAACTTTATTGTCTTTCTCTCAACTTCTCCCCAGTTTCTAGCCTTCCTATTGTGGCTGAGGGTAACACAATCCTCCAAGTTAACCAGGCCCACAACCTCAGTGTCATCCTCAATTCTGGCTAGTGCTTTAAATTCTACTTTTATACCATTTCTTTTACATACCCGCTTCTCTACTTTGACATTGCTACCACTCGGGTGTAGGTCCTTATAACTTTATGCATGGACTATTACAATAGCCTTCTAATTGGTCTCTCTACCTCAATTCCCTCCTCACTCCAGTCCCTCTCTCGCTCAGCTATCAAAGTTATCTTCCTAAAGCACAGGTTTTTGTCAGTTTTGTTTCAATAAACTCTATTGGTTTTCCATTATCTCCAAGATGAAATATGAAATCCTCTCTTTGGCTTTTAAAACCCTTTATAACCTTTCTTACCTTTAAAAGCTTCTTGTACCTCACTCCCCTCCACGTACACTATGATCCTGTGGCTTTGACCACTTTGTTATATTTCTTGAATAGAACACTCTATCTCCTGATTCCATTAACTTTCACTGGCTGTCCCCAATGAGTATAATTCTCTCCCTCCTCATTTCCACTTCCTTTCATCTACTCTACAAATTTGCTTAGGGTTATCCAGTGTCTATATTATTCCCTAAAACTTTACATTTTCTTCTAATTATACTTACAATACAACTGTTCTCTAATCATTAAACATTTTCACATCTTCCATATTCCTTTTTCAGGATTGTGATATTCAAGAGAGCAGGGATATATCTTATTTTAACTCTATAGTTCTCCCAGAACCTAGCATAGTGCTTTGGATAAATAGTTGTTGGATGAAATAATGAATATTTCACATACCTCTTTCACAATTTGTGTCACAGATTGCTGAGCTCTGACATGGAGAGCATTTCTCTAGTAAAAAAAAAGGAAAAAAAAAGAAAATTATTAAAGACAGGAACAACTTATAATAAAAAGTTTCCCAGGGTATAGATATTGCAGAAAGGCAGATAAACCTTTTTTTTTCAATAAGAGAGGATTATGGATCTATGTAGTTCAAGTAAGATGAAACACACACACATATGTACCCACACAAATAGTAACCAGATAATCCAAATTTTTGAAGTTGATATCTCTGGTTATGACAAAGCCCCCAAAACCTTGTTAATAAATTCCATTAGTCTTCTATCATGAATACTTCAATGGATGCATTATCTCATCAATGAAAGTACTCTCTTCATTTCAGCAGATCCCAACCCACCTATGCCTTTACTTACTGTGTAATAATCATCATATGATAAATCTGTTTTAACTTAATAGAGAGAAATATTGGTCCACTGCACAGCACATATAAATCACAGACCATAGGAAAAGTCTCTGATCATGCGTTTTCTAATGACTAACTGAAAAACCTGTGGAAAATGTCTTGATCTCTATTCAAACCAATCTGTTAAATGAGGGTAAAATTCCTAACTTATGTTACTCTGGGTGCTTAGAGTTTCAGCCTCAGCATGTCAAGAAACGCATTGAAAACATGTTAAATGCAAAGAAATGATAGCAGATATAGTCCAAAGACAATATGTCACATGCAAATATATAAAGAGCTTAACATCTTTTAAAATATGGATCTAAATCATTTTCAATTGCAGCAGTGAAATTTATAATGATTTTGACATTGTGTGTCTGGTAAAATGTATGAGAAGAAAAGAAAAGTGATCTGGCCTAGGGAGAGGCTGCTTCATTAGCCCAATCAAGCTGATTTTTATGTATAATTGCAGTTCTCATCTAGCATGCAGATAATGCAGGCTCATGACATCTCTTCCTCCCACTTATTCTCTTATTTCTGGGCATTTCACTGCTAAACAACAACAGTCAACCAAATATAGGGAGCAGACAGGTGGAGAAAGGAGAAATGAAATGCAGCTTAATCAGTTAGTGGCTATTCAGCAATACCTGTAAAAACTGGCTGGATAAGTAGTTTAGAAATAATGTCTTAAAATAGATGGGCATATTATTGGTAGACTTCATGTGTGTGTGCTAAACTTGTTCACCATTAACATAAATGATTGAAAGTTGACTCCCCATGAAAAGAATAGCAACATTTCATCAAATGTCACAGACACTGTCAATTCCACAAATAGTTTTTCATTCATTTTAGCTTGTGCTGCCAATCATGACAAAGGATTATGGTCTGCTTTTATTATTATTTTCTGTTGCAATTTTACTGTAAGCATTATCTCCTAACAATACCATTTAGATTGTGTTCAGCACTTTGCTCAGGACTGTGGGTAAACCATAAAATTTGGAAACCAGGTGAGGAATCCTTGAGGGAAAAAAGAAATAGGTGTGGGGGAATTAATAGTATAATAGTTAAATCTAAAATTGATTGGTGATTAGGAAAAGTAGGAAATTGGTTTGAATTTAGCGACTATGATCCTGGTCTGATAACAGTAGGAGTGGGTTGGGTTGGTGGATATGAGATTCATTAACATTGCAAGAAAAGATGTGCTATTTTATTGCACCAATTAATGTTAAAAGCAGAAAATTAAAGCTAAAAAAGGCCAAGTGAAGAACTTAGATTATTTGTTCTGCCACAAAGAAATGTTGTTTTACATAGCTATGATGCGGTGTGTATGGTAATCAGTCCATCAATGTAGGTGTGTATTAGGAACCTGCCTTGGAAATTCATCATTAAAATCTGATATTTACTTGCTTTCCATCTGTTAGAAATCAAAACCAAAAAGTTCTATCCATCCATAAGTTTAACAAGAACAGTAGACCTCAAAAAAGGGATGGTCCCACTGTTGAAGATTGGCTTAAAGAATCAACTTTTTGTTATGGATTGGGAATCACCTTCTTGATTCAAAATTGACTCTATATTTTAAAAGAGAGAACATGCTCACTTAAATTTTGATGTGGTGAAGCTTCTTCAGCTTTTTTTTAAAAGTGGTTTAAACCTGTGATTAAATTGGTGTAGGGAGATCTCTTTGAGGAAAATCCCAACACCAATATTGATTAATGATTGTTCTGTAACTCACAGTCTCAAAGAGTTGCCTAGGTACACTGAGGTGTGATGTGACTTGCTCAGTTACATAGCTAATGGCGTTCAAAACTGGAAGTTGAGTCTAAGTCTTCATTACTCTTATACCAGTCTTTTATCCATTAACCAATGTCATATTTCAAAGCTTGGAATAAAAAAAATCATTCACTAGATAACTGTTAAACCCTACCATGTGCCAGGCACTGCGTTTAGCACTAAAGCTACAAAGACTAAAATGAAAGAGACTTTAAGAAAATTACATTTTATAAAGGAAACTGTATGAATACATATATGTTTACACTCTAACTTTTTAATTTTCATAATCTTTGCTATTTATACCATTTTCATACATTCTGTAACCAACAATTTAATTGGTCTTCTTGATTTTAGCTTCAAGAAAGATGATGCTTGATGCCACCCTCTCTACAAGTCACTGAAGGGAGAGAAAGACTGGGAAGAAGTCAACTTGAGAGAAGCTGGAGTTCTCTATCATATTCCTATTCAAAACTTGTTAGATAGAATGGAGACTTCAAGGAATTTCCCTTTGGGTGAGATCTGGGATTCACTCATTTGGTTGAGCTGAGTAGCCAGCTCCTAATAGGACAGTAACTTCAATATTTATTGACTGCTATTTATTATCATAGATATATGCTTTCTTTGATTTCTCTTTTGCCATTGGTTTGAATAAATGTTTTCTATGCTATTTACTTTGTGTCCATTGTAGAATTGGCACTTGATGGAAATAAACTCAAGCCTTGCATGTAAAACTTGAGAATCACTTTTCCCATTAAAATATCAGCCAAGTACCTCTATGCTATGAGGAAGGTAGAGCAGCTAACCTCTGGTCAGAAATCTCCTGCTTCTTCACGTGTCAAGAATCAAAGTTTCTGTTGAACAGTGGAAAGGGAGATGCTAGAGATACATATTTTTACATTCCTATGAGCCACATACAAGACACCAATGTTTATACATGTAAGTGAAAATATGTATGTATGAGCATATGTATACATATACATATACATGCTTATTAATCGAGTAAGAGCTGGAAGATCAGAAAAGGCTTAATTTGGAAGGTTGTACTTAAACTGAATTTTGAAGGAAATCAGGGTTTCTAAGAGATGAAAGTAGACAGGACCTTCATTCAAGACGTAGGCAAGAGCCAGCACAAAGACACAGAGACTAATAGAGAAATGTTGCATGTGTTGTATATGAGCAATAGCAAAAAGGACAAGTAATTTGGCTGAGTCATTGGTTATTGTAAATGTAATGCCCAATGTAAGCTGGAGAAGTAAGTCTAGCCAGGTTGTGAAGGCTATGAAAATAGGATACTGCACCTATCCCTTAGGAAGAAGATTTTATAGACTGATGAGAAGAAACATTATTAAGAACATACCATTTACTACAAAAGTAGTGAGTGGAACCCAAAGTATATTTGAGAGCAGCAGTAGTTAGAATCTAGTTCTTCTGAGAGATATAGGAGTTAACAAAAGTCTTTTATTTTTCTTCCTTTTTTTTCTCTCTTCCTGATAAAACTGGGAAGTCCATGTGACTTCATTTGAAGAAAGACTTAAAAGACTAATATAAGCATAAAGGAATACCCATTGTCATTCTCCTTTCAGGGATTATTGTGAACTCTACTGGAAACTATGAACAGGGATAAAGATGGTATGCTAAAATACAAATATGTAACTTTCAATTAGTCATATATACACCTTCACATAAGGACAGACTTTAAAAACAAATCAAAATTTCTAAAATAATCCAAAAGGCCCTTTCTCTTAAGGCTATGCTGTTAAATATACTTCATTTGGTAAAAGATCTGTGATGTGGTTGGTGTACTATTCTTTTTTCCCCCAGTAATACAGATCACCACTGTCATATACATTAGTATATCATTTTCAAGTTACTTGAAATTTCATTAACCTGAGTGCTTATTAAGCTGGTGATGAGGTTGCCAAATTTAAGGTAAAGAAAGTGTAGTCTTTGAAAGATTTACTTTTCATACTATTAATCTTCTGCTCTCTATCTACCTTCTTACCCCCTCCCTCTCCCATTTCACTCTGTCCTTCCTTCCTTCCTTCTTTCCTTCCTCCTCCTCCTCCTCCTCTTGTTCTTGTTCTTTTTCTCCTCCTTCTCTTCTTCCTCCTACTCTTCTTTCCTTCTTCTTTTCTTTTTTCTTCACACCTCTACTCTCTTTTACTAAATTTCTAAATTCATCACTTTTGTTCAAGAAGGTTGTATACTCTGCATTACATATGTTAGGGGTAGTTAATGAATAGGGTTGAAGTCAAAAGCATTGGGAGTCCAATAAGGTCTGGGAGAACAAATATGAATTCAAAAATTGTCAAACATTTTTGTTTGACTATTTCCTCATCTATTAAAGTAAAGCTTATAAGGGCACCTATTTCATGGAATTGTCATATGAAATCAGAAAGAACCAGGATTTCAAACTGCTTTTTAAAGTATTTGATCATTATTTTGATCTCTTATATGGTTTCATCCGGGTCCCCCACATATCCTACCAACTGAGACTCTATTTCTCAGCCCCTTTCCCAGTTTCATTAATAATTCTCCCCTCTCATCTTCCAAATTGAAAGTAATCAAAACTTTTCCCTCCCTTTTAACAATGAAAACTTGTAGGAACAGTGTGGAGAGGTTTTACAAGATACTGATTTGGCACCATTTTAAAGGCTAATTCAGAAGATGAAAAATTGGAAATCCCATTTTATCATACTTCTTAATAAGGTCCAAGTGCTTATCCTACTTCTATTCCTTTGGCTTCTTACATTTAGAATTTGAAAAGAGTATTTTTCCTACTTCCTTGAAACTGTGAGCCATTTATTGATTCATTTGGGTTTTAATCTCTTGCTCTCAGTAAGTATTCTAATAAGAAGGGCCAAACCCACTTCACTACTTCCAATTCCACTGGAGTCATAGAAATTAGAGATGCAAATAACCTGCTAAGTCACCCTTTTAATCCTTTGTCTGTGCTGGACAATTTCCTATAGTATTTTTTTGTCAACCAGGACTTTAAATAGTTTCAGCAAATGAGACTTCAAGGTTTTTTTTTCCTTTATAAGGTTGTACTCCGTCCAGGATTAATATGGAAATCATAAGATATTTTCCCCATGTCCAGACTGATCTTTTCCAAAGGAATAAATGTGGTGGCTGTTTTTGCCATTACTTTTCAGCCTTTCCTAATTCCTTGGCCCAAAGTGGTAGCCCTAGGAATGGCAGAATTTGCTTCAATGTTATCATTTTCATCCTATAACTTCCCATTTCACCAGACTCAGTAGTAAAGTAGATGATAATAGAGCCAGTTGTGATGGTACCATGCTCTCGGAACAGATAAACACACACACATATACATTAATGCAACAATTCTGGAAAGCTAAGCATCATTTTTCTGTCACATATCTTCATTCTATCCATCCATTCCCTAAAACATCCTTAATAATCCACAACACTCATATCTAGTAAATGAATTTTACGTTTATGTCTAGTTGGGTTGATACCCTGTGTGTAGCTTGGTTCCAAATGGTGTGAATAACAAATCCCCTGAAGTGGTCACATATATTCAAATTCATACTATCCAAAGTTAAAATTATTTAAAATATGATAATTGTTTCAATCCTAATGGAAATATGCCATGCAAATTCTAATAATGTGACCACTTTAGGGGATTTATTGTTTACACTTATTTGGATCTACCTATATTTATTTGAGAACCATTAATAAGAGTTCCAGATAATGAACAAGAATGAATAAGTTGTGAGCTTCATCATTATGGGGTTTATCTACATTCATGAGGTTGCAAATCTATGGATATACTGAAGTACTGAAAATGTGGATATATACTTTCCAGGTATGCGACAATATTCAAAAGTGCTGAAGGTGGCTCTACATACCTTATTCCAAAGCTCCCACCTCTAGAAATCATGCCCATGAAAAACATTGCATGAGGTAACAATACTCAAGTTGCAAACCTTCCATCTCACAGTCAGAGAAAGTTTTTTTGAAAAATAACATTCTGTGAAATTCAGTTGAGTTTTGGGAAAATATAGGCACTTCCATAGCCAAGAAATATTCAAAATGAGTTAAAAAAAAACACAACATGGATATTTGTTCCTTCCAGTGGAAATCATAGTGATACAGAACTTTTCGCATGTTTGATATCATATTAAAGTCATGAGAAAATGATAGGATAGTGGTGAAATGAAGATGAAATCTTTATTCAATTTCTTCTATCTCTCCAATAACTTTTTAGAGGGGATGGGATTTTGGGTGGCATTTTATCTACTGATAATAACTGTTTCTTGAATTAAATAATTTTAAAAAGGAAATAATTGAGCTCTAGAGAAGTCAAATGGCTTACCCAGTAATGCACTGTAGCTGGTTAGGGGGCAACTAGTCATACAATCTGGTAATTTTTCTACTATATTACTGCCTCAGAGCAGTTTAGGTTGAGTTAGAAGCCATCCCTTCCACATTTGAATATGGACTAGGAGAAGGTCTCATATCACTCATCTCACTTCTCTCTTCTCCCTTCCCCCCCTCCCCTCCCTTCCCCTCCCCTCCTCTTCTCGTCTTTTCTTTTCTCTTCTCTTTTCTTCTCCTCTCTTCTCTTCTCTTCTCTTCTCTTCTCTTCTCTTCTCTTCTCTTCTCTTCTCTTCTCTTCTCTTCTCTTCTCTGTTTTCTCTTCTCTTCTCTCTCTCTCTCTCTCTCTCTTCTCTCTCTCTCTCTCTCTCTCTCTCCTTTTCTCCTATTTCTTCTTTCCCCCACTTTCTCTTAAGATAAGATAGGGTAATAAAGACAGGTACTCATCTGAGCTATCTCCCAAACCCCTCCAAATATCTTTTTAAAAGTGACTTTAAAAAATTTTAGAGTAGCAGAACCCACAAAAAAAGATAGAGTGAAACAAATTTCCAGCTGAAGATAACTTCGAAGGTCAGCAGGAAAGAGATCTGTTGCACCAGAGTGAAAGAGGAGCACAGTCCAGCTTAGGCCAAGCTAGTACAGACCAGTCCCCAGCAAATTCAAAGCAGGTCTCTGGGCAAGTGAATTACTGGCAGTAGTGATGGTTTCTAGACCTCTCAGTCCACAGTTACCAAAGACCACTTGGAAAGTGAACAGGAAGGATCTGTCAGACCAGGGTAAGAGTGGATCTTACTCCAGCACAGGATGCACCAGCACAGCCCAAGCTCCAGCCCTAGGAAAACAGGAGAAGGCCTTAGGAGTAACAGAATGAGCAACAGCAGTGGCTGCTTCCAGAACTCTCAGCCCATAGGTGGCCAGGGGGTAGGACAACTGGAGATTACATGGGTCTTTTTGATAGCACAGAGGCAGGACTCTGTTGCTTTGCCCACATTTGGATCTCAGTCACAGTTTTAGGTGACCAGCCCAGAGCGGAGAGAACACTCACAGAGCAGAGCTTGTGGCCCCAGGATGAGGGTGTGGGTGGGAGGAACCCTCCTTACAGTTCCAGGATGGAAAAGAATGCTTGTGGTCACTCACAGACCAGAGCACAGGCCAGGAGAGGTGTAAACACCTCTCATTAGATCACACTACCTTGAAAGAATTGAAAACTTACAGGTCCCTAGAAGTGTCTCTGAAAATAGCTGCACAAAACCCCTGAAGCTTAGGACATTGTGCCCTCTGCCCTGAAAGCAGAGCCCTACTTTAATAAAAGTAAAGAAATAGGCGGGGATTAGCAAACAATGGGAAAAACTGTGATACCAAATATCATTATGGTGACAAGGAAGATCAAAACAAACACTCAGAGGAAGACAACGAAGTCAAAGCTCCTACATCCAAAGCCTCCAAGAAAAATATGAATTGGTCTCAGGCCATGGAAGAGCTCAAAAAGGATTTTGAAAATCAAGTAAGAGAAGTACAGGGAAAATTGGGAAGATAAATGAGAATAATGCAAGAAAATCATGAAAAAATGAGTCAATAGCTTGGTGAAAGAGACATAAAAGATGCCGAAGAAAACAAAAACTTAAAAAACAAAATGGGATGAATAATAAAAGAAGTCCAAAAAACCAATGAGGAGAATGATTTAAAACAAAAAGAATTGGCCAAATGGAAAAGGAGGTTCAAAAGCTCATTGAAGAAAATAATTCCTTAAAAATTATAATGGAGCAAATGGAAGCTAAAGACTTTATGAGAAATTAAGAAACAACAAAACCAAACCAAAATATGGGGAAAAAAAGAAAACAATGTGAACTATCTCATTTGAAAAAAAACTTATCTGGAAAATAGATTTAGGAGCGAAAAATTAAAAATTATTGGACTACTTGAAAGCCATCATCAAAAAGAGCCTAGATACTAACTTTCAAGCAATTATCAAGGAAAACTACCCTCATATTCTAGAACCAGAGTGTAAAAATGAAATTGAAATAATTCACTCCATCACCTCCTGAAAGAGATCCCAAAATGAAAACTGCCAGGAACATTATAGTCAAATTCCAGAGTTCCCAGGTCAAAAAGAAAATACTGCAAGCAGCCAAAAAGAAACAATATAAGTATTGTGGAAACACAATCAGGATAACACAAGATTTAGCAGCTTACACACTAAAGGATCAGAGGGCTTGGAATATGATATTCCTGAGGGCAAAGGAGCTAGGATTAAAACCAAGAATCACCTATCCAAGAAAACTATGTATAATCCTTCAGGGGAAAAATGGATATTCAATGAGATAGAGGACTTTCAAGTACTATTGATGAAAAGACCAGAACTGAATAGAAAATTTGAGCTTCAAATACAAGACTCAAAAGAAGTATAAAAAGGTAAACAGGAAGGGGAAATCACAAGGGACTTAATAAATTTAAATGGTATACATTCTGACATGAGAAGATGATATTTGTAACTCATAAGACCTTTCTCATTATTAGGGTAGTTAGAAACATATATAGACAGAGGATACAGGTATGAGTTGAATATTTTGGGATGACATCTTAAAAAAATAAAATTAAGGGGTGATAGAGGAGAAAGAGAAAGAGAAAGTTAGAATGGGGTAAATTATCTCACGTAAAAGAGACAAGAAAAAGCTTTGACAGTGGAGGGGAAAAGGTGGGAGTTAAGGGAGAGTGACTGAAACTTTCATCAGAATTGGCTCAAAGAGGAAATAGTATATACATTCAATTGGGTATAGAAATCTATCTTACCCTATGGGTAAATAGGAGGGAAGGGGATGAGAAAAGGGACTTGTGGTGATAAAAGGGAGGGCATATTGGGGGTGGGTATAGTCAAAAGTAAAGCACATTTGAAGAGAGACCTGGTGAAAGGAGAGAATAGAATAATTGATAGGTGGGAGAGCAACAGTAACTGCGACAAAAATTTTGAAGCAAGTTTCTCTGACAAAGGCCTAATTTCTCAATCATGCAGAAAACTGAGTCAAATTTATAAAAATAAGAACCATTCCTCAATTGATACATGATCAAAAGGTATGATTGGTTTTTAAATGAAGTAATCAAAGCTATCTATAGCCATATGAAAAAATACTCTTAATGACTATTGATTAGGGAAATATAAATCAAAACAATTCTGTAGTACTACTTCATACCTATTAGACTGGCTAATAGAAGAGGAAAGGTAAATGACAAATGTTGGATATGGTGTAGGAAAATATGAGACATTAATGCACTTTTCGTGGAGTTGTGAACTGATTCAACCATTCTGTCGAGCAATTTGGAACTATGCCCAAAGGGCTATAAAACCATGTATGCCCTTTGACCTACCAATACCACTACTAGGTCTGTATCCCCAAAAAGATAAAACATAAAAAGGAAAAGGATCCAAATGTACAAAAACAATATTTGTAGCAGCTCATTTCTGGGAGCAAAGTATTAGAAACTGGGGGGATGCCCATCAATTGGGGAAAGCCTGAAGAAGTTATATTATGTAATTATGATGGAATACTATTGTATTATAAGAAATAATGAGCAGGATGCTCTCAGAAAAACCTGGAAAGACTTGAATGGACTGATGCAAAGTGAAATGTACCGTGTAAAAAGTAACAGCAATATTGTAAGATGGTCAGCCATGAATGACTTAGCTATTCTCAGCAATACAATGATCCAAGACAGCTCTGAAGGACTTATGATGAAAAATGCAATCCATCTCCAGAGAAAGAATTGATGGTGTCTGAATACAAATTAAAGCATAAAAAAAAAAGATAAGGATAACATATTGCTACTTTGGGGGTATGGGAAATAGGGATGAGGAAAGCACTTTACTACTGTGATTCAATTTACCAGCCTTGATGGAAAATTCTTTTGACATTCAAGGAAAAGTGACAGATTACTCCTTGAGAAATTAGGGATATATTATCATAAAATGCCTGGAGGTTTCATTTAGAATTAGCTAATATTCATTGTCTCATCCCTTTTCCCAAATATGTTCTTGGCCTTTTCTAACTCCTTGATCTGTGCCTAGAGTGCTCCTAGAAGAGCATTATGTTCTCTCAAACACCCAAGGAGTATAGGCCATCTATGGTCCTGGGAAATATATAACTGATACAATAGAGATTTTGTATACTCTTACCTAAATGACTTTCACATGATAGAAAAAAGTTGTATTTCATTGGTTCATTCCTCTTCACTCTCACTCCATTTATTCCTAGTTATATCTTCTATTTTTTGGAATATTTAAGTCTGTTACCAATTTCCTTGGTGATCTCCAAAACCTAAAATTTAAAACTCCTTCACAAAGTGCATTATGGTGGTTTGTTGTAAACCTTAATGAAAATATTGACCCAATTTTGGACCTAGGGTAATAATTTCCACTAAAATGAATACATAGCCCTTTTATTACCTTTTCTTTGTTCTCATTCAGCCTATTTGTAATCTAATTACTCCTTACTAATTTTAAGATAATTCGAATTCATTTAATATGAAGATTTCTAATGAGTTAGAGTGCTATTATGTAACATCTGCTGAAAAAAAAAGTTGTGTTATTACTTTGGAAAGCCTTAACCTTTTTAGTGGAAGGGAGATGAAGAGAATGATCCAATCATCTGTCTTTCATTTAAGGGTTTTGTTTTGTTTTCTGCATGTAATTAATTATTTTCTCAGTCAAGTGTAT
Organism: Phascolarctos cinereus; assembly: GCF_003287225.1. Lineage (NCBI taxonomy): Eukaryota > Metazoa > Chordata > Mammalia > Diprotodontia > Phascolarctidae > Phascolarctos > Phascolarctos cinereus. The sequence goes on from NW_027555736.1 coordinate 198,765,417, forward strand.
AAGCTGCTCAAAGGCACTTTCAGAATCTGCACTAGCTTATTCAGGCCACTAGGGTACTATTCTGCAAATTACTACTTTAATTCACTAAGTGGTATCTTAATGGCCTGAAATCACGGTTAATATGGAAAGGAACTAGTTTAGCACTTTCTCTTCAAGAGAGACAGCATTTTCCTGTCCAATAAGATTGTTTAATTGAAGGAATATTGTACTTGGGGTCCAAAGATCTGAGTTTGAATTCTGTCTCTGACACTTATTACTAATGTAACTATAAGAAAATTTTTCTACCTCTCTCAGCTTCAGTTTTCTCATTTATGAAAAAAGGAGTAGAATTCATATCATAGTCTTTCATGATATAAATGACCTAAATAAAATTTGGAGATTATTATTATTTTGGGGGGGTTAGGCAATGGGGTTAAAGTGACTTACCCAGGGTCACACAGCTAGTAAGCGTTATGTGTTTGAGACCAGATTTGAACTCAGGTCCTCCTGAATCCAGGGCCAGTTCTCTAACCACTACATCACCTAGCTGCCCCTGGGGATTATATGATTTCATTTGTATCACACTATCTATGAATATGTGTACATGACACTCCTTGATATGCTGTAACCGACTTCCAAACAGAAAGCACAGAGTTCAAAATTTAATATAGCATGATTTTACTAAAAGGAAAAAAAAAGAGAAATAAAACATACATGACTAAATAAATATTCATTAGTTTCAAAGATGTATCTAATCTCTAGAGTCATACCTAGATAAAAGGAGGTTCTCTTAAGGTAGCAACCCACCAGAAGTACAACTCTACCTATCATAGTTTGCTCATCATCACAGAGGGCAGAGTAATGCTATTTCTCCATGTCTTTTCCTCCTTCTCTGTCTCTCTTCCTCCCTGCCCTCTTCTCTCTTTTTTTTTTCTCTTTTTCTTCATGGCTCTTCCTAGAGCCGTAGTAAATATAGTACTAAGGCAAGAAGAATCTTGCCACATCACTGACTCCATATTCCATGTAGTTTCTCAAGCATTATTCAATAATCATTTAGATTGACATTCCTTATAAAAGACTCGGGGGGGGGGGAACCAACCCTTTTGAGTCTTCTTTCTTCCCCTGGCTGCTATTATTTCCTTCTATTTCAGGGAAGAAATAGAGGTTACTACAATGTACATAAATTTCTCAAAGCCAATGTATCATCTCTCTTCTCCATATTATAATATAGATCAGTTCATTTTCTACCTCCAGTGTATCTCGATTCCATATGTATATATGTATATATACCTATATATATATTGTATACATATATGTATATGTATTAATACAAACACGCACACAGATGGACAAATCATAATGGTTATTTATCTATCTTTAGTTAGAGAATTTTTTTTTATCAACTTGTTTTTGTTATGTAAGTAGTTACATCAAATTCACTTGAGTGGTTAGGAATCTAGGAGGTTATCTAATATTCCAGGTCCAGTTATCTGAAAACATTACTACCTGGAGGACCTCAAATCCATAATGAAGCCCTCTTCCACATGTTAAACATTGTGTTGGACATTGTTCATAACAATTGCAAGCAAATTTGTCATGTAAACTTCTTGTTTTATCTATTACTTGATATCTTCATATTAAAAACATCTCTTTTATCCATTTATAGCAGTCTTTTAAGAGAGACATGTCAATGTTGAAGTTTGAGAACTTGACAGACAATACTAATATCTTTGGAAGACTTCTGTATTTCGCTGATAGTGATTAGAAGATGCCTGGGAACTTGCCCTTGTAGGTATTAGAAAATTGAAGACTATGATATCAGGACATCATCTCAACCTTAGTGCTTAAGCTTAGCATTTCTATTATGGGTTAAGCCAAGAGTCAATTGCTTCACTACTTCCCATAGAAAGAGATAAACCCTGTGAACTGAGAATCTGTCTCCAATGCTCCTTTGAGATTCAGGTGAGGGGTTGGTTGGGGACCCATTCATTATTTACATGTATAATTTATTGTTTTTAACTGTCTCTCTCCCAAGGTCAGGGTGAAAAGGAAAGCAGCCATGTCGTTTCTTGTTTTCTGAGTTACTTAGGAACAGTAAACTTCCTTAATAATGTTATCTCTTTACACATTTTTTAACCTATTATTGGTATGTCCATAATTATGTTAAAAGTAAAAAAAGAAATAACTATTTAAATCTGTCAAAATCTTCCTCATTGAATATGATTTGTGACATTAGAAAGAGAGAACAAATTTGCAAGAGAAGTCAACTTTAATTTTTGAGTTTTTATAAAATGAGTTTGGATTTTACAAATTGACCAGGTACTTGAGCCACTTTTTAATTTGATGCGAAAGAATTAGAGGGAGAGAGGGAGAAGTAATATGATATCCAGGGTCACATTTCCCTGAGATGCTGGTCAGTCATAATGATAGATCCTATTAGTGGTTAAACAAGCAAGCACAATAGAGACAATGAGGGCAGCCATTTGGTTTGGGGGATGAAATGAAAGCATCTCTCACCTCCCATTTCCAAATTGTTGATTCATTTTTCAGTCTTGTCTGACCCTTTTTGACCCCACTTGGGGTTTTCTGGCAAAGATACTAAAATGGTTTGCTGTTTCTTCTCTAGCTCAATTTATGGATGATAAAATTGAGGCAAACAGGATTAAGTGACTTGCCCAGGGTCACACAGTTGGTAAGTGTCTGAGGCCAGATTTAAAGATGAATCTTCTTGAATATAGGTCCAATGCTCTACCACTATGGCACGTAGCTCCCATCTCCTCCCACCACCACAGCAAAGAAAGAAGAAAGAATAAGTTCTTCCTCCATGAAGAGAAGAGGGAGAGAATTCTTGTAATGCTTAAGTTAAAATTGATTGGTATTTAAACCTTCCTTCACAAGATCCATCTGGTGAGTGAGTTGTATAATTTTCAAAGCATCTTAAAAAATTTTGACATTTGAATCTGTACTGTGAAAATGGATATCTTGATTTGCTTAAGCATGCCTCCCCCACCAATTATCCAGATAGCCAGAATAACTGTATGAATACTGGCTGTGTTGGCTTGACATACCAGCAATCCTTTGTGTTGACCGAGAGTAAACATGACTGGACTTGCAGAAAATCAGCAACTCTGAAGCCAGCTAAGCTCATACTAGCTTTGAAGCAGACCCTGAGATATCTGGTGATTTATGGACCCTCAAGAGACATCCTTATTTGCAGAGACTCCCTGTTTTACATCCCCATATCTTATTGTTTGTGCTCAAGCCTTGAACTGTTAGGTTGATTTGTGTAGTATCAAAGGACCACATATCTGACACCTGGAACTTCTTACTCCCCCTCCTGAATCTCCCCTTCCTTGGGAATAAGGACTATTTCCCATCTTTCTCCCCAAATTCCTTCCTCTCTTTGTTTGAAAACTATAAGTATCTCAGTCTTTCCAACTGGACCTTAAACATGTAAGAGCAGAAATTGCTGAAGCTTTGGAAGATTTTCTTTCTCAGGCAATAAAATGCGTTTCTAATCTGTGTAAACTGTGATTGGACTCTGGTTTGTTCTGGGTACACCTTTTTGGACCTGGAGTTTCTTCCATTTAACAGTTCACAGGGGTTTTTCTTTAACAGTACCTTGTTGGAAGACAGTTTTTAAAGTAGCCTGTGACTCTACCTAGTTAGACATTTTGTTTTGTCTTTTTTTTAATAGTCAAAAACAATAAGCACAGTAGAATCTTGTAATCCCAAACTGTTGTTAACTCTTAAAATGCATTTTTAATTATAAAGATGCAGAAAAAATGTATAAGAAATAAGAAAAATAGAAAAGGTAAGAATAGATTAGTTGTCTAAACAAGGAATCATAAAAAGAGTTAAATGTAGATGTATTACTAAAAATGGTTATGTGTGGGACAGAGACCACTTACTAAAAAAACAAAAACAAAGACTTAGATACCTCAAAACTAGAAAGGAGTTTATTGCTTTCTCATGAGAAAGGGTACCACCCCTGGTTGCCATTGCTGGCCAGGAGAGTACCAGTTTGGTGCAGAAATCAAGGCGAGCTCCTCCTCCCTAACCCCCTTCCCCTTACCCCATTGGTTGGGCTTTGAGGGGGTGCAATCTATTCACAGAGACACAAGTTTGCCCAGAGACAAGAAAAGGAAGGAAGCTTTTCAAGGGCAAGCAGTTCAAGTTGGGGGCAGGGCTATTCTTTCTGCTAAGCACTTAAAAACAGTGTCTGAGTGGGGGAGGGTTTTGAAAGCAACGATGGAGAACTATTAACAAGAACCACTGATCCCCTCAGGAGGCTTCACTTCTGAGAGATCATCTCTCATAGTTATGAATCCAATTTCTCACATAAGAGAATAAAATTAAAGCAAAAACTCCTAAATTCTAACACCAATAATTTGGAAAATGTTGAGTTTGAGGGTTTTTTTTTTCTGTACTATATGTATTATGTATATATTTTTTCTGTATGTATATACTATTACACATGCAAATATGTATACCAACATATACATGTATATATATTTGTGTATCTGTATACATACATATGTGCATATGAATATATATACATACATACATACACACGCACACACAGATACATAGATAGATACAAGTTATTATTATACCTTTTCACAACAGTGTTAATGCATCCCATAAGGCTCAAGGAAGGTGTGATTCTTGTAGAAATTAACGTTGTAAATAATCTCAGGAAGGAAGGAAATTTAACTTACTTAAGAGAATGAACTATTTTCTTACATTTTAGCAGTACTATTTGCATGCCACAAATTAATGTGCTAAATCTAAATGCCACGTTTTGGACTAATTGGGGGAAGGCAAATTTCAATTAGTACAAAATTTGAATTGTAGAGTATTCTTCAAGAAAAACAGTTTTATTACTTCAAAATACCTTCAGTAACTCAAATGAGGCTAGCAAAATATTACCTAACTAATGTCTTTGAAGCCCTGTTTTGAGGTAGAGATAAGAATGATTTCTTGGCATATTTTACACATACAAATAGGTTTGAAGTTAAACTTCAGCCCCTGCATTGCAGAATTATCACAACACTCACTCCAAATAGATATTAGAATGTGAGCACCTTAAGGGGCAGAGACTCTCTTTGCTTTTGTATTTATATACTGAGCGCTTATGGTAGTCTTTTTATATTCATTCATTCACTATATATTTCTAATGAAAAGAATCTGAATTAGTGAGGATTTATTATGAATTATAATTGTGTGGCACACTAGGTATAACAGTTAACAGCACTTTCTTTTAGCTTAGTTTGAGTTCCTATTAAGTAATAAAGCATATTGTCACGTAAAATAGTCTCCAATGCAAAGTTTTAACTAATTCAGGGTAGCCTTCATGCTGTTAATCAAAAGAAGTAAAGTTTTCCATAGCGTTGCAAATTACTTTGTGCAAAATTTAAAGCAGAAAATGAGATACAATTTGTTAAAGACAAAAAAAAATAAAATGATAAAATAAAAGTATTCCCAAAACAACAGAATGAAAAATGTAAATGTTAGTACCTTAATTGAACTGGAAAGGGAAATTTGTTAATTGGAAATAGAAAATAACATTAGATTTGCAAAGAAAGCAGAATAAGCAAATAGAAGAAATGAAACAAGTCATTACAAGGCAACTGACCATTTTCTTAACACAGGAGTTCAAAAAAGAATTCTATGATCTTATAGTTATAAAAGAGAAAAATAATATTAATAATTTCTTAAAGGGAAATGACCAGTCCTTGAAAATGTATACTTAAATTTTTAATATGGCAAAATTCAGTTTAAATAAATTACATCATCATTTAAGAAAAAAAAAGAATACATGGCTGTCCCCCATGGTTATACTGTGCAACATGAATCCTTTAAAGTAACCCTGGAAGTTAGGTGTCATTATTATTCCTCCTTTAAAGATAAGGAGACTGAGGCTGAGAGAGGTTAAGTGACTTGCTCAGTGTCAGACAGATTAGTAAGTGTCTGAGGATAGATTTGAAGTCAGAATTTCCTGACTCCAGACCCAGAGCTCTACTCACTTATCCTGAAAAACCCTCTCTTGCAACAAAGAAGCATGGTTAAATAAAACAAATTTAACAAAGCATGATTCATTCTGTACTGAGGGTCTACCACCTATCTCTTTAGAGATAATATTGGGGTACTCTATTTTTAGTTCCTGTTCACAGGACTGGTCACAGTTATGATGTCTTTCAATGTTGTTTACTTTCTTTTTTTCTTGTTTTTGTTTTTGTTTTTTGGCTAGGCAATAGGCTTAAGTGACTTATCCAAGGTCACACAGCTAGTATGTGTTGTACGTCTGAGGCCAGATTTGAACTCAGGTCCTTCTGAATCCAGAGCCGATGCTCTATCCACTGTGCCACCTAGCTGCCCCAAATGTTGTTTACTTTCATACTATGGTGATGTTTGTGTAATTGGTTCTACTGGTAATGCTTACTTTGCTCTACATGAAGAACTAGTTAAAATGGATTAAATAAGTTTGCAAGCACAATCTTGTTTTTAGCATATAAAGATGCATCAGATGATATGCTATGTGAATCAGTCTACTGAGAACATATATTCCAAGAGGCACAGCTGGTTAGTTTCTGTATTCATCACTCAGCACTCTACCTTATTCACAGTTGCTATTAGGAATTCTTTATTGAATTGAATTTTATTAAATTGATTCAAATTGTTATCAGTGAGTTTCTATGTGAGTATACATAACAGAGGATGTTCCATAGTCTCTATTCCTAAGCCTACTGATTTATGGTGGGCAAGAAAAACTATGAAAAAAGAAAATTAATTAGTTTAAAAAAACAAATTTAAAAATCACAGCAATATGGGATGGTTGAATTAAGAATCCAGCTTCCCATCTCCACGTTGCTTTAGATTCTGAGGGCATTACTACCATTCAGTTCAGCTTAAAATTTTTGTCTTTGTTAATCACTATACATAACACCATGTCTCATACACAGTCAGCACTTAATAAATTTATGTTGAAATTTTGAACAAGTGAGTGTCCATGGTAGAACCTGAATGTAGGAAGATTTGTTGTAGAACAACAGAATGAGTGATGATCCTCAGATTGGTGATCAGAATTGTTTGAGCTTCAATGTATAGCTGCATTTGAGCTGCTTTTTGCATTGTTATATCCTGCCAAGGGGGATTTATGTGAAACACAGATTATGGTAGAATATCTAGATGTTCATAAAGATTATCTGTACCCAACCTGTAGTAGAGCCTTCCAAATTCATATTGGTTCTGATCAGCCACAATCAGACATACTGTACCTTTACTCCAACACAGTGATGTCATTTTGGTCACTGTGTTGGAGTAAAGGTACAAAGGACAACCAATCAACCCACGTAATTAAGCTGAAATGGGGTCTATGTCAGGGGTGTATACAGAAGAAACTCTTGAAAGATCAACTCTAATTCAGCTTCAAACGATCTTACACAGCTGGAAATTGCTGTGAAACAGCAGTAACAAACACACTAACTTGGTAGGCAGCTATGAATAGGGTTAGATCTATTTGTGAGCAGCTAGGAGGCACAATGGATAGAGTGCAAGGCCTGGAATCAGAAAGACCTGAGTTCAAACCTGGCCTCAGATACATTACCTATGTGACCCTGGGCAAATCACTTAACCCTATTTGACTCAATTTCCTCATCTGTAAAATGAGCTGAATAAGCCATCTGCATGTACCATAAGAAAAACCCAAATGGGGCCATGAAGAGTTGAACATAACACAACAACAAGTTTTATTTGAACAAAGACAAAGGTTTCTACCTGACCACAGAGCAAAGGCAAAATGACAAACAGCATCTGACTTTTTATTTAACAACAAATATCAGAAATAAAAAGTGAATTTCAAATTTTAAACATTTCTACCTGTGTTAACAGTGATAGTCATAAATGTCGTCACCTTTAAACATGAAACCTATAACTGTGAGAGAACTGCCTTGGGAATCCACAAACTATAGTTTTCTTATGTCCAAAGTTAGCCATTGCCTTGATAAAAATGCAAAAGTCTTTCAAAATTGTTCAGTTTTTACAGTGTTGTTATAACAAAAATTGTTCTCTTAATTCTGTTCACTTCACTCTTCAACTGTTCATATAAGTCTTCACAATTTTCTCTGACACTATCTCTTTAGGTTTTCATTACTTTCATATAATTTGTTTATCAATTCCCCAATTCATGGGTACTTCCTTACTTTCCAGGTCTTTATGCTACCACAAATATGTTTGTAAAGTACACTTATTTTTGAAAAAAAAAAAAGCTCAATAACTGTGAGTACTAAAGTTCGACCAATACAAAGTATGCCTTATAAGAATATGGCAGCCATTTTGGCCAGCCATTTGCACGTATAATGGTAGTGTTTTCTTTTTTTTACCTTAAGAATATTTTGATTTAATTACATGTAAAAACAATTTTAGCTTCATTTAAAAATAATTTTGAGTTCCAAATTCCATCCCTTCCTTCCACACTTCTTGACAAGGAAAGTACTTTGATACATATTATACATGTCTGGTTATTCAAAACATATTTCCATACTGGTCATCCTGAAAAAGTACATAAACAAAAAACAAACAAATGAGAAAAATAAAGAAAGTAAGAAAGAGTATGCTTCAATCTGCATTCAGATCCCATCAATTCTTTCTGTAGAGGTGGATAGCATTTTTCCTTAAAAGTCCTTCAGAATTGTCTTGGATAATTGTATTGCTGAGAATAGCAACATCATTCACAGTTGATCATTGTAAAATATTGCTGTTACTGTGTACAATGTTCTCCTGGCTCTGCTTAGTTCACTTTTCGTCAGTTCATATAAATCTTCCCAGGTTTTTCTGAAAGCATCCTGCTCATCATTTCTTGTAGCTCAGCAGTGTTCAATCAAAACCATATATCACAAATTGTTCAGTCATTCCCCAACTGATGGCCATCCCTTCAATTTCCAATTTTTTACCACCACAAAAAGAGCTGCTATAATATTTTTGTGTATAGAGGACCTTAAAGGATCTTATTCTTTTTTATCTTTTCTTTTTTTTTAATCTCTTTGAGGGACAGACCTAGTAGTGGTATTTCTGGGTTGACAGTCTTATAGCAATTTGGGAATAGTACTGCATTGTTCTTCAAAATATTTGAATCACTTCATGTCTTTACCAAGAGTGCATTAGTGTTCTATGTTTTTTTTTTCCCATATCATCTCCAACATTTGTCATTTTTCTTGTCTGTCATATTAGCAAATCTCATGGATGTGAGGTAATAGTGGTATTTTCAATGCATAGATTTTTATTAAGTTGGATGGATAACCAAATAGAGAATGAGAACATGAAAGTGAATGACCACACTTTTGTGGACAGAAATCTCCACTAGAATATGGAGAGAGAGAGAGAGAAACAGAAAGACAGACATAGTCAGAGAAAGACAGAGAGACAGAGACAGAGAGAGACACAGAAAGACAGAGACAAAGAGGCAGGAAGAGAAAGGTATGGGGAATAAAAAAAATGCTGAGGATGTAATGACGATGTGCTTAGAAGATAAAAAGAGGAAAATTGCAGATCAGCTTTAGGAGAATGTTACAAAAGGTAGCATGGTAGCCATTTTGCACTAAATATGTGTTTTGCGCTATCATTCCTAATGCAACTCACTGATTCAGCAGCAATTCAACACCACAGGGTATAAAAGTAGCAGCGCCAAGCTCTGTTATCCATACTTTGAATCTGGCACATTTATTCCTCCCAGTAGGTGAAGATATTATCAATTTCAGAAAAGCAATATAATATAGCTATTCTTTAAGGTGAGTTAGGTCTATCTTTGTGATAGTCAAGTGTGATAGTTCCTACAGTAGCATAACACTGACTGTTTACAGATTCTAGGTTATGAACCACGATGATAAATTTGTATGCTGGAAGGAAAATTCCCAGAGTGATGTATTGTGTTCATTCTGTATAGATTTATGAGATTGGTAGGCTGACCAGTATCAGCCTGAAGTCCAGATTTAAAAAAAAAAAAGCATCGTTATAAAATGTCCATTGCCATTAGTGTGCTATGAAGAACTGGCTATTGGCTAACATTATACGCAAAATCAGTCTATATGGGAAAAGGAGGCAAAAGCATATATTCTCTGATTTGAAGCTGTTAGGAACATCTCCATGTTCTGCAAAATCTCCTCATGGGCCAGCAGTTTTTTTGACATTCCATTATTAGATTAATCTGTTTTTTGGATTATGACCTTTTGATTCAATGGATATATGATATAACTAGTATGGGTACTCTCTCAAGCAAAGGAGATCGTAACTCATCCATGCTTTCTGCTTTTGTGTAATTCTTATCCATATTCTTCCATAAATTCTCTAGAGGAGATCTCCTTAACGTGTTCAAAGTCTTCCTCTGATCTTTAAATATTTCAGTGTAACATTCACACTTTAAATCTATTGTCACTCATTCTTAATACATTACTGGTTCAATATTTTTGTCCTATGTTACCTCACATGTCTATGTTATTACAGGTAATATGTCACCATCTATCCATGCTTCAAATCTTTCAATTATATCATCTGTGACCATATATAAGCTTATTTTTGAAATAGCAACTAAAATGTATTTAGCTCCTTGAGGTTGGCTAAACATTTTCCTTACAAAATTCTAAGATGTGGGGGCAGCTAGGCGGCAGAGTGGGTAGAGTGCCAGCCCTGAAGTCAGGGTTCAAATCCAGCCTCAGACCAAACACTTGATACTTAACTAGCTGTGTGACCCTGGGCAAGTCACTTAACCCCAACTTGCCTAAAAAAAAACAAAACAAAAATTCTAAGATGTAGATATGAAATGTTGGTGTTCAACTACTTGCAATTATGTAACATTACCAGGGGAATGAAGCTGCTAAAAATTATAGGCTCGGGAGTCTAGAAACATTAAATTTGGGAATGCTGAAAGAGGGATACAAGTTCTCAAATAGGATCAAGTCATTCTTCTTTTCAGTTCTGGGAATTATTATCTATATGTAGTGTCAGGGTAAGATATGTAACTATATATTTCTGCATATATATTTCTCTAGACATTTATGCATGTACATGTGTGCATATATTTATAACTGTGTGCTTATATATGTGTGTATGTATGTATATATATATATATAAACATATGTAACAGAGAGAGAGAAAGGGAGAGACAGGACAGACAGACACACACACACACACACACACAGAGAGAGAGAGAGAGAGAGAGAGAGAGAGAGAGAGAGAGAGAGAGAACAGAGATATTATATATACTTATGGACTTACACGAACAGAGGTTCTGCATGTTAAAATATGGATAATATGCATTCTTCATCTTATTTTTACCTCTGTGAATTATTAGAAACTCTCTCTTGAGTGGTGTTAAGACTAATGAAGAAGTCCTGTGTGGTTCAGGGCCTCAATCCAAATAGAAAATTATCTATAAATGAGAAAAGTTGGAGGTTGTTACCATCTAATGATGTTTTACTTTGCCCTTAGAAGATAAAAAGGATCATAGATTTGGAACCAGAAGGAACTGAAGAGGGCTTTGAGTCCAACTTGCTCATTTTTCTGGTGAGGAATCTAAGGTAAAAAGAATTTAAGTGACATGGCCAGAGGTCACATGGATGGTAAGAACAATAATAAAAGCAACAAAGGTGATGATGATGATGATGATGATGATGATGATGATGATGATTTTAATACTTAGCATATGTATATCCATTAATCTTTAAAAAGCACTCTACATATGTTATTTCATTCAATCCTTTCAACAACCCTTTGAGGTAGGTACTCTTGATTTTTTATATTTTAGCAGATGAAAAAATGGAGACTAAGAGACATTAAGTTACTTACTCAGTGTTATATAGATAATAAGTGACTGTCTTGGCTCATGATGCCTTCAATCACAATGGCAAAAGTTTTGGTCAGCAAAATATCTTAATTGATATTGATAATCAAAGAATTATTACTCAAACTTCTATTTATCGTGTCATCTATCAAGTAATCTGGTATAATTTTAATATGCATGGAAGAAATTTGGATGGAAAAAAGCCTTTAAAGATATGGTTGCTTTATCAAGTCAAATAAGTTGTGTACATATGTATGTATGTATGTTTTTAATCACTATCAACAACTAATCTTCACAGTAGATTATGTTCTTTAAATCTTTCAATCATGTTATTATAATGATAATAGTTTCGTATTTAGTACTATCTGTGTGGAGCTGTCTGTTCCCTTCCCCAATTTTCATCAAAGGTGCCTTTTCCCCCTCTGATAATTTCTAGTGATTAAAGTGTTTGGTGCCTGAGATGAGACCTATTCATTTTGGTGAATTTTAGTACATATTAAATTTCTCTAAGAAATTATAAATGTTTTGATGTGTTGGCCCTTTCTTTCTTTTATTTTATTTTGTAGTGTTGAAGATTAAAAAAAAAGTAGCTTTGAGTTGTAATCATAGTGTCTTTTTCTTTTATTTTCCTTTTCATCTAAGTTGTCATTAATGATACCATGCTCTGCAACCAGTTGACAATTTGGCTGTATGGGTAGTTGACTTTGAATGACTACTAGAACATTAACCAACTCTTTTTCTTCATTAAGCTACAATCCGGTATATATTTTAGTATATTTTTTGATGCTTACTGCATCCTTTCTAAATTTATTTTTATGAAAGTACTTGTATAATATAATAATAACAATATCTAGCATTTACAGAGTGCTTTAAGGTTTATAACATACTTTATAATTACTAACTCATCTTATTTTTTTAATAACCTTAACAGCTAGGTGATATAATATTACCCCCATTTGTAGTTGAGGAAATTGAGGCAGACAGATGTTAAGTGACTTGTCCAAAGTCACAGATTCAGTAAGTTCTTAAGGCTGGAAAAACTCAGATCTTTCTGGACCCAAATCCATTGCTTTATTTACTGTGTTAGCTACCTGCATCTCTAAAGGATGTGCATACATTTGACTTCTTTCACTTCACAATCCTAAATCATTTTTCTCGTATGTTTTGACATCTTCCCCTATGCCCACTGAAGTCACTGAGTTGTACCAAACTCTGGGCTCATTTTAAATATACTTAAAATATAATTCTAAAGTAAATGCAAACTAGTAAAAATAAATATAATTACTTTTCTTTGCAATCTTGTGTAAATTATTAAACATGTGTGAAATTCATTTTACACTTTTGATTGTTTTTTATTGCAAAGCATTTACTTTTCTTCCTTTTTTCTCCCCATTCACTTAAAAGAAAGAAAAGAAGGTAGGAAGAAACAAAGAAAGAAAGAGATAGAGACTTTTTTTATCCCATGAACATAATCAAACAAAACTAATTCCTACATTGGCTATGTCAAAGATGAATTATATATTCTGCATATTAGTACATCATCTCTTTGAGATCAACAGTGTTATTCATCACAAATACTGGGGCAATGACTGACTTTTTGAAAAAAACTTCTGAGAAAACTGGAAATAAGTATGGCAAAAATTAAATTTGGATCAGTACCTGACACTTTATACCTATATTAGCTCCAAATGGTTATATAACTGTATATAAAGGTCACATTAAAAGTAAATTAAAGGAATTAGGAAACAATTGCCTCTTTATGGATATGGGAAGAGATCGTGATCAAGTAAGGGTAGGAGGATCTCAGGAGATAAGATGGAGAATTTTTAGTCTGTATTTTATTTTATTCATTAAAATATTATTCTAGAAAGAGATTCATAGATTTCACCAGATTGCCAAAGGGGAAGTGATACAATATAGTTCCAGAAACTGTGGACTAAAAGATGTCTAAGATTTTTTCCCTCCATATTTAGCATTGTAGGAGTCTATGGATTTTTAGTTTGGTTGTGCAAGATTACTTTATATGCCACATCTTGTCAAAAATTCACTTTTGTAAAAGTATCAAGTATCTTCAACATAACACATTTTTGTAGAATCATCAGGCATTTGGTTTTCATCCAACTCCATGTCAGTGTTCTGTTAGTTATACTATATTCACTTGCAAGCTATATCAGACTGCAAGAATCTAAGAATCATGAATCATATCCTTAATAAATTACTGAGTAAATCAAATATCTAGACCACTTGGGTATTCAGGAACAAATTTTCCAAAGCACATAGAACCATATGATATTTGAGGAAGGCTACATTTATTCAAAGTAGTAGGGTGCCCTAGCTTTTTTTTTTTTTTTTGAGGTAGGGAGACTGTTTCAGCTGAAATAAGATGAAGTACAAGGTGAAAGGACAATGAGAGTACCTGGAGAAATGAAATGTGATTTTTAGGTTCTTTGCACACATGACCTTTGGCATAGTAATTATATTATGACTTTTTAGCACCTCACAAATATAATGACACTAAAGAAATTCAGAAAGGCAATTTTTAATTAAAATTTTCTCTTATTGAAGTTTTTTTTTAAATTATTATGGCATGGAGGAAAGAAGGAAGAGAAAGAGGAAGAGAGAGGAAGAGACACAGAGAGAACTAGACAGAAACAGAGACAGAGGCAGAGAGTGAGACAGAGATTGAAAGAAACAGAGGCAGAGAGAGACTGAGATAGAGACCCAGAAACAAATGGAGAGAGAGACAGAGAGAGACGAAGAGAATGGCTGAAAAAGACCTTAGGTGTAAGAGTGAGAAAGGCCAGGACTCAAGACTTGTCTTGGACACTTTGGCTGCACAGCCTTGGAAAAGTTGCTCTCAGACAATTCTATTTAAAAAAAAATAACATGAATTGTAGATCTGCATCCCTGGAGGTTGTTTTCCTACTGGAAGTTTTCAACACAAATGAAATCAAAGGTCACCCATCACCTCCACCTACCCCCAAAAAAGAAATGAACAAAACCCCCCTGAAAATATAAGTAGGCAATCACAAAGAAATTGATGGATACTTCCCACATTCTCCATACACTAGCATAGCATTCCACATACTGTCTAGTATTAGTGGAAATTGCCAGACAGCGTATTAGTGGACCAAGATTCTAGTTCTGGCTCAAGAATTAGCTGGTTATATCTTAGAGACAAGGTATAGAATAATTGCCATTGTAACAATCCTTTTTTCCTCTGGAGGTAGGAAATCTAACTTCTAGTCTCAGCACTGTCCTAACTACATGTTCAGCCCCGGCCAAGCCATTGAAGCATTGTATTCCTGTTTCCTCATTTGTAAAATTAAGTGGTTGAACCAAATGATGTCTACATTGTCTTACAAACAATAATAGTTCAATATATATTTTCCGTGATTTTTTTAGTGTTCTTTTTGTTTTTAAATGCTAAAATGACAAGACATTAATTAAGAACAATGCATACATTAAACTGGGGAGGAATAAGCCTAACAGTTCTGCTATACTGACTAAAAAACTAGTTGATTATTAGGCCAAGAATTACATAACAGAATTAAAATAAAATAGATTTTAAAAGGCCTTTAGTTTGGCCATGTAGCCTAACCAGTAACTGGAAGAAAAAAAAAGAGTCTACACTATAATAGATCAGAAGAGTGGTCATCTAATCTCTCCTCAAAGACCTCCACTGAAGGAGAGCTCACTAACTCCCTAAATAGGCCATTCTACTTATGGACATTTATAAAGGCTTTGTTTGTTTTCTTATCCTCAAGCCTAAATTTACTTTCTCACAAATTATACTCATTGATATTCATTCTGCTGTCTGGGATCAAAGAGAAAATCTTATTCTTCTTGCAGAAGTCAGTCGTTCAAATGTTTATAAATCTATCGTATTCCAACCCTCCCTCCACCCCCAGAATACATACATATCTGCACCATTCCATGTCTTCTTTTCCCCAACATGAATAGAGAAATATGATTTCTGATCTAGGATTTGATACTGACCTTATGCAAATAATTTCATCTAAGACAAGGAATTCCTTCCTGGGGTTCCACCTCAGAAACAAGTCTTCCTTTCCTTACTAAGTTATCAAATGCAAAGCATTCAGTCTACTTTCTTAGGTCAGATGGCCAGTAAATGTTTATTATGAAGATTCATGGTGCAGTAAATTACATATACATAAACATAGATATAGATATATAGATGGATGTAGTGTATGTACATGGAAAACATATTGTAGCATAGAACTGTCCACTAAGAGGTACATTTTGCTTAGAGATACCTCAATTCTACATGCCTCTGTTGTTCCATCTTGGACCAGGTGCTTCTTTCTCTGATAATATGAAAAGCCTATATTTTCTTCCTTGTTCTATCTTTTTTTCCTGCCCCATAAGAGGGAGATGTGTCCTTTGCTTAATCCTTTCTCACCACTAAGGGAAGATATTGTCCCTCTCATTAATTCTGTGGGCACTACTCCTAGTTTCATTCAATTCATCATTTATCAATCTGATACTGTGCTAGGCACTATTGGGGGAACAAGGGAAAAAAAAATATAAGGAAAGTACTGGATTTCCAAAATTGACAATCTCATTTAGTCTAAATAGACATTTTCTTTCTTCCAACAAGTGTATCCCTTGACTTTCAAGTCCAATCTTTTTTCTTTTCTATTTCTATTCTTAATGTCAGCAATGTGTATTTCACATGTGTCTCAGACTTACTGGGTTCCAGAAGAATTGTTAAATCCTCTGTGATTTGTGGCATTTAAAATTAATTCATGATTAGTAAATACATCGTAAGTATGTGTCTTCCCCACATACACATAAACATAAACATATATACACACATGTGAACCTCATCTCTGTTCTGAGGCTTAATGCTGTAATTTCACTAAATAGCATTACAGTTGTCAAAATAAGTTGGTGAAATAACAATACAAATGCGTATATGACTACATCTATATCTACATCTGTATCTATCTACCTATCTATCTATATGTATACGTGTACATATATGTGTATATATATATATATATATATATATATATATATATATATATATATATTCAAAGATTGTTCAGGTTCAGAGTTAAAACATGATCTTTCTTTAAAAAAATTTTTCCATTGCCATGTCCATCTTTTCCTATCTAGGGAAATCACTCCTTCAAAGGAAAAGACAGTAAATCTCTAAATCTCCATATTTACTCAAGTTCCTCATCTCTTCAGGGCAAAAGCTGCCAAGTCTATAGATTTACAATGTTTTATGATAATGATTTCCTTCAAAGGCTTGCCCGAGATGAAAAGATAAATTAATTTATCCACTTCCAACCACTAGCTAAAGTTTAGACTTTACTCCAAAAGTTGCCTTCAGAGCAGCCTGCATGCTATATAATTCATCACTAGTGATTAAAATTTAAGAGCTTCTGGATATGACCATCTTGAACTGGTCCAATCAAGGCTGAACATATGGCAAAAAGGATGAGCTCTGAGCTGACAATGACATTCTGTCTATTACAACCCATGTGAAGTATGTTAGAAGTTATAGGCTCAGGTTATACTCTGCCTTCCATACCCAACAGAGTCTTACTTTCTGTCCTTCATTTTCTTCTCTTTTTTCTCATCATCAAGCACAATGAACAATTTCTTCAGTTTTCTCTATATTATTTTAAATAGTCCAATATTTTTGTTTCCTAATTCTTACTTTTGTCTAGATATTTTCTTTCTATAAACATGGTCAGAAGACATCTTGAGGGGCCTACAGAAACACATATAATTTTAACACCCTGATATTAAAAATACTATCTGAATAGCATTAGCACATATGAGGAGTTGTAAATAAAGCCTTTTATTTCAATGTCTTTTGTAAAAACAAAAAAATCACTAAATTGATCCATTCCTCCTTTCAGTTCACTATCACCTGGGACTCGAACATTCTCCTTTTGTTCCAAATAGTTTTTAATTTCCTTCATTGATTGCATTTCCTTACTGTATTCTTTCCTGGTAAGCTATACATTTTAAGTAGCAGGCAATGATGGAAAGAGTGCTGGATTTGGAATCAGTGGACTAAAGTACAAATCTTATCTTTGTTTTGTGTTACATAAGTGACTTCAGGCAAGTTACTTAAACTTTCTATGCTTCAACATCTTCATCTGTGAAATAAATGAGTTATACTAGATGACCTCTAAGGTCAACTCTCACCCTATGATAGGTGCATCCAGTTAGCTGCTTGTGGAGCTTTTGACATTTCACAGGGAGACAGAAATTCAGAAAAAGCTGTCAATAGCAGAGTTAAATGATAATCTATAAGACACTTAAAATCCGAGTGACTAAATAAAATATAGTTGCCACACACCTGTGATAACTGCCAGCTATAGAGCTATAGGACCCAATGTAGTAAAAAAAAATTCCAAGACTCAGATAATTATATCATGATATGAACCTTTGTCCTTTTTAGGGGAAAATAATATTAAGTAGAATTCTAATAATTATTTTCAAAATTGTAATTTTTGTGAAAGATAATTTGTAAACAGAAGGGCAAAAGTAAAATATTTAAATCTGAGGGTATTCTAGGAAGTTAAAGTTTAAAAATAAGATGGAGCAACTCTTAGATTGTTAATGTAGAAATTGAACAAATTTTGTGGACAACATAATTTACATTCTCACAAAAGAGAAATTATTGAATTGTGGCATTTCAGAAGACTTGGAAAATTAAAAATGTTCATGTTTTAAGACATGCTTTTTTATTTTGTGAGCAAGAAATAAGGCTTGGGAAGCATAACACTGGTGGGGTGTAATGGAATGAGGATGAGCAAGTCTTGTACCTTTTCTTCTTCTTATCTTTGTGATAATTATTGTAGAATATAAAGGCTTATATGCAGTATTTAGAGAACCAGTGTGATATGGTGGTTAGAGAACCAGTATTGAAATTAGAAAGACCTGTTTTCAAGTCTGGATGTGTGACCAAATCACTTATTCTCTGTGTTTTACCCTGGACAGCTCTCTAAGAATATAAACCACCTCTGCATCACTGGAGTGAGTTTCTGCACTGGGACTCTACCATATCACAGGTTCAGCCTGAAGAAAAAAAGGTAAAATTAAAATTTGGAATTCTATATAGATATTAGAGGATGTACAGTGATATTTGGGAGTGAAAAGAAACCCAGATTGCTACTAATTACATCCTATGTTGGCAAAGAGGTAAGGGAGAATTGATTTCTATTCCAACACTAATGTTGATTGATGAGGAGGAGGAAAAAGATGAGAAAAACAAAGAGGAGATGGAGATACGTAATATAGTGGAAACAACATAAGGCTATAAATGAGAAGATAAAGGTTCTTTTCTTGTCTTCACCACTTATTAATTATATGATTCGAAGTAAGTCACTTGGTTTCTTTGAACATCAGTTTCTTCTATAAAATGGGGATAATAGTATCTGCCATGAATACATCATAAGATTGTAGTTAAATTCATTTGAGAAGGCATATGTGAGAATTCTTCGAAAATTCTAGAATATTGGATGAATTATATAGGGAAGCATTATTTTCCATAGTAAGAATGTAAAGCACTATTGTTATTAGATTGACTCTCACCTCAGATGCATCCTAATTGGTACCAATAATGACAGCTTGGAGAAGTCTTTCCATAGTAAGAATGTAAAGCACTATTGTTATTAGATTGACTCTCACCTCAGATGCATCCTAATTGGTACCAATAATGACAGTTTGGAGAAGTCTTTCCAACTCCTGTTATACCTTTCTTAGAGAATGTCTATCAACAAGCCTACCTGGATATTCTTTCTTCCTCACTTCTACTAGGGCATAAATGAATATATTATCAGCTACATTCCCATGTTCTCATAGACTATTCATCACTACTGTCTCTTATATGATATGGAAGACTAAATGAGTTAAGAAATTGTGGTTTTCAATAAATATCTAATACTTCTCCCAGTGGTTTAAAATTTTAGTGCTTGCTTTGCCATTTTTGTGTCTTAATATCACCGTCATTCCTTTGATGCACTAGTACCTCATTATTTTCAATGATTGATGTTTCCACACTTGATTTTTATGTTAAGAATTTGTAGAAGCTCTATCAGAAATCCTCTTAGTTTATTTTTATTCTTGTGTTGATATACATCAGGAAAGTGGGAATGATTTGACTAATTTACAATGGAAAACATTCTATTTTTGAAAATACATAAACGTCTTAACTATATCCAAAGGTTGGGAAGTTTGATTGTACTGCCTAAGACTGTAATCTTTACTTGGGTATATTTTAGGCAATGAGACAAGATATATTTGTGTCTTAAATCTTCAGTTCCCATAAGAAAGCCAATTTTAGCTCCTAAATGTAAAGCATACTTCCAAACCAAATTTCTAGCTTTCTTGCTGTTGAAGCAGCCATGACAATAATTTTTAAGATACATTGTACCATTATTCTTACTTAGAACTGTTAATCCTGACACTTTCATATGGAAAAAAAAAACCATAAGTGACAAAGGCAAACTTTAACAGATTCTGATGACAAAGCAACACTGAATGCAGGGACTTTATTTTAAGCCTATTATCTGATTTTCATTAATCTTATTTCAGATTTCTTAGGCTTTTTCTGATGTCTTCATGGAAAGGTCTCATGTTCATTAACCACTTTGCATTCTCTTTCAAGACCATGTCCATTATGTCCCTGAGTTATTGATAACTTTGCCAGCCAAGCACAAATTCTGATAAGTACAACCTTATTGGAATAGATTTAAGAAAGGTGAAAAAGACAGACCCTGTTTATTTTTCAAGGAGCAGGCTTATTAAGATAGAAGAGGATCCTTACTAGTAGTCTGTTCACTTAGTGATAAATTCTTTGGCCATGAAAGTAAATAAAATGCAAAGTGGCCCTTAATCCTCTGTTATCCATTCAGGCTTTTCAGTGGCAATGCCAAAGTATTAATAAAGAAGCTAGAAGGTACTTGTAAATATTAAATTTTTATATCACATATGAACTTTAATTTACTGGTGACACTCAAAACTTGAGAACTTGGTCCAGTGAACAATGAGTGGAAATAATAAAGGCATTGGAATGTACCAATATTTATTTATGTACATTCACTATATAAATTAAAGCAAATACAAAAAGAAATTGAAGCTACATGGAAAGAAGTCTTATAGACACATAATTGTTTTTATTGCTTATCCAAGGTCAACAAGAAATGTAAACTTAGGATACATTTGGTCATCTTATATTGTAGTGCTTTTTTTGTAAACACTTATAAAAGGACAACAAAGAAAATAATCTCAGTATATGTGCCAGTATCTGCTGTATAGGCTGAGAGAGACAGAAAAAATTCTACAAAGAACTCTATAATGCCTTTCAAATTAAATCAGGATACACTTTAATGCTAGGTGACTATAGTGTAAAGGTAGATAGAGGGGAAAATATGTTGAAAATATAGCTCAGAAAAGATATATAAAAGGCATGTAGGACATATAAAGACTCATATCTATATATCATATAAATATAATCTTCAGTTAGAGAAAGGGGAAGCCTTGGATATGGTGATTACCAAGCTATGTCAGAAAAATGGCATAGCTTATACTCCAAAGGGGGGGGGGGGCAAAAGAATATTTGTAGACATGGGAGTCATTTCTAAATAAGTTGTCAGACCATCAACTTTTCAGCAAAGATAAAAAATTCATACCAAATTGGATGAAAAACAAATATGAGTCTGGTTTATAATTGAAGTGACTCCAAACTGAAGTATTTAAAAATTGATGTCTCAAAATGGCAAATGTTAAACTGTTATTACATATGATTATTATCATATATTATCTATTATCATTTATGACTCAAAAGTGGGAAGATGTATTAATGGCCTTTATGTCATGAATACATTCTTTACTAAGAGAGTGAAAGCGGATTTACAATGAAGATAAAGAGTGGCTGTTGTCCAGATGATAATATTAAATTGAAAATGTCACCTGTAGAACTGATCCATTGAAATGTATGAATGTGTATACACATGAGTACATACTGGTATATACCAATGGACTAGTTTTATGAGTTGTTTTTCAATTGCATGTTGCCATCTGGACCATAGAAATTCACGATCACTTGCTTAAACCTTTTTACGTAGTTTCGGCTTAATCAATTTTGCTGATTTTGTCCATAATCACCTATCAATATGCATAAGCTTATAGGTATAGCTATAGCTATAATTACATCTACATTTTTATCTAATTTCTCTTCATATGTACGTATATATACATATAAATGTTTATCTAAACATACATATCTTAAATAGACACTTTGTATATGATGTACTCAGCTTCAATATCAATAGGATGAAGAGAGTGAGTTAAATTGCCTTTGGGGGGAAAATGACACTTTTTTTTTAATTAATGACAAATTTCTCTTGGAAAGAAAGGCTTGGGGAAGAGACAAAATGATGGAGTAAAGGCAACTAGTCACTTGAGCTCTCTCCCAAACCCCTCCTGATACCTTTAAAAATGACTCTAAACAAATTTTAGATCAGCAGAACCCACAAAAAGACAAAGTGAAATAAATTCCCATTACAAGACAGTTTGGAAGGTTGACAGTAAAGGTTTGTTGAACCAGGATGAGAGAGAGAGGTGTGCAGTTCAACATAGACCAGGCCAGCACAGAACTGGGCCCCAACAAACTTGGAGTAGGCCTCAGGGCAACTAAGTTACTGACAGCAGTGATGATTTCCAAACTCCTCAGCTCACAAATGCAAAATAAACTTGAAGGTCAGCATGAAAGATCTGTCAGATTTGGGTAAGAGTGAAATACAATATAGCACAGGTCATACCAGCACAGCCCCAGCCCCAGCAAATGAGGAGCAGGCCTTGGAAGCAACTAAATCATCATCAGCAGTAGCTTTTTCTGGAGCTCTCGGCCCCCAGACAGTAATGGGGTCAAACTACTGCTGAGAAGGACATTACAGGTGTCTCTTTGCTAGCACTGAGGCAGGACTCTGTTGCTTTGCCTTTACTTGGATTTGGGTTGCAGTACTGAGTGGAAATCCTGAGGTGAGGAGCACTAGTATAATGGGAGAGGAGGAGAACCCTCGTCATAGTTCCAGGGCAGAAAAGAGTGATTGTGGTCACTCACAGACCAGAGTACAGGCCAGGAGAGGAGTAAACACCTTTCATCATATCATGCCACTTCAGAAGAACTAACAATTTACAGGCCCCTAGAAGTATCTCTGAAAACAGCTGCACAAAACCCCCAAAGTTTGGAACAGTTCACCCACTACCCTAGAAGAAGAACCTTACCTTAACAAAGAGTTAAAAAGTCAAGTAATAGACTGGGAAAATGAGCAAACAGAGGGAAAAAAAAATTCAGACCATAGAATCTTACTTTGGTGAAAAAGATCAAAACACATACTCAGAAGAGGAAAACAAAGAAAGCTCCTATATCCAAAGCCTCCAAGAAAAATGTGAATTGGTCTCAGGCCACAGAAGAGCTCAAAAAGGACTTTGAAAAGTAAGAGAAGCAGAGGAAAAAATTGGGAAGAGAAATGAAAGCGATGCAAGAAAATAATGAAAACTGAGTCAACAGCTTGGCAAAAGTGGCACAAAAAGTACTGAAGAAAATAACATCTTAAAAAACAGCCTAGGCCAAATGGTAAAGGAGGTCCAAAAAGCTAATGAGGAGAGGAAAGCCTTAAAAAGCAGAATTAGCCAAATGGAAAAGGAGGTCCAAAAGCTCACTGAAGAAAATAATTCCTTAAAAATTAGAATAGAGCAAATGGAAGCTAATGACTGTATGAGAAATCAAGAAATCATAAAACAAAAGCAAAGAATAAAAAAAAAAGAAGACAATGTGAACTATCTCATTGGAAAAACAACCATCTGGAAAATAGATGCAGGAGGTATATTTTAAAAATTATTATACTACCTGAAAGCGATGATAAAAAAAAAAAAGCCTAGACATCATCTGTCAAGAAATGATCAAGGAAAACTGTCCTGATATTCAAGAACCAGAAGGTAAAATAGAAATTGAAAGAATTCACTGAACACTTCCTAAAAGAGATCCCAAAATGAAAACTGCCAGGAATATTATAGCCAAATTCCAGAGTTCCCAGGTCAAGGAAAAAATATTGCAAGTAACCAGAAAGAAACAATTCAAGTATCATGGAGCCATAATCCAGGTAACACAAGATTTAGCAGCTTCTACACTAAAGGATCAGAGGGCTTGGAATATGATATTTTGAAGGGCAAAGGAGCTAGGATTACAACCACGAATCACCTACTCTGCAAAAGTGAGTGTAATCCATGAGGGGAAAATAATGGATATTCAAAGAGATAGAAGAATTTTGTGCATTCTTGAGAAAAGACCACAGCTGAATAGAACATTTGACTTTCAAATATGAGTCAAGAGAAGCATGAAAAAGTAAACAGGAAAGAGAAATCATAAGGGACTTATTAAAGTTGAACTGCTTATATTCTTACATAGGAAGATATCTGTCACTCTTAAGACCTTTCTCACTATTAGGGTAGTTTGAAGGAGTATATATAGACAGAGGGTATAGAAGTGATTTGAATATGAAGGGATGATATTTAAACAAATAAAATTAAGGGCTGAAAGAGAAATGTACTTGGAGAAAGAGAAAGGGAGAGGTAGAATGGGATAAATTAACTCACATAAAAGAAGAAAGAAAAAGCTTTTACAATGGAGGGGAAGAGAGGCAACGTACGGGGGAGTGGGTGAACCCTATTCTCATCAGAATTGCCTCAAAGAGGGAATAACATATACACTTAATTGGGTATAGAAATCTATCTTACCCTGCAGGAAAGTATAGGTGGAAGGAAATAAGAGAAGGTGAGAGGGTGATAGAAGGGAGGGCAGACTGGGGAAGGGGTTGTCAGAAGTAAAACACTTTTGAGGAGGGTCAAGGTGAAAGGAGAAAGAACAGAATAAATAGGAAGGGGAATAGAATGGAAGGAAATACAGTCAGTCTTTCACAACATAATGGTTATGGAAATGTTTTGCATGACTACACATGTCATCTGTATAGAATTGCTTGTCTTCTCAATGGGGGGGTATAGGGAGAGAGAGAAAGGGAGAGAATTTGGAACTCAAAGTTTTAAAAATTAATGTTAAGATTGTTTTTACATGTAACTAGGGGGGAATAGAATGCTAAATAAGAAAAAAAAGGAAAGAAAGGCTTGTAATTTGAATATCAGCATTTAGTCAATGATGCAAGTGATGGAATATTCCAAAGCAAAAAAAAAAAAAGAAAAAAAGAAAAAAGAAAAAGAAAAGAAAGATGCAGGTGACTCAAACGGCATTTGAGAGACACATAATGATATGAATAAGCTGTAACATATTATTAATGAATAATTGCCCAGAAAAAAAGTAGAGTAGAAAATATCAAAGAAATACTGAAGAAATGCATGACCAGAAAATTAGGTTGTCCAGGAAAGCAGTGAAAGTGAGGAGTAACTGGTACCCATCCTATTCTAATTTATGTAATGTCTTGAGATCTGGAGAAATGTCCCTTGAATATTGGATGTTCCCTTGTATAGAATTTATGGGACAACATGTACAAAAGGCTTATCAGCAATGAGATGGCATGGATAACTTGTTATCTTCAACACTTGATACATTAAAACATCGACTTTTTTTTTCAATCCTTGAGGTTTATTTGATTTCCTTCCATTCTACACAACAAAAGCACAAACACAACATTATCTAAAATGCTACAAAGATACAAAACTCAACACAGAAATTTTCTAGTATTGACTGTACAATAAAAGCCAAGAATGCAATTTACATTTTGCAAAATTAACCTGTTAAGCTTTTCAAGGGGCCATAGTCTCAGAGGGCTGGCTCCTTGATGAGGCAGCACCCAGGAGCTGGCCCACAACTTGCTTACCAATTTCTGAGAGAGGTGGGTACTGGTGTATGTAAAGAACCATTTACAACAACGAATAAAGAAGTGGAATGAAAAATCTGTACTCCTTCCCAGGGTCTTCTGGCCCTCAAAATCAGGAGGAAAAAAATTCAAAGCAGCACACTGACTGTTGGCCTAGCTTTAGCAGGAGATAACGTGGACATGCATAAGCTTATGTCCTCTTTTCTTATATAATCAGCCTGGCCAAAAATCAAACGTCAAGTCTTCATATTTGCCAAAAATTCACTGATGGAGAAGGAAAAACAAAACAAAACAAAACACTGCTACTTTGGGGTGGGCAGGGCTGAAGCATCTTGATCTTTTCTTTGCTTGGTTTGACTCTGCTGGTTTCCTGATTTTCTCAGAAGTTGTTAAAGCCAAGCTTTAAAGTGAGAACAGCTGCCTTGCTTTTATCGGGAAGAATTGGAGCTGGAGCGGCTGCGGTGACGCCGGCTGCCTGGGGAGCAGGATCGTCGGCGGACAGGAGATCTGCGCCTAGGACATCGGGACCTTCTCCTCATGCGTGGCGGTGATCTACGCCACATTGGGGGTGGTGGCAACATCCTTCTGGGCGGGCTAAATCGCCTGGGTGGGGGCCTGGGCCAGGGGGCCAGCACTGCAGTGGCTGTTATCTCTTGACTATCAATCTGTCCTCCATCCATGTGCTTCAATGCCTTTTCAGCCTCATCTGGATTTTCAAACTCCACATATGCATAGCCTTTGGATAGATGAGGATGCATTCTCTCCACAGGCATATCAATCATTTTAATTTTCCCATAAGTGGAAAATATTTCCATGATGTGATCCTTTGTCACATTCCTAGTAAGCCTTCCAATGTGTGCTTTGGTGGGTTTTGGTGAAGGACTTCGTCTCTTCCTTTCCTTTTCATCTCTTTTAGGTGGTTTCGATTTGGAGCGGGGCCACCTTCTATTGTCATGCCTTCATCAAGAGGGACTTGGAGATCCAGAGGAACTGCTGGAGCTGGAACTTCGGGAGGTGCTGGAGCTTCCTGAACGATTTGATGCAGAAGAAGAGCTGGACCCACTGCTAGAGCCAGAGCTGGAGGTGGAACTGGACTGAGACCTGGAGGTGCTGCTACCACTAGAGGCACTTCGCCTCTTACGAGCTTTGTCTCTACCACGGTCCTTTTCACTTGATTCTTTGGTGGCCTCTTTATCTTTAGACCGGTCCTTTGACTCGTCATCAGTTCTATCCTTACGCTTGGTGGGAGAGGGAGCCTGAGTGCTGGACTTTTTATTATTTTCTTTGACTCCTAGCAAGCTCTTCTTTTTCATTCCTGATAAATCCATTCCCCCCTTCTGAGGTGGTTCAAAGCAGTACTGAATAAGTACTCACTTATCTGAGCTCTCACTTCTAACTCCTTGATTCTGAGAACCGATCCCTAATTGAATTTACTCCATAGAGCAGCATCTTCCCAAGTCCACCGCCTCTGCCAGCCGTTCTTCCTCCCGCACTCTCCCATACTGACTTTTTTTTTTAATGTTTGTTGTTGTTTCTGTTGTCATTTGTCCTTCATTTTTGAAGAGGAGCAATGACATCACAGGTAAAGATTTTGCGTATAAATTGCATGTGAATTGGATTTAAGTGAAGCAAATTTGCACAAAATTGTGGGCCTCACTGTCTCTCAAAGAGCAACTCAATTCCAGTGGCAAGACAAAAGTCAAGATGACTGGTGATGTCTTGGGGTGCAGTACATGACCTTGGTGTCTTTGATGTCTAACTAAGCAGTAAGTGTTCCACTGCATCAGTTTCTGCTGCCTTCATGGACTGTTGGAACAAACTGCTCATATCCACCCTTTTTGCTAAGGGAGGTCTTCACATGCTTAGGGTAGACACCCCCTCAAGTCATTGACACTTTTAGGGCCTATCAGTTACTCTCAACCTGGTTTAGCCTATCAGCCAAAGTGGTTTACCAGAATGTGGTCACTGCTCATACTGCAGTTTTTTGGAGCCAAAAGTGAGAGTTAGGTTATAGTTGGACACCAAAGGTGGAAAGCAGCCCTGAAAAGGGCTCAATAGCACTCACACCAGAGATGCTAGTCTTCTTTGAATACTCATATGCTTCTATAGCAGATAGAATATTAAACTTTGAGCCAGGAAGACTTGGGTTCAAATCCCAGTTCTAAAACATTTTAGCTGTGTAACCATGGGCAAACCTCTCAGCCCAGGAGTCTTCTTTAAAATGAGGATAACAATGCCTGTGGTATCCATCTGTGTAGGAATTTGTGGGTGAGGAAGTACTGAGAAGGAACATAAACACTAAAAGAATGGTGAGTCAGGCAGTTTATTACTCACAGGCATGCAAACTTGCAGTTCCCTCACCCTTCAGGCCTACAAAACAGTGGATTGGGCATACAAAGTGATGCTTATTCCAAATGAGAGTCCAGATCTCCTGGATCTCGGCTCTCATATCTGATTACTGTTAGGCAGATTCACAGGGACTGAGTGGGTGGAGGAACCTCAAGAGCAGTCAGTCTGTGGGCAGTCTAGACTGTCTGCCCTGTGCCCACCTCTCACCCCACTTATCAATCACAGATCACTGTGATGAAGAAAATTTGCTAACATTGTATATTTGGATTAGATGAAGTTTAATACATAATGAGTTTCAAATCTGATGAGCATATCATAACAAAAATTAGTTCCCAAGTTATTAGTTGTTGTAATTCTTTTTGTGGGGAAAAAATTCCAACTTCATAATATACAGTGTATTTAAATTTGAATGTTCAATGAATTTCAGAGAAGGCCTAAATTCTGTACTTTTTGAACTTCTGTAAGGTGCTAAACATTATGTTACTGGATGGGAAGCTATAGTATAGATAAGCATGACAGTTAAATAAACAAATTAATTATATGGATATGACATTAACTGAATATGACTGAGGATAAAAGTTGGGGGTTCCAAGAATTCTGAAAGTTTTCATGGACTATTATGTTGAAAAATAAAACTATCTAGTTCCACACTCATTTTTGAAAGAAGGAAATTGAAGCTCAAAAACTTTTCGTGATTGGCTTAAATTCGGAGAGATAATAAAAGATTAAGGGATAGAGAGAGTACAGGTATTCTGACTCCCAGCCTATTGTTCCTTCCGTTATATTATATTGCTTCCTTTGCAAAGCTTAAGTTCTTAGTTCCTGGTACAAACCATGTCAACAAATATAAGATTTGGAAAGAACTTGAATTATCATCTTTCCTACTCCCAGGATTTTATAATAAGGAAACAGAAATCTTCCTTTCAGGAATTAGAGAATTGAAGTTAGTTGCCCAAGGTCACAGAGCTAAAACTTAGAATATCTGAAACTATAATCAAAATCTCCTGGTGAGTCATCCAGCACCTTTCCACAACACCTTATAGTTTTCAAGCATAAAGTAACAATGGAAAAAAACCTCTTTCTTGGCTGAACTCTTGTAGCATTTATCACCTATTCTTCAAATATAAGTGTTCTATTCATTTTATAGTTATTTTTGAATGTGTCTTGTTTTTCTTAAACAAACCACAAACACTTTTTAGTCAGAGACAATGTTTTTATTTCTTTCTTCCCTCCTTCCTTCCTTTAAATTTTCCTTCCTTTCTTTCCCTCTCTCTTTTCTTCTTCTTCTTCTTCTTCTTCTTCTTCTTCTTCTTCTTCTTCTTCTTCTTCTTCTCCTTCTTCTTCTTCTTCTTCTCCTCCTCCTCCTCCTCCTTCTCTCTTTCTCTCCCAATCAAGATGCAAATACCAGATATATGCAAACATAAAGTATATAAGAAACTTTATAGTCACTTATTTGATTATAAAGTAATTGAGAAAGGAGTAAGCCTCCTAAAATTATTTAGAACTTTTGAAGTTTCTAGTGTAGTGACAGATGCCAGTAGCCCAGGGACTAAACCCACCTTGTCCCACTAATGTGTCAGGGCTGTGAAATCATGTGAACTCATTTCCAATCTGTGGATTGAGAGAGAGAGAGAGAGAGAGAGAGAGAGAGAGAGAGAGAGAGAGAGAGAGAAGATTGCTCTTTCTCATTATCTCATAGTCTCTGACTCTTTATACTCTTGAATTCCCAGGGTAAATGCCTTAAAGCTCCTGTTTTGATCAAGCCTAAGGAATTTCCAAAAGGGAGTAGGAAGTACAATATAAATTATGTATATGGCAGATATTTATTTCCTTCACACAAGGGAAATCCATAAAACACAAAGGACTCATAACCACACGCTGACAAAGCATGAAAACATAAAACAATGACCTAGAACCCCTATTATACTCTGACAGGAGGTTGTTATTTCAATAACAAGAAATATTTCATGGGGATTACTGAAAGGCTATTTCAACTTTGCCTCAACTATATGTTTTCTTACACATTTTTTTTTCTATGGCTTCTGGCATGCCAAGTGATAATGTGGGATCATCTTCACAGTGACCATCTTCTCTGAGTGTAGCTTCAAAAAATACCTCTTAATTCCAGTAAACTGATTAAGGGTGTGAGGAACTGCTGAACTCCTGAGATAATTCACTCTGTTTCTGATGATTGCTCTTAGGTCACCTGTATTGAAGAAAAGAACCAGAACCAAAAGTAGATAGGGTGTTCAGCAATAAAGCAGTAGCCATAAATGCGTCCTCACAGGAAGTACAAGAGGAAAAACTCCCAAAGGTCCCACATGCTGGACAGATGAGAGGGAGAGAGAAAAAGAGACCGAGGCAGAGAGAGACAGAGACAGAGACAGAGACAGAGAGAAACAAAGAGAGAGCGTATCCAGAGATGGAGGCATTTCTTTTAAGATCTAAAGAGTATACCACTCTTCTCCAATGCTCTTTGACAAAGTGCTTTGTCATGTGGGTAAGAGGAAATATACAAAAAGCATCTCAAAATATAAGTCCTATAGGACTGAACAACATGAATCAATTGAGGTAATGAGGAAGTCTCAGCTCTGCTTCAGATGTATTATGTGAGTTCATTCTCATAGGCCCATTCAAATGCTTGCATGAGGTTTGTTGAAAACCACCTATCCACCTAATGATGCTGCCAAGCATTTCAAACATTTTTAATCTATACATAGGAAGGTCTCAATTTTATGAGTTCTTTGGGGGATGTACAGGAAAGATATTTTTACAGGAAAATTTGAAAGATTGAAACATCATTTATTTGCATGCTTCGAACATGGCCGACTTTGAAATTTGTTTTTAGCAAAATAGTCCCATCTTAAACAGTAAACACAAACTAGAGATTCTTTTTAAAAAATCACGCATACAAATAGAGCCTAACCAATAATATTGCTATATCACTGACTGTTTCTACTCTTCACTAAATAATAGTTTATGAATGTTACCAAACCATGACAGGTATAAGGTAGGTAGATAGACAGAAAAGTAAATAATGGATAGGCCCAGATGCAACCATAACTCATTAATCTATGTATGCCATGTAGCTCCCAGTCCAGTTACTTGTACATAGTAGACGCTCCATAAATATCTGTTAAATAGAGACAGACATGAATTAACAGAGTCTTCCCTTCCAGATTGTAGAAAGCTTTTTCCTGGGCCATAACTGATTATAGTTTCATGGTATACTTGCTTTTTCAACATACATGACATTCTCTCCTTGTTAGCATTTACTTAGAGCAAGCCAACTTTCCATCAAACACATTTTTCCTTGCCATTAAGTTATAATACTCACTATTTCCATCATTTATAAGGAAAGATGCCATGAAATCATATGTATATATTTTCCATGTACTAGATGTTTATTGACTCTGTAATTTTTGTTAGGTAATATTGTTTCTGTGAGTTTTATAAGTTTATAAGAGCTGCACCATAAGCCAAGTACTTTTCTGTAAAGAGAATTTCTTTTAATGTGCTAGAGTGAGTTGTTTTGTAAGTCTTTTTGGAATATGAAATCAGCTTCTGATATGCCTCAACTTAATACTGGGACAGGCAGTGGGAATACAGGCTATTTAAGTACATTGTAAAGACCCTGAATTCAGGAGGACCTGAGTTCAAATCCGACCTCAGACACATAATGCTTACTAGCTGTGTGACCCTGGGCAAGTCACTTAACCCCATTGCCTAAAAACCAAAAAAAAAATTACGTAACGAAATAAGAAGTCAGAGGTCATTTACTGAAGAATGTCCTCATAGACCACTTCGCATATAGACATCATTGAAGGATTCCATTGCAAATAGAAGGTCCAAATGTTTGTCACCACAGTATCTCTACTATGTGTAACTATAGCTTCCCATGACAGAAAGTTAATACTAATTCTGCTGGCATCCTATATTTAATTTCATTACTGGGTTACATTCATTTCTCCTTAGTAACAAAGTCAAACAAAATAAACAAAAATCAGTAAGAAATTGTAGTAACACTGAGCATCCACCATGCTGGTTTCTTCAAGAATCTGATATAATGGCACTGTTTTCCAAAATGATATTATAAATTTGTTTACAAAAATAAGGATAATTTAAAAAGGGGAAGTATAAGAACTATCATCTAGCATAGTAGCCATAAAGAAACTTTCAGCAAATCTGATTTTTGCAAGTCTTGGGATGGGGAACAACTCTGACAATAATGGGATGCTTGTGTCCATAAAATTAGTCAAGATTCAAAGATATAAATGTCACCAATTTGCGTAAAAGCTCAACTTTAAAGATTTAGAGCTGCGTACAAATGAAGACAGAAATAAACACTACTACGGCAGTAACACTCTAATATAGGTATCCATTATCTAATGCTTATATAATGGAAGCCAAATGAGTTCGTTATTATCAGTGCCACTACACTGAATACCAAATGAACTCATCATACAGGCATGCTTGCTTTAAAAGCTATTATTGCACCATCAACGACAAGGGGGAAACATATATGCAAACTTCCTCAGATGACTAATTTGATTTCAGTGTTAACTGCTAATGTATTATTAATCAACAGTTCATTATACTTTTAGATAGCACTTAGTTTATTTGTCTTTTATTTGTACACAATTCATTTCCTCAGCAATCTCTTGCTCTATAGCTTTTGATTCCAATGCAAACAGGGTTGTACTCAGATCCGAAAGAAACACTTATAAGTATCAGGTGCAAGAATGTTTATAGCCCAGTGAAATATTTAGTTATGGCAAAACTTGGAAAAGTGCAAGGCCATTTGTGTACAAAGGTTTTTTTGTTTTGTTTTTTTTCTTCTTCTAACTGACTTAGAATTCTTCAAAGTAAAACTGCTGAGCTCTGGCTTGGGACTATACTATCAGAACATCAAAACACTTTTGAACATACTCAGCTTATCCTTTCAATTTTCATTGTTCAGAATTGGTTGCAGGGATGGTAATGCAATTTTCTTGCTGCATAAATCTATTTGAGCTGTTATTTTGATTTCCTGGGCCATACATAGAATACAATGCTTCAAGTAGATTCTGGTGCCACAACATCTGAAAAATCAATAGGCAGTCAAGAGTTGTGCCGTTGTAGAACAAAGCCCAGCGTTAAAGCAGACACATTTTCAAATCTGGGGAAGGGGGAAGTAAGGCTGTTTGCTTGGAGAAAGAGGAATATTTATGGAGAGAAAAATCCAGAAATTACAACTCACAGTGTGATTGTTATGGATAGCAAAAGGCAAAATGTTAGTGAGGGAACTCTGATCAATGTTGTTGGCCCTTCACAGAGGTAATCACATATCCTAGCTCATTAGTTACTCTGCACTTGTGTACAAGGGCTGTCCACTTAAATGCCCTCAGTAAATGAGAAGCTGCTCGGGCATCGTTTTGATATGCCATAAGTCATTAGGCCTACCTAGCAACATGAAGGATTGCTGACATTTTATATAGCTGCTTTTTCTAATGATGCTTTTAGAAATATAAATTTGGTTTATGCTTCTATAATTTCCACAGATCATCCTTATGCTGTAGATAATATACCGTATAATGGATGTTGTGACTCCCCTTCCCCCATCGGGGAAAAAGAGAGACAGTTACTGTCTATTTTCCCATCTGGAAGTTCAAAGGTAGGCAATTTAAGTTGAAAATGAACATTAATCAATTCTACCAAGTCTGAAAAGAATGAAATCAGCTAGAATAGGAAGACTTGACCTTCCCAAGTGAGAATTTTTCTCTCAAAGGCATGAGTTAAAATTGCCAAGGCATATTCTCTCTCTCAGTCTCAGTTTCCTTGTTTTTAAAATGAGGAATAGCAAACCTTACACTAACTGACATGATTGTTGTGATGAAAGCACTTTATACCTATACAACCTCACAACACATTGAGAGGTTATTATCATCTCATTTACTTTATATTTCTGGCAAACTCCAAGTATGTCTAAGAGTAGACTTTTTTAGCATGAAAATCCTCAAACATTTTTGGTACTAAAACAGTCAGGCAATTGATGTAAGAGCATAGCCACAAGTAAATCTCAACTAAAAAAAATGAAATACTGCTCTAAAGGGTTTTTTCTTCCAATTTCTTCTAACAATACATTTTTTCCCCCAGAAAATTATTGCCCTTAGATAATTTGCTATATGTAAAATATTTTAAATCAACTTTGAAATTCTTGTCACTTGGCTCAATAGACATCATTCATTTTTAAAAATCTCTTCCTTCAACAAAAAGAAAATATTTTAGATAGAATTTTTTATTTGCTAATCCCACCTCAACCTTGGTCTTGGGTCTTCCATCTGAAATTCAAGCTTGTAATCCAAAAGAACTACACACAGTTTTAAGTTAGTCATCCATGCACAATTACAAGCATTTTCAGGTGCTAAATCTACTCCCATTGGGGAAAGTTCTGACAAGTCTATGAATATATCAGACATTTCAATGGTTCAGTTAAGATCATACTAAAATTTTACTGTGTTTCTAACAGAAAAGCTTCACACTGTGCTTTGTAACTATAAAAGATCAGAGGAAGCAGAATATTCGGCAACCATACTCATTTTATTATTGCTAGAACCTCTTCTCTTGGGTATTGACTATAACTTTCATGCGAATAACATCTATTCAAACCTCAAACAAGTTCAAAGTCCTGTGATTTAGTATTATTCTTCATAAGCTTGTGCACTAATTGTGTTAAATTTTGTTTGGCAGGGAGTAGCAATGAAGTATCAGTGTGGTTTATCCACTACATGGAAGAAAACCAAAATCTTCATATACTTTTTAGAAGTTGTATTAATGGCCATGTTCCTATTGGATGCAAACTAAAATTTCCTTTTGACACAAAGTAAAAATGTAGTCTGAAAGATGAGTCTCCATTTTAATGTAAACTCATGCCCCTAGAACCCCAGAAAATTTTTGCTATTAGGAAAACCAGATCACCTTAAAGTCCTGGAGGCCACCAGATGGCGCTCTTACAGTTCCAAAGAATAGAATCATTCTTTTAAATTTGAGATGGAGGGGGAAAGAAAAGAAAGAAAGAAAGAAAGAAAGAAGAAAGAAAAAGAAAGAAAGAAAGAAGAAAGAAAGAAAGAAAGAAAGAAAAAAGAAAGAAAGAAAGAAAGAAAAAGAAAAAAGAAAAGAAGAAAGAGAGAAAGAGAGAAGAGAGAAAGAGAGAAGGAGAGAAGGAGAAAGGAGAGAAGGAGAGAAGGAGAAAGAGAGAAGGAGAGAAGGAGAGAAGAGAAGAAAGAGAGAAGAAGAAAAGAAAGAAAGAAAGAAAGAAGAAAGAAGAAAGAAAGAAAGAAAGAAAGAGAAGAAGAAAGGAAGAAAGAAAAAAGAAGAAAGAAAGAAAGAAAGAAGAAAGAAAGAAAGAGGAGAAAGAGAGAAAGAAAGAAAGAAAGAAAGAAAGAAAGAAAGAAGAAAGGAAGGAAGGAAAGGAAGGAAGGAAAGAAGAAGGGAAGAAAGAAAGGAGGAAGAAGAGAACAAAGAAAGGAGGAAAGAAGAGAAGAATGAAAGGAGGAAAGAAGGGAAAAAAAAGAAAAGAAAAGAAATAAGGAAAGAAAGAAAGAAGGGAAGAAAGGAAGGAAGGAAGGAAGGAAGGAAGGAAGGAAGGAAGGAAGGAAGGAAGGAAGGAAAGAAGGAAGGAAGGAAGGAAGGAAGAAAGAAAGGAAAAGAAATAAAGAAATGATTATTTTCCCCGTTGGTGTAGTTCTAAGTTTGACTTGGAGATTATTATACTCCCTTAACTGGCACAAGGGTGTCACTTTAGTTAATAATCCTAGAAATAACAGATTCTTTCATTTAATATTTTAGTTTATTGGTGAGCTACTTATTCTCCACAGTGTTCAAAAACACAAACTTATGTGACTTTTATCCTTTCTATTTACACACACACACACACACACACACACACACACACACACCCACTAGCAAAATACCTACATATCTTGTGTACATTAGGCACAGAAGCCACAGAATCTGAAATATTAAATGACATACGGAGTCACAAAATACAGCCTTCTTTACCCTAGGCTGGACTGAACTTCATCTGTTCTGCACAGGTGAATTCTTTATTTTTAAAAGTGTGATGAATATGCTCCGTTCTCTTTCATGAAACCAGTGCTTACACACCATTCTGTCAAAAGCTCTCTCACACCTAGCTTAAATTCTTCCTGATGGTGACTGACACCCATTTATTCACCACTTCAGTGGAAATAAGCTTCTGCATAATAATAGGAATCTCTATGTAACTCACAAGTACAAAGAAAATTTCAGATCTGGATAAAAATGGCAACACCGTATACGATCATTTTACTTGCTAACTTGAGGGGAAAGCATTTCTAGTATTTAATTTCATTGATCTTTCAGAATATCCTGGGCCATTTTAAGGAAAACAGAATGATTTCAAAGTATATAGAAACTGGTATCTTGTTTCCTTCTCCTTACTCTCCTGTAAGTCTTTACTGTCTACCACAAATACCATAATAAAGTGAACTCAAATACCTGAAATATGTTATAGATAATTATTCTCCACTGTTGGACTCAAAACTCAATTTTACCTAATATTTTTAACCTGCCTTCTTTCCTAACATTTTATCATTGCTACTAGAAA
The DNA here is from genome assembly GCF_003287225.1 of Phascolarctos cinereus. Lineage (NCBI taxonomy): Eukaryota > Metazoa > Chordata > Mammalia > Diprotodontia > Phascolarctidae > Phascolarctos > Phascolarctos cinereus. The sequence goes on from NW_027555736.1 coordinate 198,802,090, forward strand.
AGGAAAAAAAATAGACAAGTTTGAGTTTTATCTCATTCTATTTTACCTGCTCACTCTCCAGTGGAGGTGCTAATAAGCAAATGGCAGGGAGCCAGAGATTTGCTAATGTCAGGGAGATAGGAGGTGCTAATGACCACTTGGCAGATAGGAAGAAGCTGAAAGAAAAAGGAATGAGTAGTCAGTTCTTAAGTAGTTAGAAGCTAATTGCAAAGACAGTATAAAAGACTGCTATTATACATAGTGCAGGGCACATTGTGGGCATTCAAATATTAAAAACAACTCACCTCTCAATTTTTGGTACTAATGAAAAGAAAGGTGACTAATACAAAACAGAAAATGTAACAACCATTTATTATATCTATCTTGTTTCTTTCTACATTTTCATGAATATATGCATGAATGCATAAAAATGGGTTTACACACAGTCCCATTCCCATTCCATTTTAGATCATGCTCTTCTGCTATGCTTTTCTTATGGTCTAACAAATACTTTCCAACTTTTGCTCATTTTCTCAAGTTTTTTTTTCTTGACTACAAAAATCAGTTGAAAGAACAATATGGCCTGACTTCTTGTTAAAGGAATTCAGATATCATCAAGATAGGAAGAATCTCAAACAAAGACTGATTCATCCTTGAGGATTCATATAAACTTAAAGGAAAAAGCTATTTTGCCTTGGGCTGAGTCATTTGGCACATGGTCGGATAAATAGTCAGAGAGCCAACCACTTTACTTCTCACTGACACTTTTTTTTTTTGCAACTTTGCATCCAGAAAAGACAGACAATATAAAAGGCAATTTCACGAAGGCTGAAAAGTTCTCAAAAATGAAATCCCTATGATCCTAAAGAAATTATCCTGATGAGGGAAAAAAATGTGTGTGTGTGTGTGTGTGTGTGTGTGTGTGTGTGTGTGTGTGATATTGGGGGAAGTCTGAAGAGATAGATGTGGATCTCCTATGATCTAAGATTCAAAAAAGAGCATTCACAGAAAATGGAAGGCCAAGAAAGAATGCCAAAAAATGACATAGAAGCTTTAAAAGATGAGTAGAGAATTTTGAAAAACACTGAGGATAACAAGAACAGGAATGAAGTTTAAAATATACTTTAAAAAGCAAAAGTATTGTTAGGGTAGTAGATCCATAGTTTTAGATTCTGTGTGTCTGAATTCTGGTAATGCATTGGACAAAATCACACATGATATTCTTGTGGACAATTCAACTTAGATATTTATTAAATACCTAATCTGTACAGAACATTCACTTAGTAAATGAACTAAAAGTTTTATATTAAACATATTTCCTGTCCTTATAGGCTTTCTGAGGCTGGATGAACTACACCTTTTGTTACCCAGACATCGTTATTTGTGTTTCAAGTGAAGCTGATGGCAATCTTAAGCTGTCCACAACTGAAGCTTTTTCAAGGAAATGGGAAGAGTTAGCATCACTTTAGGAATTTAAAACGCCAGTCTGCTTTCTATATTAAGCATGACAAATTGTGTTAACACACTCTTTACTGGAGCTATACTTCAGTGTTGATGTCGTTTCATTAAACTCTTCCTGGATTTTAGACTATTTCCTTCCTATCTTTGAAACTCATTGGTGCTGAATAACAATACAAGACAAAAACAAACAAAAGCCCATCTCTTCCCATTCTTGATCATGACTAGTAATGCAGGTTTCCATTTCTTGAAAAGCATGTACTTGCTACTTCAATACTTAACTTCTATCTTATATGACTGACTTGTTCCTCTGGATACACAGACTGAAACTTTGTTAGTGTTAACTTGCCCATACTAACAAGAGTAGGTGTTACTAATATCACATCAGTGAAACTGTTGTAAATGTAACAGATAATTTTTAATCAGTGACTTGGCAAAATTTACTTTAAAATGCTTATCAATTTCTAGGAAAGCAAGAAACTTAGGGATTTAGCTTCTTCTTATCACAAGCATTAAATTAACCACTAGTGAGGAGTTCTTCTCATGGAGAATCCTGAATGAGGGAAGTTTACAATAAATCAGAAATCACTTTTGAGAAAACTCCTGTAAGATGTAACCCTGGAAGGTGAGAGGAAAAAATGTAGATATATTGATACTCTTTTTGTTAGGGTTTTTAGTTGTTCTTGGAGTAAAGGACAGCAATAAGGCAAGTGAAAATGGAGTCACTAGATACAATTCCATAAAGTGGGGATCTGGGGCAAGGTGCAAAATCAATTGCCATCAAGCAATGTTAAAGTGGAGCTAGATGTCACAGTGGATAGTGTTTTACTTGGAATCAGAAAGAATTGATTTCAAATCCTAAGACAATTTCTATCTCTGTGATGCTGGGTAAATTATTTCCCCTCTCTCGCCTTCAGTTTTCTTATCTGTAAAATGGGAAATATATTAGTACCTAACTCACAGAGTTGTGGTGAGGATCAAATGAAACAATACATTGAAAATAATTTGAAAATTTAAAGCACTACATAAACACTCCTCCTCTTCCTCTTCCTCCTCCTCCTCCTCCTCCTCCTGCCTTATTATTATTATGGTACAGGAAAGCAAGATGCTAGGGAGAATAGTCAACCCTTGCTCACCTCAGCATAGGTAAATGTTCCCACCTGCAAGTAGTATTATTGAACAACTAATATCTTAGGGAAAAGAATTAGGATGCAACAAATTTTAAAATTTGGTAAATAGATAAAATTCAGTGAGAAACTATTAAACAAACACTCTGTGTCAGGGACTATGAAAGGTGTTGGGGGTATAAAGCCAGAAGTAAAAACAATCCCTTCTATCAGGGAGCCTATGTTCTACTGAGAGTAACAACATATACACTAATAAATGCAAAATAATTCGGTGACATTTTTTGCAAATGGGCAAAACAGAAAACTTTTACTGTAGGTGACAGGATTTAAACTGGAACTTGTACAGGATTTTTAAATTCAAAAATAAATTTATTTATTTTGTGTCATTTAGATTTCCAATTATATGTCTCCTTTAATCCTTCCAGAAATCCAGCCCCTCCCCCCTACTCTCAATAGATATTTATATATATATTATTGTTGTTATTGTTGTTGTTTGTACTTCATTCTTAAAAAGAATCAATGACATCATGAGGGTGATGACTTGTGTGTGAACTGGATTTAAATGAGGCAGAACTGCATGAAGTTGTTAGCTTCACTCTCTCCACCAGAGTCAGAAGTCTTGTGGCAAGACAAAAGTCAACATGACTAGGAACAGCCCAGAATTCAGTGGGTCTTTCTAAATTAAAGTGTTTCCTTCAGTTTGTCTGAGGCCACATCCATTCAATGACCAAGCGCTGGTAAGAATTGGAACGAAAGATGGCCAAATTTACAATCATTGCAAAGATTTTAGTTTGGGAGAGGAAAACCCTCAGATTTTCTGACCAGAACAGAAAAAAAATGCTATTCACATTCATTCTAACTTTTCAAAACCTAAACAAGAATATCAGAAACTTGGGTTGGGGGCCATTCAATGAAAGTCATAGCTGTTGTTTGTCCTTCCAGAAAGGACCAATGGCATAAGGAGGGTGATTCATTTACTTGTGCACCAATTGGATTTAAGTGAGGCAGAATTGCCAAAGTTGTCAGCCTCAATTTATCTTCCAACTTCATCAAATTCCAGTGGAAAGACAAAATTCAAATGTGTGTGTGTGTGTCTGTGGGCGTGTGTGTGTGTGTGTGTGTGTGTGTGTGTGTGTGTGTGTGTGTATTCTGCAAAATCAACCAATATGTCAGGAAAATATGGCATTCTATATACTTTGTCCATTTCTTCTGCAAAGGAGTATATTCTAGTAAATTTTATTTGGGGTCACATTTGTTCTTTGTAATTTTGCAAAAAAACTTTTTTTGATTATTTTGTAGTGTCCCCCCCCATATATATTGTTGTAACCATTCTGATTAGTGTTAACTTGGCTAGGCTTACTTAATTTTGCAGCAGTCAATGTTAGTTTCTCCACGTTTCTTTGTAGTCATAATTTTCATAATTTCTTACAGTTTTATATCCATGTTCCTAAATTTGTTTAGACATTCCCAAATAGATGGATATCTATTTGTTTTTAGTTATTTGCTATAAAATTACTACTATAAATATTTTTGTATATGAAAACATTTTATAATGACCTTGATGATACACACACATATAAATGAATTATTACATTATTTCTTTATTTTCTAGTTCTTCTTTATCTAGTCTGTTGCATTGATCTAGTTTTCTAATCTAATCTAATTTTAAAATCAATGCCAAATATTTCTGATGATTTGAGGTCTGTGACATTTAAGAAATTTTAACTTGAAGATAGGGATTATAAGAACCAGAGGTACAGATGTAAAGCATTTTAGGTAACAAGTTGTTGTTCAGTCATTCAGTTTCATCCAAATTTTTGTGACCCCATGTACCATACTGTCCGTGGGGTTTTCTTGGCAAGAATATTGGAATGATTTGTTATTTTCTTCTCTGTTAGATTAAGAAAAGCAGTGGTTAAGTGACTTACCCAGAATCACACAGCTAGTAGATGTCTGAGGCTGGATTTGAACTAGATCTTCCTGACTCCAGGCCTAGCACTCCATCCATTGAGTACAGATAGTTTTAAAAAAAATACAGAACAGCAAAAGATGGGCTCTTATATGTAGGGGGCAGTGAGTACGGCAATTGGGATGGAATAAAGTGCGTAATGTTTATTGATTGATTGATTACATAGGGTTTTGATTGCTAGGTATAGATGTTTGCATTTTACTTTAAAGGCAAGTCACATGTATTGCCTGTCCTTCAGAAATATTATTTGGGCAGTGGTGTGGAGGATGTGCTACAGAAGAGGAATATTGGAGTCAGGAAGATCAATTTTGAGGCTTGTAAGGGACTGAACAAAGTAGCAGTTTATGTGAGAGGAGAGATAAACATGGATGTCATAGTTATTTTATCATCAAGAAAACTAGGAAATTGAATGAATCTATTGAACTGTTGGAAGGGGAACTGAAAGAAATAAGGATAAATCCAAGATTAAGAACTTTGGTGGACTGAATATTGCCAAGTTCTAAAAAGGAGTAGGAATGTTAGAAAACTTTACTTCTAAGAAGATGAAATTTAATAGGTATAAAGTAAAAACCTGAATTCAATAAATTTATTGCACAAGTGCAAGGGGCACACAGAAATTTGGTATGGTAGTCATAGTTAATTAGCGTGTCAGAGAAAAATAGGATTTCATTGACCTCAAATTCAGTTAATACTATTCAACATGTGATTTTGTGGTTTGAATTGGAAGACATTGATTGAAGTCCTCAATCTGTTACAAAAACATATCATAATGGAAAGAGCTCTAGACTTGGCATCAGGAAATACCTTGATATTCACATAAATTATTTATTGACTATGACCCAGGTTAAGAAAGTTAAGCTCTGTGAGCATAGCTTCCCCTATTTTTAAGAAAGTAACAATAAGTATTGTTGCTCCATATATCACAAAGGATTGTTCTTGGGGTTTTTCTGTTTGTTTTGTTTTGTGGGGAAGGTTCTTTGTAAAACTTGAAGTATATATATATATGTATAATTTCTTACCAAAACATCCTCTACTAACAAATTTTTTTTTATTACTTTACCCTTATATAGTCACTAATATTTTTTAATTTATTTATTTTTAGTTTTCAATATTCATTTCCACAAGTTTTTAAGTTCCAAATTTCTCACCCCTCCCCCCACCCCAAGATGGCACGCATTCTGAATACCCCTTCTCCTGGTCTGCCTTCTCTTCTATCTCTCCCCCTTCTCTTATCCCCTTCCCCTTCTATTTTCCTGTAGAGCAGGATAGACTTCTGTACCCCATTTCCTGTATTTCTTATTTCCCAGTTGCATGTGAAAACATTTTTTTTAAAACATGTGTTTTTAAAACTTTGAGTTCCAAATTTTGTCCCTTCCTGCCTCCCCACCCACCCTCATTGAAAAGGCAAGTGACTCAATATAGGTTGCACATGTGCAGTTATGCAAAACACTTCCTTAGTAGACACGTGAAAAAACTAGCTCTATTTCCCTTAATCCTATCCTGCCCTCCCATTTATTCTATTCTTTCTTTTGACCCTGTCCCTCCTCAGAAGTATTTGTTCTGATTACCCTCTTTCCCAATCTGCCCTCCTCTCTATCACCCCCTGCTCTCTTGTCCCCTTCTCCCCCTATTTTCCTGTAGGGTAAGACAGATTTCCATACCCAATTGAATGATGTTGTTATTCTCCTTAAGCCAAATCCTATGAGAATAAGATTCCTCATTCCCTCTCACCTTTCCTTGTTTCCCCTCCACTGTGAGAGACTTTTCTGTTTTTTTTGTGAGATAATTTACCCCATTCTACCTCTCCCTTTCTTCTTCTCCGAGTATCATCCTCTCTCATCCCTTAATTTTATTCTCCAGATATGACCCCTTAATCTTCAACTCACCCTGTGCCCTCTATCTATCTATATATACATACACAATTTTTTTCCTTCAACTACCCTAATACTGACAAAGTTCTCATGAGTTACAAATATCATCTTTCCATGCAGGAATGTAAACAGTTCAATCTTAATAAGTCTCTTATGATTTCTCTTTCCTGTTTACCTCTTCATGTTCCACTTGAGTCCTGTATTTGAAAGTCAAATTTTCTATTCAGCTCTGGTCTTTTCATCAGAATGCTTGAAAGTCCTCTATTTCACTGAATGACCATTTTTTCCCCTGAAGGATTATACTCAGTTTTGCTGGGTAGGTGATTCTTGGTTGTAATCCTATCTCCTTTGCCCTCCAGAATATTATATTCCATGCCCTGCGGTCCTTTAATGTAGAAGCTGCTAAATCTTGTGTTATCCTGATTGTGTTTCCATAGTACTTGAATTGTTTCCTTCTGGCAGCTTGTAATATTTTCTCCTTGACCTGGGAACTCTGGAATTTGGCTACAATATTCCTAGGAGTTTTCCTTTGGGGATCTCTTTCAGGAGGAGATCTGTGGATTCTTTCAATTTCTATTTTGCCCTCTGGTTCTAAATCAGGGCAGTTTTCCTTGATAATTTCTTGAAAGATGATGTCTAGGCTCTTTTTTTGATCATGGCTTTCAGATAGTCCAATAATTTTTAAATTCTCTCTCCTGGATCTATTTTCCAGGTCAGTTGTTTTTCCAATGAGATATTTCACATTGTTTTCTAATTTTTCATTCTTTTGGATTTGTTTTACAGTGTCTTGATTTCTCATAAAGTCACTGTCTTCCAATTGCTCTATTCTAATTTTTAAGGAAGTATTTTCTTCAGTAATCTTTTGGACTTCCTTTTCCATTTGGCCAATTTTTCTTTAGGGCATTTTTCTCCTCATTGGCTTTTTGGACCTCTTTTGCCATTTGGGTTAGGCTGTTTTTTAAGGTGTTATTTTCTTCAGTATTTTTTTGGGTCTCCTTTAGCAAGCTGTTGACTTGTTTTTCATGATTTTCTTGCATCACTCTCATTTCTCTTCCCAGTTTTTCCTCTACTTCCCTTACTTGCTTCTCAAAATCCCTTTTGAGCTCTTCCAAGGCCTGGGACTGATTCATATTTTTTGGAGGCTTTGGATGTAGGAGCTTTGACTTTGTTGTCTTCTTCTGGTTGTATATTTTGATCTTCTTTTTCACCAAAGTAAGATAATATAGTCTGACTCTTTTTGTGCTGCTTGCTCATGATCCCAGCCAATTACTTGAGTTTTAAACTCTTTGTTAAGGTAAGAGTCTGCTTCCAATGTGGAGAATGTATTGTCCCAAGCTTCAGGGGTTTGTATAGCTGTTTTCAGAGATACTTGTAGGGACCTGTAAATTTTCAGTTCTTCCAAGGTGGTATGATAAGGGGCGAGGTGTTTACTCCTTTCCTGGCCTGTGACCACAAGTATTCCTTTCTGTCCTGTAACTGTGAGGAAGGGTTCCTCTCCACAGCCACAAGCTCCACACCAGCATCCTCCTCACCCCAGCACCGCCTCCCAGAACTGTGACCCAGGTCCAAACATGGGCAAAGCAAGAGATTCCTGCCTCAGCACTGGCAAAGAGATCCCTGCAGTCCCTCTCTGAGCAGCCATTGGATTCCCCCTCACTCTGTGGGCCAGAAGCTCAGGAAGCAGCTGCCCCCCCTAGGGCCACGTGCTTGGGGAATGGAGCTGAAATCCTGCCTTTCTTTCTCAGCACCGACAGAAACAGACTTTTCCCACTGACCTTCTAAGTTGTCTTTGGCATTTGTGGATTGAGGAGTCTGGAAACCGCCACAGCTGCCCGCGATTCAGTCCTCTGAGGCCTGCTCCAGGTTTGCTGCGGCCTGCACGCCTACGCTGCGCTGCGCTGTGCTCCCAGCCTGGCGTGATACACCTTTCTGATCAATCATCCAGGTTGTCTTGGGCTGGAAATTTGTTTCACTCTGTCTTTTTGTGGGTTCTGCTGCTTCAGAATTTGTTTAGAGCCATTTTTTATGAGTATTTGGAGGGGTTTGGGGGAGAGCTCAAGCAAGTCACTGCTTTCACTTGGCCATCTTGGCTCCGCCCTCCTATAGTCACTAATTTTAAGACTAAACAACTTAGTTATTCTTCAAATTCCATGGAGAGTTATTATACTTTATTAAATCAATGAGAATGTTGCTGACACCAGCTATAGACCATAATGGTTCTTTTAGAGTCCTTAAATACTGTGATCTCAACATCTGTTTGGTTATTAAGTTTACTGATTAGGCTGTCCCTAAGATATGTTTCTCAAGGACATGAGAATTATTGCCACCTGAGCCATTAATATAATAGTCAGAAAATTATAAATGGAAATGTGAGAGGAAATAAATAGATCTTCACATGGAGTCTGGAAGACCACTTATCAAGTACATTATTGAGACAATTCCTTTCAGGTGTGGGTGGGACTAGATGGCCTCTGAACTTCCTTCCAGCTTTTAAACTCTATAATTCTACAATCTCTTTATAAAAACTAAATCATAGATATATTTATTTGTTATCTTCTTAAAAGAGAAAAAAAAAACTTCTAGGTAAGAAAGGATCATAGGATTTTAAATTCAGAAGAGATCTTGGAGATTATCTGGTCACAAATTCAGAGAATCAAAGAATTTCAGAGTCTGAGAAGAGCCTGGAAGCCATGTAGTTCAACTAATGCATGAAAAAGAAACTCCACAGTAACACAATGGGTATTAGCTTATATTTCTTAGGTTCTTTAAAGTTTGCAACATAAATTACAAATATAATTTTATTTGATCCTCACAACAATACTGGGAGATAGATTATATGATTATCACCTTTTTACAGATGAGGAAACTGAGGAAGACAGATATTAAATAACTTTACCAGGACCACACAGCTATTAAGTGTTTGGGGCTGGATTTGAACTCAGGTCTTACTGATTCCAGGTACAGGGCCTATCCAACATGCCACCAAGTTGTCACAACTGACAAGTTGACATCTCTCACTCAAAACCTTAGAAAAGGGGAACAAACAACTGCTTAAAACAGGCCATTTGCTTTTGGTTAGCTCTAAATGGAGGAAAGTTGTTTGTGTGTGTGTGTGTGTGTGTTTCAGAAGGGATGATTTTCCCCTAATCTAAACCCAACACATTATACATGAGGAAATTAAAACTCAGAGCCTAGAGTTTGTGACTACAGATTCACCTCTTCCATTACCTACTCTGCCTCCCTTGGAAAATTCATTGGGGTGAAGCCACAGTACAATCCTAAATCCTAAAAATAAAGCTTTTCAGAAAAGTGCTAACTGAAAACTATTGGCATAAAAATACTGCCTCTGCCTAAAAGCCAATCTTAAATACGCATCAGGCAGTAGCCTTTTATCATACATATTCATTTGAAAAATTCAGGTACTATATACACTAGTGAATCTTATACATGGGTATGTTCAGACTGTATTGTTTTGACACTTCAATTCTCTTACTTGGTTTTGGGCATCATTATATAAAAGGACACATAAAGTAAATGATGTTCAAGACTGTTTGCTTGTCTTTTCGAAAACACAAAATATGTTCAGCAAATGTAACAACTTTATGCAAATACCTATCTGATGGGGTAATTTTTATATAAATGTCCTATGAGGAGTAAGGATATGGAAACATCTGCCTCATCCTCCCCAGGGATTGAATAATCCAGATCCAAGATTTTATCACAAATTTTTTCTTTTCCTCCTCTTCCTCCTCCTCCTCCTCCTCCTCCTCCTCCTCTTCTTCTTCTTCTTCTTCTTCTTCTTCTTCTTCTTCTTGTTCTTCTTCTTCTCTTCCTCCTCCTCCTTCTCCTCTTCATCTTCCTCCTCTTCCTCCTTCATAATAGAATAAGTAAAAGGAAGAAGAGGAAACAGTAGGATGAGCTAGGGAGAGAATTAGCATCTCTTTGCCTAGGGATCTCTTAGAACACGATAAATACTCATCTTTCTAGGAGAATTTAGACATAGAATGTACTGGATATCCTTGTTTGTGTTACAATTCCAATAAACCTTATACTGATATCTTAGGCAGCTTAGTGTATGCGTTAAGCAAGATAGGAAATGCAGTTGAAAGATGACAAATTCAGCATTCTAGGCACCAGTACAATACATTGAATGTGGCCCATGGTTTGAGGGGAAGATAAAAAAAAAATATTCAATAAAAAACATGTTTAAAGGACACTGGAAGTTTCAGGGAATAATGAAAGCGGAAAAGAAAGACGTTTTGCCAAGTTACCATTATAGTCAAGTATCTAATTGTTTTAAACTTCCATAAAATAAACTAGCAAGAATGTTTTTGATTTTGTAACTACCCATAGTTTATAGGCCAGGCATCTAACACTGTACCAATGCAAAATTGAGTAGTTGAAATTGCCCTTAGTGTCCCAATTGTCTCCTGATCTTCCCTTCTTAGTGGCCCATGACCTCATGTTGTGTCTCTGGCTTCTAAGGAGATTATACTATATTGGTTCAACAAAAATCATTAAGAGCCCATCATACACAAAATTTTCCATTAATTCTAGAAGTTTCTTGGCTTGTTCTTTGAGTAAATTAGAATTATATTGCATCATTTAATAATTGATTCTATTTTGTAATTGACCTTATTCTCTATTACTGCCCCATTTTGTCAAGCCATATTTCTCCATTCTTGAGTTAAGCTCAGGAATGCTGTTTTTCCCTCCAAGGTACAGTAAAGATGTGGTTAAAAGGAAAAGTTATGATCATTCATACAATTAGCCCCAGGACATCTGCTTGTTTTCTGTAAGCCCCAATCTATTTAACCTGGCTCCATTCTCCAAAAGATAAGTTTATCCTTACCTGTCCTTGTGCAGTTAGAGAAGATTTGATCTTCTGCAGTGACAGAGTTTCATGGTACTGATCCCCTACCAAATATTACAAGAATCAGAGGAGTCTCCTAAAACAATTAGCATTCCTTAATTGTCAGAGAGGGCCATGATTAGCCACACCCAAATGCCAACTTACATTTCTTAGGATAGCCAATTTAATGTTCCTAGACCCCTTCCTTCCTGTGTGTCAATAAAGAGGGTTGCTGGCCTTCCTGAGGTAACCAGTCTTATTGCTTTGTGAACAGTTATAACTGTCATTGTTAATAAACTGATTTTGCTCAGAGTATACACTTCAGTTTACCTTATTGAAGTTACTCACAAAACCATAATCTTTATTGTTATTTCCCTTCCACATAAGTATAAGTTGGGGAAGCATTCTTCTCAAAAAAAGTTTTCTGGCATTGTCTTTGCACGGAGAGATAGAGATGAACAAGACTGTCCTCAGGGGTTTTATACTCTAGCAGGGGAGAGAAGATATACACATGTACAACTTGGATAAAGGGAAGTACATAGTAAGTGCCACAGACATATACAGAATCAAATAGGAATTCAGAGACAAGAGACATTATTCCTGGATGGGTGTAGGGTGAGGAAATTCCCTGGAACATCTGGTGGGGGAAGTCTCCTTTGGATTGGGACTTGAATTGTAGGTAAGAGTTCAATAGATAAAGTTGGGAGGTTTTAATATATAAAGATTGGAGGGAAAGCTGTCCTGGAGACCAGCCTTTCCCAGTTTAGTAATCCTTAGCTACTGCCAAAATTAAACAGACTGTTTGGGTTCAAACTTACTCAGGATAATTATCATGAACAACTCCCCAACACATTTTCTTCCTTTTCGATTTTCTAGGATTTATTATTTGGCTACATAGCATAGTGAGATCAAGCATAATTCACTTAAAAAAGAAAGCATTGTGACTTTAAGTAGTGTTAATATAATATTATTATTATCTCAAGCTTCTGATTCCTAGACAATGGGAAAGAAAGGCCATAAGCATTTTGTTTTCTTTTTCTATGTAAACAATTCCAGAAACTAAGTGATAGATAACTTATGAATCATATGTATCACATGAACAGAAAAGGAGATGTGTCTCTTGGAGCAATCAATCACTCTATGAGAATTTTTTGAGGGCTTACTACAACTCCGATGTTGTGCTAATGACTGGGGAATGCAGAGAGAGACAAAGGAAATAGCACCTGCCTTCAAGGGGCTTTCATTGCATAAGGGGAGATTATATCTACCCACTTAAGTATACATAAATTAAAAATGTATAAAATACATATTTTTCAAGGGAAATGAACTAGCAGGTAGGAAAAGTTAAGGGAGATGACATTTGAGCTGAGCTTTGAAATACACAAGGGATTCCATGAGGCAGAGGTGATGATTGATTGTGTTGCAGATATGGGCAACAGCCTGTACCGAATTCCTGGAAGATGGCATACCAGCAATCCTCAACACCCAGTGGAATTCCCTCTCCCCAAGAAGATGAGAATTTGAGTATCACGTATTTCCTTCACCCAGCTTTTTTGTTAATTAGATGAAGTAATCTGTGTTAATGTGTACTAGCACAGCAAGTGCTAATGGTTAATGAGTTCCCCCCTCCACTTAATATGTTTCCATTTTGCCTAAGGAGTGAATATAAGAGCAGGAATTTCAAGCATAATGACAGAGAAAGATATTTTGAGGCAAGCTGACCTTTCAGCACCCCTTAAGTATTGCCCCACAGGCAATCATAACCAATCTGTATACAGCCGGTATGTAACTGAATATAGTGTCATCAGCAGTCAGCTCTTTCTCATAGAAATTTTCAAATTCTTCTGTGATTTTGGGCAGCATAGGGAAGATTTTGAAAATTTAGCTTGAAAACAAATCCTCTTTGGTTTTTGAATTAACCACAGCCTTTGTCTTTGCTGTCTTAATTCACCAAATAATTCACTTCCCTTTCACATTGACAATACAGTGAATTTCTAGCAAAGTCACCATACATTGACAAAGTTAATATTGATTCCTTTTTCCTTGAGGCAGTAAAAGATTTCAGAAACATAACCTTAATCATCTGTGTAGTAGTTTAATGACAGTCAAGCCTGAAGTTCTACAAAGCCCATTTTACTTATTGGAAAAGCTGAGGTATCAAAGAGGCAGATATTTTATCCTAAACAAACCATTTCAGATAGATACTCTTGAAATTTTTGTCTTCTAGACCTTACAAATACTGAGACATGCAATCTAAATTGTTTCTTTAGACAACTAAGGGTTATAATAGATTGAGTGCTGGATTTAGGGTCAAGAAAAGATAAATTTTAATTCTGTCTCAGACACATACTAGCTGTATGACTTGGGTAAATTACTTAATCTCTCTTGCCTCCTTTTTTTTTATCTATAAAATATAGGCTATAAAAATCCCTACCTTATGATGTAATCATGAAGATCAAATAAGAAAACGTATATAAGGCCCTACATAAGTGCATACTTTTGTTAATATTATTTCTCTTATTGTTATCATCATTATCAATACTACATCATCATCATCTTGTCTCCTTGTCCAAAATAAAAAGCTAAACAAATAAAAAAAATAGGGTGATAAATGTCGATTTCGAGACTAATCATGAACAGAAATAATTTCCTTTCTTACCAATGAAAATGAAAATATGTGAAAAGGATTAAAATCTTTCAAGACATTGAGTTAATTGTTAAGGCCTAGGTTTAAAAATTAGGACTTTGGAAGATAAGAATTCTTGTCTATTAATATCCAGAAGGACTCTTCCAAAGAAAAGAAATCTATTTAGGGCTGTTCAAATCTAGGTAAAGTGTCAATATATTTTGAAAAAAAAGGTCAAAATGAATGTAAGGTCCTACTTGCAAAATCAAGGTGATTAATCCTAGGCTATACATCCCATAAGTGCTGTTTAACTGGGCTTAATATTTTATTTATTTTTTCTTAACTCAAATCAAGGATATTCTCATATTTGTATTCTTATCTGGCCTCTTTTAAAGAATATAGAAAAGAGAGGTGAAGCAAAGATGGCAGGGTAGAGACAGAAACTCAGCTGAACTCTCTCAATATTCCCCTCCAAACAACTTCAAAATAATGCCTGAAATTGAATTCTGGAGTGAAAGTGACAACAAAAGGTCAAGGTAAGATACTTTTCCAGTCCAAGACAAGGTCTTTGACCTGGAGTAGGGATAGGGGCTTGGTCTGGAGCACAGTGCACACCGCTACAAGACCAGAAGTAGGTTTTGAAGATAGCTGCAACAGAGGCAGTAGCAGCAGCTTCAGGAGTTCTTAGTCCACGGTGGGAAATTCCGGGTCTCGGTACTAGGTCAAAGACGAACACTAGCACTCGTGACCGCAGGGAATCAGAGCCCCTGGTCACAGTGCAAGGGCAGAGAGTAGTGCTTAGAACAGTGCTCACAAGGCAGTCTCAGTTTCAAGGCAGAGAAGAGCACTAACGCCTCTGGCTATAAGAGGGCAGAGACTTTATCACAGTTCCAGGGCCAAGATGAGCACCAGCACTTGTGGCTACAATGGAACGAAGTCTTTTTACTTTGTAAAGGCCAGAGTGATGGGGTACGGCACCAAGCTGAGACCTTTGCCCCTTACCCCAAAAATAATTTGGGTCTCATTTGTCTACAGAATTCTTGAATTCTCCCACTTGATCAAGAAAATCTCTGGCCTTCCCCTGAGGCTATAATCTTATCAACTGGCCTTTCATTATCTCCTAAACCCTATCTTTCAATTCTATGTTACCCTTAACCTAGCCCAGCCCTCCATTGTCTATTACTTCCTGATGGTCCCTGGCTGTTTCCTACCCTCCATCCCTTCTAGACCCCTTTCTCAGCCTTGCAGTCACTCCCATCAAGATCCTTTCTAGATTCTTCCCACAGTCTTTCTGTATATAAGGTCCACTTTGTCACCGTTAAGTTACTCAGATTCTTTAAGAACCTAGCCAATAAGGGGCAGCTAGGTGGTGTAGTGAAGAGAGCTCAGGCCTTGGAATCAGGAGGACCCGAGTTCAAATCCAGCCTCAGACACTTAACACTTACTAGCTGTGTGACCCTGGGCAAGTCACTTAACCCTGATTGCCTCACCGAAAAAGCAAAAAAAAAAAAAAAGAACTGTATGGGGGCAGTTAGATGGTGCAGCGGATAGAACATTGGCCTTGGAGTCAGGAGGACCTGAGTTCAAACCTGGCCTCAGACATATGACATTTACTAGCTGTGTAACCCTGGGCCAGTTACTAAACCTCAATTGCCTCACCAAAAAAGCAAAAAAAAAAAAAAAAAAAGAACCTAACAAATGTTAGCTCACAAATGTTCACATTCCTTAAGGATCTTTAATAAATCTTGTCTTTGGCTGAAAGAAGGCTTAGGTTAAATTCATTTGGGCAGGAACCACATGTTTTGATTTTGGGGTCCTAGTATCCCTAAACCTGTAGACCTCAACAAGAGGACTGGCCAGGAGGGCAATGACAACATATCTCCCTGGAACATACCACTTTAGAAGCACAAAACCTTATAGAATCCCAGAACCAGCTCTGGATATCTCAGCACAAAAAAAAAAAAGTGAAGTCTGAAACTGTGCCTCCTGTACCCTGGGAGCAAAGCCCAACTTTAACATTAAGCGAAAAGTTTAAAAAAAAAAACATGCTGGAAAATTAGGAAGCAATGATGAAAAAAAGAATCTGATCATAAAAGCTAATGTGGTGAAATGGAAGATCATGTTACAAACTCAGAAGAAATGAAGCCAAAGCAGGTACAAGCAAAGCCTCAAAGAAAACTGTGAACTGGACACAAACCCAACAAAAATTCCTGAGGGGGGGGAGATAAAACTCAAAAAGTATTTGGTTGGTGTTGTCATTGTGTGTCTGAGACCAGATTTGAACTCAGGTCCTCCTGACTCCAAGGCCAGAGATCTATCCACTGCACCACCTAGCTGCCCTAAAAAGCATTTTTAAGAATTAAATAAGAAAGGTAAAGAAAATATGGGAAAGGCAATAAGAATGAGTCATTAAAGTTATGGAAAAAGAATCAACAGCTTGGTAAAAGAGGCACAGAAAATACTAAAGAAAGTAACATTTTAAAAACCAGAATTGGCCTAATGATAAAAGTGGCACAAAAATCCACTGAAGGGAAGATCTCCTTAAAAAATAGAATAGGCCAAATGGAAAAGGAGGCACAAAAGCTCACTGAAGAAAATAATTCCTTAAAAATTAGAATTGGGCAAGTGGAAGCTAATGACTTGATGAGAGATCAAGAAATACTAAAACAAAGTCCAAGGAATGAAAAAAAAAGTAGAAGAAAATGTAAAATAGCTCATTGTAAAAACAACTGGCCTGAAAAATAGATTGAAAAGAGATAATTTAAGAGTTTTTGGACTACCTGAAAGCCATGAACAAAAAAGGAACCTAAACATTATGTTACAAGAAAGGATAAAGGAAAACTGTTATAATATTTTAGATCTGGAAAGTAAAACAGAAGTTGAAAGAATCGACTGATCATCTCCTGAAAGAGATCCCAAAATAAATAGTCCCAGGAATATTATAATCAAATCCCAGAGCTTTCAGGTCAAGGAAAACATATTGTAAGCATCCAGAAAGAAACAATTCAAATATCATGAAACCACAGTCAGGATCATGAAAGATTTAGCAGCTTGCACATTAAAGTGGAGGTCTTATAACATAATATTCTAGAAGGCAAAGGAACTATGATTACAACCAAGAATAATCAACCCAGCAAAATTGAGTATGTTCTGTCAGGGAAAAGATGGGCATTTAATGAAATAAAGGATTTTCAAGCATTCCTGATGAAAAGTCTAGAGTTAAATAGAAAATTTGACCTTCAAGCACAAGATTCAAGAGAAGCATAGAAAAGTAAACATGGAAGAGAAATCATAAGGGACTAAACAGGCTAAACTGTTTGCATTACTATATGGGGAGATGATACGTGTAATGCTTGATAACTTTATCATTATTGTTACTATTATTTATTAATTCTCTTTTGTGTCACACTCTACATGACCCCTTCTTGGGTTTTCATGGCAGACATACTGGAGTGGTCTGCCATTTCCTTCTCCAGCTTATTTTACAGATGAGAAAACTGAGGCAAATAGGGTTTAAGTGACTGGTCCAGGGTTACATATCAAGTAAGTAACTGAAGCCGTATTTGAACTCAAAAAATTAGTCCTCCTGGCTTCAGGGCCAACACGCTATCTGCTGTGCCACCTAGTAGTTAAAAAGAGGTGATTGCTGTGAGTTGATTATGATGGGATTATTTTTTAAAAAAATAAAATTAAGGCTGAAAAAGAGACATGCACTGAGGGAGAAAGGGGAGAAAATGGAGGTAATCATCTCATATAAAAGAGGCTTGAAAGAAGCACTTTTACAATGAAGAGAAAAATGGGAGGCAGAACTGGATCAAAAAGGGAATAACATACACAGTCAGTTGGTATAAAAGTTACCTTACCCAACAATAAAGTAGGAAGGAAGGGGATAGGAGAAGGTGGAGGGGGCTACTAGAAGGGAAATAAGATTAAAGGAGGCAGTGATCAGAAGCAAAACAGAGTTTTGAGGAGGGACAGGGAAGAGAGAGAGAGACAGAGAGACAGAAAGAAAGAGAGAGAGAGAGAGAGAGAGAGAGAGAGAGAGAGAGAGAGAGAGAGAGAGAGAGAGAGAGAGAAATACACAGTATTCCTAACTATTAATGTAAATGAGATGAACTCATCTATAAAACAGAAACAAATAGCAGCGTGGAGCAGAAACCAGAATCCAACAATGTATTGTTTACAAGAGACACATTTGAATCAGAGAGAAAAATACAGTGTAAAAAGAAGGGTTTAGAACAGAATATATTATGCTTCAATGGAGGTTAAAAAAACCAAATATACAAATACAGGTAACAGTCATGATCTCAGACATAACAAAAACAAAAATAGACCTAACTAGAAGAAATAAGCACAGAAATTACATTTTGCTAAAAGGTACAATAGAAAATGAAGTAATATCAGTATAAAACAAAATGCTACAAATGGCATAGCATCCAAAATCTTCAAGAAAAAGTTAAATGATTTACAAGAAAAAAATAGACAGTAAAACTATACCTGTGGGGCATTTCAACTTTCCCCTCTCAGAACTAGATAAATCTAACTGTAAAAGAAATAAGAAAAATTAAGGAGATGAATAGAATTTTAGACAAGTTAGACATGATAGACCTCTGGGAAAAAAAAACTGAATAGGATTAGGAAGGTGAGTACCTTTTTCTTGGCCAAAAATGGCACCTTCACAAAAGTTAGTCTTGTATCAGGGCATAAAAACCTTATAACAAAATGCAGAAAAGCAGAATACAAAATACACCATTTTTTTTTAGGCAATTGGGGTGAAGTGATTTGCCCAGGGTCACACAGCTAGTAAGTGTCAAGTGTTTGGTCTGAGTCTGGATTTGAACTCAGGTCTTCCTGACTTCAGGGCTGGTGCTGTATCCACTGTGCTACCTAGCTGTGTCTTCTAAATATACAATTTT
Source organism: Phascolarctos cinereus (assembly GCF_003287225.1). NCBI lineage: Eukaryota > Metazoa > Chordata > Mammalia > Diprotodontia > Phascolarctidae > Phascolarctos > Phascolarctos cinereus. The sequence goes on from NW_027555736.1 coordinate 198,820,888, forward strand.
CAGATCATAATGCAATAAAATTACCTTTAATAAAAGGGGATGAAAACATAGATTGAAATTAATTGGAAATTAAATAATCTAATCCTAAAGAATGAGTCAAAGACCAAATCATAGAAACAATAAATAATTTCATCAAAGAGAATGACAGCAATGAGACAGAATATCAAAATTTATAGGATGCAACCAAAACAGTACTTAGGAGGAAATTTATTTCTCTAAATGGTTATATCAATAAAATAGAGAAAGAAAAGCTCAATAAATAGAGCACACAATGAAAAAAACTAGAAAAATGACAAATTTAAAATCCCCAATTACATACTAAATTAGAAATTCCAAAAATCAAAACAGAGATTAACAAAATTGAAAACAATGGAGCTAATAAATAAAATCAGGAGCTGATTTATGAAAAAATAAGATAGATAAATCATTGGTTAATTTGATGAAACAAAACAGAAAGAAAAAAATCAAGTTACTAGTATCAAAAATGAATTTGGTGACTATATCACCAATGAAGATGAAATTAAAGCAAGTATTAGAAACTATTTTATCCAGTTATATGACAATAAATCTGGCAATCTAAGTGAAACGGATAAATATTTACAAAAATATAAATTGCCTATATTAACAGAAAAGAAATAGAATACTTAAATAACCCTATCTGAAGAAAAGAAATTGATCAAGCTATAAACAAGCTACCTCTGAAAAAATCCCCAAGCCCAGATGGATACATAAGTGAATTCTATCAAATATTTAAAGAGCAATTAATTCCAATACTCTATAAACTATTTGGAAAAATAAGTAAAAAAGGAATCCTACCAAATTACTTTTATGAATATGGTACTAATGCCCAAGCCAAGAAGAGCAAAAAGAGAAAGAAAACTGTAGACTGATTTCTCTAATGAATATTGGTGCAAAATTTTTAATAAAATACTAACAAGGAGATTACAATAGTATCTCAAAAAGATCATATATTACAACCAGGTGGGACTTATACCAGGAATGCAGGGTTAGTTCAAAGTTAGGAATACTCACATTATTATTGGCCATATCCATAACAAAACCAACAAAAATCATTGGTGTGCGTCTGCTCTTATGGATGGATGTATAAATGGATTTAGATTTCAGACTGACCTTGTGATTTTGTTTGGGTATGATCCTCTCTGTGCAGTGACATCAGAATATCTGTATACTACAGTGTTTCATAAGGATATATAAACGTTTATTGACTACTGTTTTATAACACAGTAGACATGCCATAGTTCATACTTTTAGATGTGTATGAATGAAGACGTGTGTTTCTTTACATATTTATATATGTTTGGATGTGTGTGTATATTTATGTCCTGCCTCTGATGAATATTGACTCTGTGACCCTTGGATAGTCCCCTAGCCTCTTAAGGACTCAGGAAAGTCTCTAATACTGCAAGTGGCATATCAAGTGCCATTTTGCAGAGATAGAGAAAATTTTGTCACTGCGAATACCCTGCATCAATAAAATCCCATATTCAGTCCCAAATCCAAATATACACATATTTTTATGCAAACACATCATCATCATCATCATCATCCTCATCCTCATCATCATCATCATCACCATTATAACCAGCACTCTATGCCAGGCACTGTGCTAAGGACTTCACAAATGCTATCTTATTTGATATTCACAGCCACCTGTGTGGTAGGTGATATTACTGTCTCCATTTTACAGTTGGCGCAACTGAGACAAACAGTGACTTGCTCAAGGTCAAACAGTTAGTGTATGAGTCCAGATTCGATTTCAGATCTTCCCAACTCCACACCCAGTGCTATATATACTCTGCTGCTTAACTGCTGCATACACACATTTGATATATGTGCACATGTATGTATGTAGGCAGAATATTTCAGTCCTGCATACAGCCAATACAAAAGCATGGAAGTGGGGGATTGAGCATCATGTGTATAGAATAGGAAGTAGACTTTTAGTGCTGGATTGAAGAATGAGTAAAGTGATGGATGAAACATGGAAATGTGAAAAGATGCCATATTGTAGAAAACTTTAAATTCTGAACAAAGGCCTTTCTATTTGATCCCAGAGCTAATAAGGAACCAATGGAGTTTACTGACTAGGGGGTAATAACATGGTTAGTCTTTCAAGTTAGGGAAATCAATTTGCAGCAGTTTGGAGGATGAATTAACATGGGGAGAAATTTGAGGTAAGGAAAGCAATTAGAAATCAGCTGCAATAGTCTAATCCTGACATAGATAGCATGTTGCTTTCTAGAGGAGGCCCGTGCCAGCATCCACATTTAGTAAGACTTTACAACTAACGTGGTTTTCGATCTACTCTGTATGAATTGTTTATATATTATTTATATATTGTATTCCTCATTGTATCCCTCATTAGCTCCTTTAGGGCAAGAATGTTTTTACCTTTTGTTATATTTTCACTTTTTGGCAGAGTAAGTGTTTAATAAAGGAATTATTTTACTTCCATCTAAGAAAGGGGTGGGGAACCTGCAGTCTCAAGGCCACATGTGTCTTTCTAAGTCCTCAAGTGCAGCTCTTTGATTGAATCCAAACTTCACAGAACAAATCCTTTTATTAAGGGGATTTGTTCTAGAGGGCCACATATGCTCCCCACCCCTGATAAGACTTACGAGCCTATGAAGAAAAAAAAAAGGCTCATCTTGCCTTTTCTATTTATATTTTTTTGGGGAATTTATTGCTCTTGGAAAGAGTCTGGGCTTTGGCACAGTGACATATTTCTGGACCTATATAACTTTTTGTTTAGTGGGACACTGGATTGTTTCCAGTTGAGTCAGAGGAAGGTGACAGGACAGGTGAAAGCAATCCCTTGATGATTCTTCAAATCAAAGAAAAAATTGGGAAAGAGGGTCAATTTCTTGGCAAAGACTAGTGTGTACTTTTGTATCTACCTAGGCTGGCAATACAGGGACATATGTTAATTCAGCTACTTAAAGATGAGACCTATTTTTAATTGAGCATTTCATACTGCTATATCTATCACTTTTGCTATAAATTCCCAAGGGAAAATGAATTATGAAAGCTGTAATAAATGTGGATTTTTGAGTTAATTTTGCAGAAAAATACTACTTGAACACTTACTGTAGGGAGGGTAGAATTCTGAAGGAAAGAAGGGAAAAAATGTGATTGGGGGTCTAAAACTGCAAAGGTTTGGATAGTTCAGATAAAAATCCCATATATTTCAGTAATTCTGAGTGCATTGAAATTAATCCTTTTCAAGTTAACTCACCACTAATTTCTATATTATTTTACTTTTACTTTCCATCCTGGTTCAGATATAAATAATCCAACTTTACGGTATGATAAGCACCATCCACAGTTGGCTCAGAAATAGGAAACTATAATAACTGTGTTTTTAGATACAATTCACAGGTTAAACCTGGTGGGAATTGCTTTCTTCCATGTGTACTTTTAAGGATGATGCATTTCATAGCATGTGTGTTGCTTTCTTCCTGTTTCTGATAGAGTCAGTGATAGAGTTGGTGATAAAGGTAATGCTACAGACTTACACCAAATTAATAGCCTTGGATTTCATCAGGAAAGTGTTGATATAAGACCAACTCCCATGTCAATTTAGGGGGAATGGGGGGAGAATATATTCTCTAATAGTTGAGTAAATTTCTCTCCATGCATTGACCAATAGTAAATCTTTTTAGATCACATTCAGCTTTATAGTCCCCTCTGGCAGTTCAGTTGTTGGTCCAGATTTATCGAGGTCTGACAGAATGCAATTGAAATCTTCCTGAAAAATAAAGTCTCTGCCAAGAACAGGAAAAAAAAATCTATAAATAGTCTCACCCTGAGTATAGAATCTTTTGAACTAAAAAAAAAATATAAATATACTTATTCCCAAAGAGTATTTGGGAAATTTTTCTAAGGTGATAAACACATGGGGTTCTCCTATTTAGATAATTAAAATCTGTTATATATAAAATGTTGCTATTTTCTCCTTAAAGCCAGCAAGAAGCAGAGGCTGCATTTTTTCCTTTGCAGACAAAGTTCTTCTTAAATCAGAAAGATGTCCATTGTGCTATATTCTTCTCCTAAGATATCACATCATTACTATGCCCATTATTGACCCTAAAAGAATTGTACCATTAGAGAACTGTAAATAGCATTATTATATCACATTTACATAGATTAGTATAGTTTATAAAATGCTATCAATTAAATTAGGTTTTTTTCCCCTCACAGTAAACCTGTGAGTTAATCAGCAAAATTATCATCCTCAGCTTATGAGAGAAGAAACTTAATTTGGCTAAAGCCACCTAGCTATAAATATCAGGGTGGAGAAGAACATAGATATTTTGATAACTAATCAAATTTTCTTTCCACTATACTCTTGCATTCCCTAATCCAATTGTTATAACAAATATTTGACTGCCCAACAGTCAATCAATCACCATACATTTATCAAGTACCTACTATGTTCCAGGCATTGTAATAAGCAATGAGGATACAAAGAGAAAAAAAAATAATACCTCCCCTCAAGATATTTACATAATACTGGATGTTGGGGAAGGGTAAATGAACACATATAAGAATTTATAGAATATGTACTTCATAAATGCAAGTTTACCTTTCCCAGGTAACCTGATAATAATATGAGTCAAACTGTCATAGCCCTGTTAAAGTTCCATATTACAATCATCTGCAGTTTTGATTCTTTTACTACTTGCATAGGATTTCTGCTTCAACAAAAATGACTATTATCCGAATGTTTATTTCATTCCTAAACAATATAGTATATCAGTAACCTCTATTCTTGATTTGGAACATGGAAACCTAATTAAAAGTTCTTATTAGTCTTTGCTAAATATCCTTGTCCAGATAAACGTCACATTGACTCATTCCTAGAGCCCTCCATCCTTAGTAATTGTATAACTGATAAAATACCTTCTAAAGAAAGAACCAATGTCTTTATTAATGTTATCCCTGCTACAAATGATATTTGGAGATTATTCTTTCACCTGCAATGGGGAAGATTTCCATATATCTTTTCCTTTGCTAATATTTTATTCTTTTCTTTTCCTTCATTAAATAAGCAATTTCATCATATAGTCTTTTCCAATAGTTGTCAAAACATATGAATTTCTTTCTTTTTTTTGAAAACTCACATGTTTATATCAGCAAAACATAGAAAAGGTGACTAGGTCTTCAATAAGATAGTAATTTATTACTGTAAAAATTGTCCTGGCCTAAGCTCCTTCCTTGGAATAACTGCAACACACAACTGTAGAAATTCAAAGGGAACAAAACACTCACAGGAGAATGACAATAATAAAAATACTGACATTAAAATTAATATGCTACTGGTTCATCCTAAAAACCCCAGCAATATCCGTTTACATTGCACAATATCTTAACAGGTAAGGCCTTAATTATGAATGGTTAATATGGAGAAAAAAATCTGAGACTTATAGTGAAAGTTCAACATGAGTTAATATGTTGCCCTGTTGGGCAACATGGAAGTCAACAGAAGTAATGTAATCTGAAGCTGAATACCAGTCCTACTGCACTCTGCCCTGATCAAAACACGTTTTGAGTATTGCATTCAATCCTGGACATAATTTAAAAAGGTCATTGACAACCTGAAGAGTATACAAGGACAGCACCCAGAATCATGAAGGTTTTGACACCATGCCACATAAAAATCAGTAAAAAGAACTGAAGATGTTTAGCCTAGAAAGGAAAAAAAAATAATACGTAAGGGCACATAAAAGCAATTTTAAAATATTTGGAAGTCTGTCATATGGAATAGGAATTAAACTTCTCCTGCTTGTTTCCAAAGAGTACTAAAACTAGAACTAAGAGTCATGAGTGGAATTTGTAGAGATGCAGATTTCACTTTAATTTCCTAACAAAGATAATTATTTCGAAGTGACTTGGTGACAGGGTACAGGCCCAAGCTGAGACCTTTGCCCCTTATTCCAAAAGAATTGGGGTCTCATTTGTCTATGGGCCCTGGAAACCCCACCTTGAACTCTCTTTGAATTTTCCCACTTGAACAAGTCTTCGGTGTTTGCAGGAGGCATTGACCCATCCTAGTCAACTGGCCTTTCATTATAGCCTACACCCAGTCTCTAAATTCTCTGATCCAGCCCTCCATTGTCTCTTACCTCCTGGTAGCGCCTGGCTACTTCCTACCCTTGATTTTATCTAGACACCATTCTCCCTTGGCCATGTGGTCTAGGTCTCTGGTGTTTTCTGTTTTGTCAAAGTCACCCCAACCTACTGGCCACTCTCATCCAGATCCTTTTCCTATAAAAAAAAAAGTAGATCTCATCTCCCCAGGGCAGATTATTAGACCATCCTCCATCGGTATTTTAATAAACCTTGTCTTCGGCTGAAAGAAAGGTTAGGTCGAATTCATTCAGGCAGTACCCACATATTGTTATTTTAGGTCCCAGCACCCTTAAACCTCAACATTGGGAGCTAGTAGGCTAATCAACTTTTAGGATTTTAACAAAAGATAGCTGACCACTTGTCAGTAAGCTTTTAGATAGGGTATGAGCAGAACAAAAGGTTGTTTTATGTGACCTTAATAGATCCTTTCCAAATCTGAGATTCTATGATTCCAGAAGGAAAAAAAAATCCAATAACAATAATAATGATTTTTGTCAATGAACTTCGGCAATAAACCTTGTGATAAAATATCTTAAAATGCATCTTTGCAGTGACAAACAAAGCTGCCTGAGAATTGACTAAAGTTGACCTGGTCTCCATTTCTAGGCCAATGAATTACCTGGGGCTGACCAGACATTGTTACTTCTAGCCTGGGATTATTTTGTAAATCTCCCAAATTCTCCCCTACAAAGATTCCCAAGCTTTCTTTATGGACTTTTGCTTGTTATGAAAAACAATTTACCTTGTGAAATTGTGAGATGTCTAATCCCTCCCACCTGCAGCTTAGTATTTTTTTTTCTCTGCCTTAGGACCCTATATAAACCCTGTTTCTAAGTGCCCTCTTTGGGTAACCCAGTACTTGCTGGGTGGCACCCCAAGCTGCAATTCACTTGCCCTGTTTAAAGACCTTAATTTTGCTATCTTGGCTGTTTTCACTTAAATTCAACTTGACAATAGATTATTAATACAACCTAAGCATAATTTATTTCAATCTTGAAACCCTGCCCCATTTTTTCCAAAAATATATTTTTTAAATACCTTGCAATTATTATTGTGTCTCAATTATCATGTAGAGTTAGATAATCTCAGGGTACCAGGATATAAATGAAGTGTTATAAGTCAGTAATGGATGAAAGAGAACTGAGGCCAGGGAATCATGACTTTAGAGATCTTCAGTTCCATCTGTGAGGATATTGTGTAACCAGATATAGATCACAAAATTTTTATTGCTTATCAGTTGAATATTTTAGGGGACAAAAATTTATCATCCTGAATGCCAAGTAGATGCTGAATCTCTGAACTCAGCTAAGCATGTCCTTATAAAGTGCACATGTAATCCATCACTAAATCCAAATTGAGGCCTTTTCAGCTTCATAGGACCTGCTTGCCTCCACTGGATGAATGAGAACCTTTGTACCATGAATAACATCAAGAATCCAGATCAAGTAGATCCAGATTTAGTGGATAAAGAATGTAAAAATATCATCATCATCATCATCATCATCATCAGTGTGTGTGTGTGTGTGTGTGTGTGTTTGTAGCAATATTTCCTAGGGCTCTTCAATGTAAGCCATGCTAACTTTATTTAAGACTGTGCCCTAGGCAGGCTAGATCAGTATTTGTTTATTTATGTTTTCACTTTAAAGGCATTAAAACTGCTCTCAAGATATAATTGGCTCAGATGATTGACAGTGTTGAGTCACTAAAAGGTTTCTGGCTACCTGAATAGAGAGATAGTGCCAAGGGAGTGGTCTGCTTCTCTCTAAAGCATCTGACCTTAAATCTTACTGCATAATCCACACTGGGAAGGTGTATTTAGCTGAATCAATGCTCCTATGGCTAAGTAAAATACTTTTGTTTAACTACTAAATGTTTTATTTTGTTTCAATCTTGAACATGATGTACTAGCCAGTCCTGAGCCAGAAATGGTATACAGAAATTTTCAAGAATTACCTACTTAGAAGCTTGCTATCAGATAATAACTACCTGTGTTGTAAATAAAAAACTCTAAAATATCCTTGAGAATTGAACACATAAACTCTACTGAGATGAGAGCATCATCACAGAGAAAACTGTGACCCCCAAATCACCTGAATTACATAACATTGACACCTAAAAATTTGGCAACATTTTTAATACACGTCACCATATAAAATGCTCAATCTCCAGGCTACATGAAGTGAATTTCTACAATTTCTAAATATAGAGATCAATCATTAGAAATTACAATAATATGGGAATAGAATGAAGTACATATATGGCCCCTATTGTCTTGTTTAGTATTGGAATTGTGTTGAAATTTTTCCCATTAATCTAGAGAAGCTGAGCATACAATCCAATACTTACATTTAATTAAAAAAGCAGTTTCATCCACTCTTGCAATAGTGGACAGAACATTAAATGTAAAAATAAAATAGGAATATGATAACTTGACTTTGGACCATATCTATCAGAAATCCATCAGAAAAAATGAGGCAACAATAAGGAAAGTAATAACTTTCACTTAAGTTCAACCAACCAACTACTGATTAACACCTGCTATGTCAAAGAGATGCTCCTAGTTGCTGAGAATATGAAGATTAAAAACTAAACAGTCTCTACCTTCAGACTAATTTGAGTTTGGAGAAAACACTTTCATCTTGTCAGATCAGCAAAAGATGTATAGAGGAAGTGACATTTGAAATGTACCTTAAAGAAAGAGAGGCTTTTTAATAGGTGAAGATAAAAAAGAGGGTACAGTTCAGGTATTAGGTATGACAACATGATATATTGAAGAGGACATTGGTTCCAGAATGAGTAGTCTTGGGTTCAGATTCCACTTTTGATTCTTACTAGCTTTGTGTATTTCAGCAAAGCATTTGGCCTGCTAGACCTCAGCTTCCTCATCTGCAAAATGAGAGGTTTAGTTATGTGACTTCCAAGGACCACGTTCATTTTGAATTTATGACTTATGATACTAAGAATGTATAGATGTAGAAGATGGTATGCTAGTAGGGTAGTTTGGCTAAAATATAGAATGTATAAGGAGAAGAATGGGAAATAAAGCTATAAAGGTATGTCAAAACCAGATTAGGGGAGACCCCAAATGCCAGACTAAGGAATTTGTAATTTATTCTAGACACAATGGAGGTGTCATTTAAAGTTTTCAGTAGAGGAGCACAAGGTCAGACCTTGGCATACGGAGATTATTTCGCAACTGTGTGAAGGATAGATTAAAGAAGAAAGTGACCAATTATGACATGATTACAATATTCTCATTTAAAGAGGTGTAGGGATTTGGAAAGTAGGTGAAGAACAGGGAGTAGCCAAGTATCACTCCAAGTCTTCCAATTTCAGTGACTAGAAAGATGCTAGTGCTATCAACAGAAATATGGAATTTGGTATCAGACATGGTAAGACATTTCTGTAAAACCTAATACTTGGGAGGCTGAGACTGGTGGATTACTTATGTTTTGGTGTGTTAAACTATAATAGACTAAGCTATCTAGGTGTTTGTACTAAATCTACCAGTAATACAGTGAGTCTCTGTGTGTGTGGGGGGAGGGTGGAAGGAAGCAGGTGGATTAGCAGAAACCAAGCTGGCTAAGGAGGAGAAAATTGGCCCATTTTATCCTAAAGGGAGCAGTTCAATGGCTTCTACCAATCAGCAATAGTATCAGGTACATGACTATTTCATTCTCCCCTGGGAAGGAACGAAGGAAGGGAGGGAGAGAGGGAGAGAGTGAAGGAATAGAGGAAGGAAAACAAAAAGAAAAAGAAAGAAAGGGGAGAGAGAGAGAGAGAAGAGAGAGAGAGAGAGAGAGAGAAAGAGAGAGAGAGAGAGAGAGAAAGAGAGAGAGAGAAAAAGAGAAAGAGAGAAAGAGAGAAAGAGAGAGAGAAAGAGAGAAAGAAAGAAAGAAAAGAAAGAAAAGAGAAAGAAAGAAAGAAAAAAAAGAAAAAAGAAAAAAAAGAAGAAAGAAAAAAGAAAGAAAGAAAGAAAGAAAGAAAGAAAGAAAGAAAGAAAGAAAGAAAGAAAAACTGAGAACATGTTGAGTTTAAGATTACATTGGAACATCTAAGGAGAGCGGCCCAACAAGCAATTAGAAATGCAAGACTGTAGGTGAGGGAGGAAACTGGATTTGGACATCAATTTGACAATCATAAGCAATTAACTAAGCCCATCATAATGAATAAAATGAGCAAGTGATAGAACACAGAGAATAAATGGCAAAACAGTGAGCCTTGGGCACACTCATATTAAGGCTAATGAATCAATGAAAGACACTGTAAAGGGCCAGGAGGCAGTGCATAACAAAAACATTGCCTCAGAAATCAGTGGAGGAAAGGCTATCAAAAGGAAGGGAGAAATTGACAATGTCAAACATTGCCAAAAAGTCATGGGGCATGGAGATTTATATTTAGGACACAGTATTTTAAAATTTGTAGCAATTCATAATGTTTGAGACAGCAAATTCAATATAACAATGAGATCAGAAGTTAAATTTCAAGGTGTTGAGCAGAAGAGCCTGGGTGGCGAAGAAATGGAAGCAGTGAATGTTAAACTTTTTTTTTCTAGGAATTTAAAAGTGAAGAAGAGAAAACATGAGGATTATAGTTTGAGGGAGTAGCAGGCTTAAATAAAGGTTTTGTAAAGGTAAAGACAATCTGAAAATTTTTGTAGGTGGTGGGAAAAGGATCAGGAGATGGAATGGAATAAGGTGAATGAATCAATCACACAAATTCCCATAAGACATAGAAGGAGATGAAATCAAGGGTAGCTGTATGCTTTGTTAAGGAGAACAATAGTATCCTATGAGAGTGAAGCAAGGGAGAAGTAGATGGATGACAATTTATAGAATTTTTGAGACATGAAATAGGTGTGCAGAGGTCAGCTCTAACCAGAAAGTCCATTGTTAAATTTTCAGTGTGAACATTTACATCTCAGAAATTGACCATTGCTACAAATTAATGGCTTGTATTGTTTTATTAATTGTCTAAACTTAAGGAAATGTTAATAATGCAGATTAAACTCAAAAGTATGTAAGCTTAATTTTTTTCCCCTAGAGAGCCCAGTTATTAAGCATTTATTAGCATACCCTGGGTATGAATAAAAAAAGGCAATAGAGGTCATGATACATGGCCTCAGTTTTCTCAAGTAAATAGGAAGCAAGGCCATATGCTGGGATAAATGAACTGTGTATGGAGGTATAAGTATGAGGCAAGAGAAAAAAAGTTTGGAACAGCTATTGTGGAAAGTGTGATAGAGAATCAATCATATGTGAATAAAATAAATGTGCTGCAGTGAAAGCCCATTTGAGGTTACATATCCTGGATTTATAGCATTTGAATTACAATGATTTCTATCATTTCTACCAATAGTGTTTAGGAGATCAGAAGTAGAAGAGAAAATGGCAGACGAGCGAGACTGACCTAGGTTGAAAATTAACATATCGTAAACAGAGGAGGACAATGGAACTAGGCCTTCAAGATTTGAGATAAATCCCTTATTAAATTGGCCAACCATAGAGTCAATACATTGAAGGACAGAAGTAAGGTCAAAAAAGGAGAAAGATGGGAGAGAGGTTGAGGGACCAGAGGACACAACAATGCAGAAGAGTTTCAGGAGGAGTGTGAATGAGAGAGGAGGGAAAGCTTATGCTGCCACTTAAATATTACTCTATTTTGTTGCATTGTAGTTTTAATCTTGATATAGTATGGTTAACTAGTTTAGCATCTATATTTTGGTTTCTATGAATATCCTGGATTTTCATTTAGAAGATAATTATGATGGCAGAGCAATACTCTCCAACCTGACAAAAGAGAGAAGGATGGAATTTTTTCTATTTTATGCAAAAATAGTTTTCCAACATTGTGTCTGCTTTTTGCTGTCCACATTTGTGCTACATAATTTTTTAGCAATATACAGACATATAGGTAATAGTTTAGTAGAATGTGTGGAAAAGCTTGAAGCAGATAATATACATACAATCAGATCTAAATTATAATTAAATATCTCCTTTTATTTTTTTACAAGTATGTCAGTAAGCAATAGGGATCCCAAATCATAATGCATAGTGCAACATGCACCATTGAGCTCTGCTACTCAATATAAATCTAGAATTGTTGCTTGGTTAAATGTCATGTGAAAGAGTATGAATCTCACTATACCTGTGAAGAACCCTTTAGCCTTTCTCAATCTGAATTTAATAAACATTTATGAAATATTTATTACATAGAATATTATGTAAAATATCTGGGGATTAAAAAGGTTACATTCTATATAGGCTTGACCTAGAAGAGTTCATAATGGTGTGTGTATCTGTTTGTGTATATATGACTATGAATATTCAGGGTTGGGAGGGTAATGATTGCCATAGCAGTTACTCTAGCATTGGATTTGGAGAAATTAGGACTCAAAAGACCCAGTTTGGTCTCTGCCACTTGGTCAATCTTGGGCAAATAACAATTCCACTGGACCTCAATATTTTAATTTGAAAAAAAAAGGAACGTATCACATAACTGACCACTTGAAGTTACTTTCAGCAGTAAATCTGTGATACTATAGATGTGGAAATTTGGATTTGGGCTCTCAAACTTAGGTGATCTAATTTTGAATTGTGGCTCTGCAAATTACATCCATGACTTTAACCAAGTCATCTCATTTCTCTGTATGTTGGTTTCTTCATTTCTGGACTGGAGGTCCTGAATTAGGTAACTTCTAATGTCTCTTCCTGCTCCAAATTCAATGATCCTATGTGTGAGATTGTGTTGAGAAAACAACAATGATGATGCCAATGGTGATGATGAAATTTCAGTGTTTGAGATCTTAGAGCTGCTATAGTTTCAGGTAATGGGGAAGTTTAAGGTGTTACTATCCTTGTAAGTGAGTGAAACAGAATGGAGGCAGAAGGTAAGAGCATTTAGGAAATTTGTGGGTTGAGATTCAGGTATTAGAGTCAAGAAGAAGACTGTGAACATAACTAATGTGGAAATATATTTAATATGATTGTACATGCATAGCCTATATCAAATTGCATGCCGTCTTGGGAGAGGGGAAGGAGAGGAGGGGGAAATTTTAGAATTCATAATCTTGTAAAAGTGAATGTTGAAAACTAAAACTCAATTAATTATTTTTTTAAATCAAACAACAAATATTTATTAACTACTTCTACTCCAGATATTGTACTAGGTGATGAAAACACTAAGACAAAAACAAAACATTCCAGAAAAAGGAAGAGAAGAGCAGAGTGAGGGGGTGGGAGAGAAGAAGAAGTTTATGCTCTATCAAGGAAGGTAACATGGACAAGTAAGTCCATGCAAAATATATACAAGAGAAATATAATGTAATTTGGAGGCAATGGTACTAGTGGCTGGGAGCCACAGCGATTGTTTACAAGAAGTCTTGTAAGACCTAAGCATGTTTGTAGCCAGAGGGGAAGGAGACAGTTATTCAAGATAAATACAAAATAAGGTGTAACTTTTGGAGGAAGATCTTGGGAGACATGGGAATGAATATGATCACGGGCATAGGCAGAAGGATTAGATTTAGACAGGGGTAGTGATAAATCTTCTGTGATGAAAGGAAAGCAGAGAGGAGATGGTGAGGTGGAGAAGTTTTGAGGAAGGTTGCTGAGGGAGCTCATGTCAGATGGCCTTAATATTCTCATTAGAGTTGAAGGATGGTTGTTTGTTCTAAGGGCAAGGAGTAGAGTTGGTGGAAGGAGGAGAGAAGAAAAGGTTTAGAACAGTCTGTGGGTAGTGACCCCAAATGAGGTCATGGAGAGTCAGATGCAGCTGGAATGATTCAACAAACAAATAAGGGTAGAAAAGAACTATCAAACAGTAAGTGTCCTGCTGAGGTTTTCTATCATTAATTTGGAGTAAGCAAAACTAGATCACTTTCATGATTTTACAAAGCAGCATGCAGCAGTCTCATCAGAGGACAGAGAAATTATATGCTAGAGTTGGGGGCAGGTAGGTGGTACAGTGTATAGAGTGGTGGTCCTGGAATCAGAAAGACTCATCGTCATGAGTTCAAATCTGGTCTCAGACACTCACTAGCTATGTGACCCTGGTCAAGTCACCCAACCCTGTTTGACTCAGTTTCCTTATCTGTAAAAAATGAGCTGGAGAAGGAAATGGCAAACCACTCCAATATCTTTACCAAGAAAATCCCAAATAAGGTCATGAAGAGTTGGACAGGACTGAAGAATAACTCAATAAACAACAAGATGCTAGAGTTGGCCCCTGACTCTTAGAATCCTTGGCTTCCTCCAAGACTTAGCTCAAGCTTCCACTGTCTTGCAAGAGGCTTTCACAGATGCTTGGGCTTTCCCCCCTTTTTTTTTTTTGGTTAGGCAATGAGGTTAAATGACTTGTGTAGGGTCACACAGTTCGTAAGTGTTATGTGTCTGAGGCCAGATTTGAACTCAGGTCCTCCTGAATCCAGGGCTGGTGCTCTCTTCACTGTGTCACCTTGCTGCCCCCTGAGCTTTCCCTTCTAAGGTTACCTTTTATCTAATATATTTGTCTTATACATGTGCCCAATTATGTATATGTTCTCTTCCTTTCTAAAATGAAAATTCTTTGAGGGCAGGTTCTATTTTAACCTTCCTTTGTACAAGGAATTTGGTATAGTGTTTGGCCCATACTAAATGTTTGCTGATTGACTAATGGATCCTTGCATTTGGGGGAGTGAGGAGCAATGTAGTAATTTAGGTCATAGGGGTTAAGTTTGATTATACAAGTAAGGAAAATCAGAATGGGGAAAGTGTGTGTTTGTGTTTGTGTGTGTGTGTGTGTGTGTGTGTGTGTGTGTGTGTGTGTGTGTGTGCAGGTATGGGTGGGTGTGGGTGTTAGGGGATGGATTTGAAGTCAGTGACACTTCTTTAAATCACTGCAACACCATTTACTAGCTGGGCTATTTAGGGAAAGCTAATCATTCTGGTCTTCTGTTTCCTGAACTTTTTATGTCTCTCTTGAATCTTGTATTTGAAGATCAAATTTTTTGTTGAGCTCTGGTCTTTTTATCAGGAAGGTTTGGAAGTCCCCTATTTCATTGAATATGCATCTCCTCCCTTGAAAGATCATGCTCATTTTCACTGGGTAGTTGATCCTTGGCTGCAATCCAAGCTCCTTTGCTTTACTGAATATCATGTTCCATGCCCTGTGGTCTTTTAACGTAGAAGCTGCAAGGTCTTGTGTAATCCTGACTATGGTTCCATGTTGTTTAAACTGTTTCTTTCTGGTTGCTTGCAGCATTTTCTCTTTCATCTGGTAGTTTTAGAATTTGGCTATTATATTCCTTGGCATTTTCAATTTGGAATCTCTTTCATGCGGTGAGCGATAGATTCTTTCTATGGTTATTTTACCTTCTGGTACTAGGACTTCAGGGCAGTTTTCCTTTATGATTTCCTGAAAGATACTGTCCAGGATTTTTTTCGTCATGATTTTCAGGTAGTCCAATAATTTATAAATTGTCTCTTCTGGATTGATTTTCCATGTCAGTTGTTTTACCCATGAGATATTTTATGTTTTTATCTATTTTTCCATTTTTTTTGTTTCTGTTTAACTGATTCTTGCTCTCTCTCATAGTCATTAGTTTCCATTTGTCCAATTCTAATTTTTAACAGATTGTTTTCTTCTGTTAGTTTTTTTTTACTTCTTTCTCCAATTGGCCAATTGCATCCTTAAGGGACCTGTTTTCTTCAGTGTACCCTTTTTCCAGTTGGCCAACTGTATTCCTTAAGGACTCTTCTACCTCTCTCATTTGACCTTCAAAATCCTTCTTGAGCTCCTCCAAGAAGGCCTCCTGGGCTTCAGACCAGTTCATGTTCCCCTCTGATGTTGCATATATGGGTTTGTTGACAATGTTGTCCTCCTCAGAATTTCTGTCTTGATCTTCGCTGTTCTCATAATATGCATCTATGGTATGTTTCTTTTTATTCATGGTGTTTCTTCATTCCCTGGCCTTTAAAGAGATTGAGCTCTCCTGCTGGGGAGCAGAGGGTACCAACCCAAGCCTCCTGCACTGGAAGCCCAGGCCCCGGACATTGTACTTGTGTGCCAAAGCCTCTTATGTTGGCAACTGGGGACTGTGGGGTTCTGGCAGCTCACCTGGTGCTGGGCTGGAATCAGCAAGGCTGGAACTTTCAAGCAATACTAGGTTGCCTACTTTTTCTTTTCTTTAGCTTTCTTCAGCTACTTTTAGATGGGTGCTGCAGGGTGTTTATCTGCCTGAGGCCCCTTGCAGTGCTGTCTCCCTTAGATCTGCTGAGGCAGTTGGAGGCTATAGGGCTCTGATAGCCCACCTGATGCTGGGCTGGAATCAGCAAGGCTGGAACTTTCAAGCAATGCTAGGTTGCCTACTTTTTCTTTCCTTTAGCTTTCTTCAGCTACTTTTAGATGGGTGCTGCAGGGTGTTTATCTGCCTGAGGCCCCTTGCAGTGCTGTCTCTCTTAGATCTGCTGAGGCAGTTGGAGGCTATAGGGCTCTGATAGCCCACCTGATGCTGGGCTGGAATCAGCAAGGCTGGAACTTTCAAGCAATACTAGGTTGCCTACTTTTTCTTTCCTTTAGCTTTCTTCAGCTACTTTTAGATGGATGCTGCAGGGTGTTTATCTGCCTGAGGCCCCTTGCAGTGCTGTCTCCCTTACTCCCTTAGATCTGCTGAGGCAGTTGGAGGCTATAGGGCTCTGATAGCCCACCTGATGCTGGGCTGGAATCAGCAAGGCTGGAACTTTTGGGCAATTTTAGGTTTCTTTCTTCAGCTCCTTTCAGATGAATGCTGCAGGGTGTTTATCCACCTGGGGCCCTTTGTAGTGTGGCTTCCCTTATTTTTTCTGAGGCACTGGGGAGACCCCTTTGCTGTACAATGTGTACAATCTTGAGGGGCCTTTCCACTAGCTGGCTGCGACGCCTCCCGTTTAGCACTGCACCCCCTCCCTCAGAGCAAGAGGGGATCCCCCCCAATCCCTCAAATTACCTGGGCCACTGCACTGCTCCCTCCTCCTTTTCCCCCTATCGCCCTGTCACCCCTCCTGCCCAGCCTCTCCAGGGCTCCCTCTGGGGTGACATTTTCCAGGCTCCCAGTAGTCATTAGGGGAGGGTGAGAGTGACTACCCTTCTACTCCACCATCTTGGCTCCAATTATTGTTTTTTTTTTAAAGGAGACTATGAGCCATGTGTGAAAGTCATCGAGGAAGAAGGAAGAGTAACCTTGAGGTCAGTCAGTTAATAAATATTTATTAATCTCCTTCTAGGTGCCAGGTATTATGCTAAGCACTGGGAATAAAAAGAAAGGCAAAAACAGTCTGTGCCCTCAAGAAGCTCATAATCTTTAACATTTATTATCTCGTTTTATTTGTACACTGATCCTATGAAGTAGATAGTACTGATATAATTATCTCTGCTATAAAGATGAAGATACTAAGACTCATAAAGACAAGTGATGTTGGTCAAGAGCACAAACACAGTCAAATTAAGTGGCAGAACTGGGAAGGAAACATTATTTTGACTTCAAATTCAATGTGTTTTCTGTTCCAACATGCTTTTTCTGAATGCATAATACTAGAAGAGGGAAATATCAGGAGAGAGCAAGCTTTAACCAATCACATGGGAATGGGAGATGAAAGCTACAGCCAAAAGCACAAAACCATCAGAATGAGCCACAAGTTCACAGAGCCCAAACATAAACCGACCAAGCAGAGAGAAAAATGACAAATGATTTATAGTTTTGATGTGTACACTTTATAGCTCCATTGAATATCCTTTTAAATCAAGCTTGCATGTCATCAATGCCCCTTTCTTAAAGAGAAAGATTGGTCTAATGTGGGGATTTGCACATTGAACCCTAGAATAAGATGCAACTTTGAGAAGATCACTGGATTGTCAGCAATGTGATGGCTAGCGCACTTTCATATTTTGTTCTGATGTATTTTGAATGGTGTACTTTTTAAAGTTAGACTTTCTCATGGCTAATATGGCGATAGGTTTTACATGACTTCATAGATATAATGGATATAACATCGCTTGACTTCTCAAGAAGTGGGGAAGGAGGAGAAGAGAGGGAAGGAATTTAGAGCTCAAATTGAAAAAAAAAGTTTAAAATAAATAAAGAAAACTGGTCTTACAGTATTGCTCCATATCCTCAAAATTATAAAAGAACCATTTATCTAACTCCCCATAACCTAACTGCCTAGCAGTTTTATCTTAACTGACCCTAAGTTATTGTGAAGCATTCATTTCCTATATTCTGTTGATTACATTAATATAACTTTATTTGATGTTAGAAATTGGGCCTTTAATTTCTGTGACATGGAGTTATGCAGACACAATAACTAGACCTTTTAGTTGCTTCACAATTAATCTCAAATTTTGTTCATTTGAAACATTACTGGAGGATTTTATGATGAACTCAATACATCGTAAAAGTTGACCTTGCAACATGTCTACAAATCATGATATTGAGCCAGATGAATGAATGAGTGAGTGAATGAAAATGAATTTATGTAAGCTTTTTGTTGTTTTCATTCATGTCCGACTCTCCCCAACACTTTTTGGAATTTTCTTGGCATAGATAGTGGCGAAGTTTGCTATTTCCTTCTCCAACTCATTTTTACGGATGGGAAAACTGATTCAAACAGAGCTAGGTGACTTGCCCAATGTCACACTGCCAGTAAGTGTCTGAGGCCAGATTTGAACTCAGGTCTTCTTGATTCTAAGCTGGCATGCTATCCACTGCACCACCTAGCTACCCTAGGGAAGACTTAATGATTATATCTCCTGAGGCCTTAATTCTCCTTGACATTTCTTCTTGCCTTGTCATTACTTTTTCCCCCCTTATTTAATTTCTGTTATTCTTTTAGTCCTTAAAGTGAGAATATTCTTTTCTCTGAGATTCCACTTGAAATTGGAAATGTATTCATTTATCTTGGCTTTAGTCCTTGAGTTTATCTTAGCCTAAGGTATTTTATTATTTTTATTCAGCTTTTTTCCCCCTTCCCTATAGTCTCATATCCCCAGTCCCAATGTCTGATTTACAGGCCTATACTCCCATTCTCCTAGATGGTGTCAATAAATCCTACTCGATTCTGAGTTTGGAGAGAAAGGGTAGGTCCTGCTTCTACAGGAATTATTTAGTTCTAATCCTGATGTGGTTTAGAGACTACCTGGATGCTGGATTGGGCACAGGCTACTGTTTGTTAAGTTATGCATGGGCTGCTAAATAGTGGTCTGATCCTGTCTGGCTCTTTATACCCAGGGCCCTGGTTTAGTCTTTTCCTTGCTCTGGAACTAGCCTTCTTTATACTTTGCTTACATCTAGCTTATCTCTGTTCTTCATTTCCATAGGATTTTAACAGTCTTTTTGTGACCAAATGTGGTAATTTATGGCTGATTTTCTTTGGTTTTTGTTATCATCAGTCTAGAGCATTTTTAGATCTTTACTAGCTTATCTTTAAAAAATCTAGGTTCCTCTAGATCTTAAAAAAATCTGTCATCTTCTCATAATCCTCTTGAAAAAACATTTCTTAGTAGGTTACTATGTGCAAAGTACTGTTAAGACCTGGGATACAAGAGGAAAATAAGACAGTCGCTGCTTTTAGGGACCATAGATTCTAATGGGGGGGATACAACACATACAAGAAATTTCACCTGCAAGTCTCATAGAAATGTCCCAATGGTCCTTGAGACACAATAGCAAAATAGACATTAATGCATATTCTTTAATATTCTTTAATTCATATTCCATTCATAGAAATTTGAAAAAAAATGTTTATTTCTAATCATGCTCTATTTGAAAATGCTAACGACTTTGGTGTCAAACAGTTTCATAGGGTGATAGATATAAAGCTGGTAGGGACATGAGGGATTATCTATTCTAACTCATTTTACAGATGAGGAACTGAAGCCAAAAGAGATTAAATGACTTACTCAATGTCCCAGGTCCTCTCACTCAAAATCCTTAATTTTGTCCATGGTAGGAATAAGATTCATCTTCCTGAATTTAAATCCTGCCATAAACATTTACTAGCTAAGTGACCCTGAGCAAGTAACTTAACCCTATTTGCCTCAGTTTCCTCATCACTAAAATGAACTGGAGAAGGAACTAGCAACCACTGTAGTACCTTTGATAGAAAACCCCAAAGTCGTGAAGTGTCAGACATAACTGAAATGACTAAACAACAACAGCAGATAAGTGAATATTTAAAGAAATACAGTGCCAAATATTGATTAGTAAAAAACAAGAGTGCCAGAGACTTGTAGAGAACATTTAAGTCCCATGCTTCTATATCAAGAATATTTTCTTTAAGAACAGAGTATGGAAATAACTGGACATGACCAACACCAAAAAAAAAATATCACAAAAATTAAATTTATTATATTTTGACAGATAATGAGTCAATTAAAAATATTCAACATGTAAAACAGGGAGAGAAAAATAAGAAATAAAACTACAGACCAATTTCCCTAATAAATATTTTTGCAAAAATAAATAAATAAAATGCTAGCAAAGAGATAGCAATATAGCACAAATATCATACACTATAACCAGGTTGGATTTATACCGGGAATGCAGGGCTGGATAAAAATTAGGAAATAATTGGCCATATCAATAGCAAAAGCAACAAAAATCATATGACTACTTCAATAGATGCAGAAAGAGCTTTTGACAAAATACAACACTTATTCCTATTAAAATCACTAGAAAGCATAGGAATAAGAAGAACTTTTTAAAAATGTTAGGTTGTATCTATCTAAAACTAAGGTGGCATAGCAGAACCAGGTATCAAACTATACTACAAAGTAGTAATCATCAAAACAATCTAGTACTGGATAAGAAATAAAACACTTGATCAATGGAACATTATGTGTACAATATTCAAAAGTAGATGACCATAGTAACCTAGCATTTGATAAACCCAAAGATCCAAGCTTTTACAGTAAAAACTCACTATTTGACAAAAATTGCTGCCTGAAAGCAGCCTGAAAGACATGAGGCATAAACAAATATCTTAAATTATGTACATCAAGGTAAGCTCAAAATGAGTACTTGATTTAAACATAAAGAGTGATATTATTAGCAAATCAGAGGAGTATGGAAGAAATTACCTGTCAGGATAAGGCAAGGGAATGACCAAATAAGAGACAGGAATCATCAGAGCTAAAATGGATAATTTTGATTACGTTAAATTTTTTAAAAAAAGTTTTTACACTAACAAAATAAATGCAGCCAAATTAGAAGGAAAACAGGAACCAGAGGACAATCTGTTTCTCTGCTGTAGGTCTCATTTCTAAAATATATAGGAAACAGTCAAATTTATTAAAAAAAATAACAGCCATTCCCTAGATGATAGAGTGTTAAATATATGAACAGGAAGTTTTCAGAGGAAGAAATCGAACTATCAGTAGATAAAAAATGCTCTAAGTCATCAATAATTAGAGACATTTAAATTAAAACAACTCTGAGGTTCATGTCCATCATATTGGCTAAGTTGGCAGGAAAGGAAAATTACAAATGCTGAAGGGAGTGTGGAAAAATTGGGATACTAACACACTGCTGGTACAGCTATGAACTGGTTGAATAATTCTGTAAAACAGTTTGGAAGTATGTCCATACTATGTGCATATGTGCATACCCTTTGACCCAGCGATACCATTACTACCTTAAAGAGATCAAAGCAAAGGGAAAAGACACATATGTAGAAGATTTTTTGTAGTAGCTTTTTGTGGTGGCAAAGAATTAGAAATTGAGGGGCTGCTCATCAGTTGAAAAATGGAAGAACCAATTTTGTCATATAAATAGGATGAAATACTATTGTGCTATATAAGAAGTGATGAAGGAGATGGTTTCAGAAAATAACCTAGGAAGACTTATATGAACTGATGTAGGATGAAGTGAGCAGGACTATGACAATATTGTTAGTTCTTTTCAATTGAAGGTACAGGAAGTGGAGTTCCAGATCCAGAAGCCTGAACCATTGCAATGCTGCAGGCAGCATTCTGAGCCAGACATACAACCTGAACAGCAGGGAAACCTTGAGAATGCAAGGTCTCTGGTAAAAGTCTAGGGAGCTTTAAGCTTTGCTTAAAATTTGGTCTGACTACTGCTATATTAGAACTGAGTTAGGTTGTGAACATGATCCCCCTTTTTTCCCCAGAGAATGAGGTGGTATAGGGGAATTATACCTCCCTAGGAGTGGGGGGAAATTGAAAGCTAATCTGACTGTTAAGTGGTTAAATGGAATTTACGTGTTGAGATTTCCTAAACTGAGAGAACATTATCACTGGAAGCTTGAGCCAATGTTAGAGATTAAACACCCTTTAATCTTTTTAAAAGTTCCAGAAGACTTTGGGGGAGGGTCAAAATACAACATACCTTGTCCTCAGGAAATGGGGCTAAGGTGGTCATCGTTATTTACTAATTCTGCCTCTTGTTTATCACTTGAGTTGTTTATTTAGATGAAGCAGCTAATGACTTCATCCTTAATTATTATATCTTCTAGACTTACTCATTCACTCATTCATTAACTCAATAAAAAATTAGTGCACATCTCTACATGGAATAACCTAGGTTTTTGGGAAGATAAATTAAAATAAAGTCCTTACCTTTACTGAGATTCCATTGGGGAGTATGAATTTAAATAGAGAAAATTTCTCTTTATGAGATATCTGTGCAAAACTTAGAAAGATTAAAGCAAGTAAGTTACACAGTTTTTTCACATAACATATATTGCTGGAATGCAATCCTTCAGTGCCAGTAAGATAAGGCCCTCTATGATCTTTTATTTTGAGACCAGAGTACCCCCAGGATAGGCAGAGAAAATGTTAAAGATATATGCATTGTGGGTATACCCTCAGAGCTAGGGCATAAGGATTGGGCTGGGCTGAGTAGTTGGATCTTTAGAAGTCTCTTTCATAGATCTTCAGTGGAGCAACCAAGTGTATTCATAGGAGAGAACACACCATGCATGGTCACTCCATAATGTATTGAGCATCAAAGTCAATACTTTTCTCACTTTTTGAAATCCTTAATACCCTTCACAGACTGAGGGTGACTTTAGAATAAAAATCACCTGGTATTCTACTCAATGAGCCTAATAGAGAAACCAGCTTAACACCAACCACCTGCAATTGCTTGCTCAGGAGACATTGTTGTCACAGACAACCACTTACCTCCTTTTGCAATGGTGTAGTCAACGAGAGAAAGCCATGCAGGTTTTTTATATCCAATGAATAATGTGTATTAAGCACTTTATAAAGCACAAAATGCCATAGAAATGAGAGCAATTAGGTCAATTTACTAATGATGTTCACTGCATTTATATTCTTAGATATTAGAAAAATTTTAAATTAACAATTTGTTAAACATTTTAAGAAGCTGTCATGTCATTGGGGTTTGGATGTTTTTTCCAGCAGTGCAGATGATAATTCTGCCCACCCAATCTCCATTCCCAAATAGATAAGCTTTAGGTGTTTCTGTGGCCAAAATATTTTATCAATTGTCAGCTAGCCTCCTGGTTGTGATTTCACTGGTCTATTCCTAGTATGACAGATATACAGTCCATCATCAAGACTGATTGTATTAAAAATAACAGACATACATAAACATGAAATGATAGTTAATTTCCCCAAAAGTACAAATTGATTAAAGGAAGCTTAGAGCTAACAGGCAAACAGAAATAAATGCAGCATAAGCAATCTGTGACTTTCTGACAGCTCATCCTAAATTGACCCCAAATTGTTGTTTTTTTTTTTAACATACATTTATCACTTTTAAATGTGTTAATTGTGTTGCAAGCATTGCAGCTGGGATTAATTTGGGAAGTTTGAATTGCCTTCTCTACAGCTGGTGAACACTGAAGCAAAACTGTGAAATCAGCTTAGTTAAAAGAATTAGATATTTTGCAGTGTTAATTATTCAACCCTTTCCTTCAGTTTTCTTTCTAGGTAGTCCTGGCCCTAAAATATGGGAGGGATTTTCTTTTTCACATTTTATGTGTAGGGGAAGTTTTATTAGTTTACATAGATGCTTTTTATGTCTACCTTCTGTCACTTACATCTTTCATATTTGCAAGTGCTTTTTGGAACCCCAGTTCATTCTCCATCACTGATTTAAATCAAGGCTACCTAACGGCCAATCATTTTCTACTAGAACTATGTCCTTGAGTATATTCTTCCTACTGTTTCCTCTGCTTCTGTCAAGTATAATAAGGGTTTTTTAAAAATATATTTTTGAAAAATCCCCAAAAGGGTAGTGCCAAAATGATGGTATATAGGCTCTGAACCAGGTGAACTATTCCAACATTCTCCCCAAATAAATTTAAGATAATGTCTTAAATCAAATTTTAAATTGGAGGAGTCAACAAAAGCCCAGAGTGAGACATTTGTTTTTTCCAGTGTAAAACAACTTAGGAGATTAGTAGGAGAGATTTGTGTCACTGGGATCAAGATCTGTCCAAAACATAGTAAGAGCACAAGTGGTGGGTCTTGGAAAAGGATGATACGGCAACATCTTCAGGAACTCTCAGCTCACAGGTGGTAAGGGGGTTGGACAACTGGTCAGAAAGAGATCACAGGGGACCCTTTGCTGGCACTGGGTGCAGCTGGTGATGATTGGAAACTTTATTGCCCATACACATTCTGGGTCACAGTACCAGGGAGTGCTTGTGGTTGGTGACAAGGGCACAGGGGTTCTGGGTCTTAGTTCCAAGGGAGAGAAGAGCACTAGTGCTTATGGATGCAGGAGAGCAGAGGACTTAGTCACAGTTCCAAGGTCAAGAGAATCACTAGTATTTGTAACTGCAGAAGAACAAAGGCCCTTCCTGGGTAAAAGCAGATGACAGACCAGAAGAGCAGTGACCACACTTCTCCCTGGATCACACCACCTGGGAAGCACTAAAAACTTGTAGAACCCAAGAAGTAGCTTTGAAAAAAGCAACATGAAAAATCCTAAAGCTTGGCGCAGTGATTCCCCACTCCTATGTGAGCATAGTGCAAATTTAACATAAAGTTCAAAGTCAAGAAATAGACTGGGATAATGAGCAAACAACAACAACAAAAGAACTTGACAATAAAAAGCTTCTGTGGTGGCAGAGAAGACCAAGACATAAACTTAGAAGACAAAAATGTGAAAACATCAATATCCAAAGCCTCAAAGAAAATGTTAATTGGACCCAAGGGCAAAAATAATTCCTGGAAAAGTTAAATAAAGAGAAAAGAGTGGTAGAAAAAAGATGGGAAAAGAAATGGGAACAATGCAAGAAAATTATAAAAAAAGAATTAACAGCTTAGTGAAAGAGGTAGAAAAATATTGAAGGAAATAACACCTTAAAAAACAGAATTGGTCTAATAGCAAAAAAAGGCACAAAAATTCATTGAAAAAAAGAACTCAAAAAGCACAATTCGCCAAATGAAAAAAAAAACACGAAAGCTCACTGAAGAAGATAATTACTTAAAAAGTGTAACTGGGCAAATTGAAGTTAAGGACTCCATAATACTTCAAGAAAAAAAAATAAAACAGTCAAAAGAATGAAAATATAGAAGAAAATGTGAAACATCTCATTGGGAAAAAAAAAAAGAAAAGAAAAACAACTGACCTGGAAAATAGATCAAAAAGAGATAACTTAAGAGTTATTAGACTATCTGAAAGCCATGATCAAAGAAAGAGACTAGACATCATATTTCAAGAAACTATAGAGGAAAACTTCCCTTATATCTTAGATCTAGATGGTAAAAGAATCTACCTCCTGACAGAGATCCCCAAATGAAACTATCAAGGAATATTGCAGCCAAATTCCACTGCTCCCAGATCAAGAAGAAAAAAATACCAGCACAGATTTGGCAGCTTCCTTGTTCGAGGATCAGAAGACATGAAAGTGATATTCTAGAAGGCAAAGGATTTAAAATTATAACCAAGAATAAGTAATCCAGCAAAAGTGAATATAATTGATCAGAGGGGAAAAAATGGATATTTAATGAAATACAGGACTTTTAAGCATTTCAGACGAAAAGATATGAGTTGAATACAAAATTTGACATTGAAATACAAATTCAATATATGCATAAAAAGGTAAAATTTTAAAAAAAGTAACGAAAGGGATCTCAATAAAGTTAAATTCTTTAAATTCCTATATGGGATGATGATACATGTAATTCCTAAAACTTTATCACTATTAGAGAAGTTAAAAGGAGTCTACATAGACAGAGGGCATGGGCATGATTCAGTTATATTGAGATGATCTAAAAAAAATGTAGCAGTGAGAAAGAGGGATGCACTGGGAGAAGGGAGAATAAGAAAGGTGAAAATTTTCTCACACTAAATTGTGCAAGAGGAATAACTTTTAAAATGGAGGGTGAAATGGAAGGAGGGATGGGGATGGACAATGCTTTAAGCTTGCTTTCACTAGAATTGGTTCAAAGAGAAAAGAATACACACACACACACACACACACACACACACACACACACACACACACACTTTGTTGAGTATAGAAATCAATCTCAACCAATAGAGAAATAGGAGATACAGGGTAGTGACAAAAGGGAGGGCAGATTAATGGAGGCAATGGTCAGAAGAAAAATAGACTTTTGAGTAGGGACAGGATAAAAAAAAGAAAGAAGAATAAGTAGAAGAAAATAGGACAGAGGAATATTCACAGGTAGTAATCATAACTGTGAATGGGAATGGGAATGGGATACACTAACCTATAAAATGGAAATGGATAGAAGAATGAATTATAAAATCAGAATCTAACAGCATGTAATTTATAAGAGATGCATTTGAAACAGAAAAATACACACAGAATTAAAATAAAGGGCTAGAGCAGAATCTATATTTCTTCAGTTGAAGTAAAAGACAGAAGTGAGGGTAACAATCACGATCTCAGACAAAGAAAAAGAAAAATTAAAAGAGATCATAAGAGAATTAATTCAATTAAATTTAATTAATTAAGAGAATAATTATTAAATTGCAAATTAAATTATTTAATAAAATACAAATTATTAATTAAGTAAAATGGATTAATTAAAAGAGATAATCAGGGAAATTCTATTTTGCTAAAAGGTACCATAGGCAATGAAATAATATCCAAAATTTGTATGGCAAGTATCTCTGACAAAGGTCTCATTTCTCAATTATGTTAATGACAGGGTATGGGCTCTGTACCCCCCCTCTTTGAACTTTTAACACAGCCCCTCAACTTTTCCACATGGCCCAGTCTCTGGTGTTGGGCTGAGGAGCCAACTTATCGCAGAATTTTCCTTTCAACTGTCCCTTTATTGTGGCTCTCACCCACCCCAACTCTCAACTTTCTGTTACCTCTGACCCCACCCAGCCCAGCCCTTCATTGTCTGTTATTTCCAGACCATCCCAGAGCAGTTGCCAATTTCTCAAATCAGTTAGACTCTATGGCTGCTGGATGGCCTTCATGCCTCTGGGCCATGGCTGCCACAGCCATTCTAATTGAGGAAGCCCCTAACTTACACTTGGTCAGCTTTTGGAACTTCTCACCCCCACTTAGTTCACAGCATGCTGGAAGCAAAGGGCCATCATTGCCTGGCTAATGGCAGGCTCACCAAATATTAAGCCTTGCTCTTAGGTATGTCTAACCTAATTCTTTGGGTGTGCCACCTACTCAATCCAGCAACCCTCCTCCCAGACAGTGCCCACTCAGATGCCCTGGTTCATGATTGTGAGAAGACCTTGGACTGCATTTATGCCAGTCAATCTGATCTGAAAGATTGTCCTCTCCCAAACCCTGAAGCACTGTGGTACACAGATGAGTCAAGCTTTATTGAATAAGGGGTTAGGAGAACTTGGTATGCAGTAGTCAGCCTCCACCACAACATAGAGGTCAAACCCCTGGCCCCTGGGACCTCTGCCCAGAAGACAGAATCAATAGCATTCATCAGAGCCCTACAACTAGGGGAAAATAACAGAATAAATCTTTTTACTGACTCAATATATGCTTTCCATGTTCTACATGCTCATGGAGCAATTTGGAAAGAAAGGGGGTATCTGAGAGCAAAAAACTCTCCTATCAAACATGACAAGGAGATATCACATCTCCTCCAAGCTGTTCAAAAGCCATCCAAGATAGCTGTTATTTTTGCAATGGCCACCAGAAAGGGGAAAAAGATCAGGCCATGGGAAATTGCGTGGCAGACACTGTAGCAAAAAATGTTGCCTGCCAGTTAACTACACTGGCTCCTTTATTCCCACAGGTCCCTGATCCCTTCACACCTTCCTTCAATCCCCAAGAACAGGCCCTTGCTAAAGAAAGGAAATACTCTTTCTCCCTCTTTGGGTTGTTCCAGAAACTCTCAGGCCAACTTTTTGTCCTAGAGGAAAGCCAGTGGAAGATTCCTTTTGTTTACACAAGGCCGCACACCTGGGGAAGAATGACTGCCAGTCTCTGATAAAACCTATTTTTACTGGCAGTAAGCTAGGAGAAACCATCAGAAAAGTCAGTTGGCTTGCCCAACTTGTGCCCAGGTAAATATTGAAGGGCCAGTCAGACTCCCCTCCCCGCCTTAAAACCTGTTCAGAGGAGGAATACCTTCCCAGGTGAAGACTGGCAGATGAATTTTACACACATGCCCCTGCACAGTGATTTCAATTTTTTTTCCTTTTTTTTTATTGACACTTTTACTAATTTACTAAAGCTTCTTCTTGCAGAACTGCAAAAGCTCAGGAGGTATCAAAGTTCCTGTTTAAGGTAATTATACCTTGTTTTGGCTTGCTCCTTACAGAACAACAATGGCCCAGATTTTATTTCACAGATAACCCAGACTATGGCAAAGACACTTAAAATCACTTACCACCTCCATTCTATAGCAATCTAAAATCTTCTGGTAAAGTAGAGAAAATGAACCATACCTTCAAGTGTGTCCTTACTAAGTTGTCCATAGAAACCCAAGAAGATTGGATTAAGAATCTCTCAATTGGGTTACACAGAGTCTGTATCACACCTTTGGAAAATATCAAGCTTAGCCCCTTTGAACTCCTGTATAGTAGGCCCTTCCTAACTTTTGGGTCCTTATAGACCCAGAACCCAATTTGCAACTCAGTTAGGAGCAGTCAAGAATGCCTTAACAGAATATGCCAATAAACATCTTCTAAAACTTCCTTGCAGTGAAAAGGAGTGTCCTGCTGCAGTACAACCTGGTGATTGTCATAGAAAACCCAACAGAGAGAGCAATTAGATGTCTGCTGGAAGGGACCCTGTTGAGTCATACTCACCACCCCAATGGCAGTATAACTTGAGAAGTTCCCCACTGGACTCATAATTCTAGGATTAAACCAGCATCACCTCTTATTTCCCCTACTCAGACTCCAGAATATACATGTGAACCCTTGGAGGGCCTCAAGCTGGTATTTAGAAAGGCCCTGGCCCCCTCCAGTGGACAGATGGATAAAAAGAGGTGAAATCATGCAGGCCCTTTTCCTTTTACATTTTGGCCTTGCCGTAGCCATCTTTAATTCCCTCCAGAGAAAATGCCTTTTCTCTATATTCCTTTTATGCCTGTTTGGTCTTTGTTTTCTCATCCAGGTTTGTCTCATCCAGGGTCCAAGACATCAACTACCGGACTACAACTACCTCCCACCAAGTTCAAGGTCTCTAGCCTGCAGGACCTTACAGCAGTCAGGTCCCAAAGTTTGACCCCTTGAATGGGACCCAATGAGGAAGGGACAGCTCTATTCCTCTTGCACATTAATAAACTGATTGATAGAAAAAGGATTAAGTAGTTATGCTAAAGGATTAGTAATTTAGAAAATTTAAAGGAATTGGTTTGACTCTTTGGATAACTCAAGGAAACAAAGAAGCAATAATGGAAAGTTGGGAGTATAACCAATTTTTTTTTTTAATACAAGGCAACTAAAAATAACAGAACATTGTACCAATTGAAGTTTGGGTATTGCCACTAGTCATTATAAATCAAAATTGATTGGATTGAATATATAATAATGGTAGCAAATTAGAGGATCTAATCAGTCCTTGTACGTACAAAGGGATTATTAAATATATACAACTATCTCTCAGGTTTGCTGGGAGAAATACATAGTTGTGAAGTGTTTAACACAATTCCTGGCTTGTGTAAAGGATGAGCACTATAGTGTTCAGACCTTGTAGGAACATAACTGAACAAAATACTATCCCATTTATAGGTACTTTTTTCTAATTGGCAATGAATGTTAACAAAATTGGGAAATTGCCTGGCACAGGTAGGTACTACATAAACTACTGTGATTAGCATGACTTCCTATACATTTATAAGTTTGAAAGGTATTTAAAAACTATTATCACCTATTTGGTGATGTTTCAAGTACAAGAAGGCTAAGAGAAGTTGTTAGAGCAAGTTTCTTCCTCTTTTCAATCTGAATACTATTACATTATAAATATATCTGTTATATGATTGTTGGAGGATATTAAAAAAAACTAGAATAAATAATAATAGTAAATCACTTATTGTTGGGAGAAAACATGGTAAAAATCCTCTTAGGAGCTCTTTGTGTGTAAAGTTCCTTGGGATGAGCCCTACTGTTGTGTTGTGAAACTCTGCAGCACTGCCATCTGAGGAACTGGAACCTCTCCCACCCAAAGTGGGGAAATTAAACTTTTGAATAATAAGTGGGTGTCATTTGGGGTCATTTGGAAACTCATGGATTGTGTCTTCTGATGCTATTATTTTGAACCAACTATTCACTGTGTATGAACTTTTGGTGAAAAAATGCAAAGAGCAGTACAATGCTAAACAGGTCTCTTGGGTCTGAGTGACTAGGATAGGTAAGCCACTCCTCCCCAAGTATACTTTTTTTACTTTATTTTTTTTTTTGGTTAATCAGGGGCTGGTCATTGTGGCACACAAGGGATAATAGATTTAATTAAGCAAGAGTGAAACACTACAGACACCACCCCTGTGACAACTTGCATGACAGCCACTTGTCCAACTTGTGCAGCTTTTAATCAGCTTACCTTTCAAGTCACATCCACTGGTGTCCATCTGCTAATTTGCAACCCTCTCTGAGTGCTTACAGAAAAAAAAAATCATTATTTTGCTAAGTCAGTCCTTGACCAATGTTGAACTATTCCCTAGTTCTAAAGAAAAGCATCCTCCAATACCATAGCTTTCACCAAGGAAATTATGCCCAGATACTTGGCATACATGGACTCTGATGGGGGTCTCATTTTATTGTATTATATAAATGATCTGCTCTTCTCCCTTTGGCTTTATCTGCAGAACAAGGGGGGATGATAAGGGAAAAAAGATGAAATTTGTGAAGTTAAAAATTTCTAAATAAAATTTTGAGGCTAATATATGAAAAAAAAAACCAATTATTTGCCCTATGCTGTAATTAGTGAAATCTTGCTGCTTGAGGAAGAGTCTCTTGGGGCTTTAATTTTTTGCTATTCTAAGTCATGAATCCAAGTATGAGTGTCTGACCCCTTACAAAGCTGCTGGTTCATCATTCAAGGGAAATGCCACTTGCCCCTGTAGTCTGAGGACTGCCATAGTTTGATGTCTGTGCCTGGAGAGTTGAGAGAATGACCTTGTGAAGGTGAAGGTAGGATTCTCTTGATTATCCCTGTCTTAATAAATAAGACATTTTCCCACCTGGCTAATTCTGAGCCTGGCTGTAACATCCTGACATACAATTGGCTGCCTATGAAAAATACCTGAAATCAAACAGAACTAATGCCATTATGTCCATGCCTTTCTCCTCCTCCTCACATAGCAAATTCCATTGATAAGGGCAAGTACGAAAGAAAGAAAGAAAGAAGAGAGAGAGAGAGAAGAGAGAGAGAGAGAGAGAGAGGAGAGAGAGAGAAAGAAGAAAGAAAGAAAGAAAGAAAGAAAGAAAGAAAGAAGAAAGAAAGAAAGAAGAAAGAAAGAAAGAAGAAAGGAAAGGAAGGAAGGAAGGAAGGAAGGAAGGAAAAGGAAGGAAGGAAGGAAGGAAGAAAGAAGAAAGAAAGAAAGAAGAAAGAAAGAAAGAAAGAAAAGAAAGAAGAAAGAAAGAAAGAAAGAAAGAAAGGAAAGAAAGAAAGAAAAAGAAAGAAAGAAAGAAGAAAGAAAGAAAGAAAGAAAGAAAGAAAGAAAGAAGAGAAAGAAGGAAAGAAGGAAAGAAGGAAGGAAGGAAGGAAGGAAGGAAGGAGGAAGAAGAAAGAAAAGAAGAAAGAAGAAGAAAGAAGAAAGAAAGAAAGAAAGAAAGAAAGAAAGAAAGAAAGAAAAAGAAGAAGAACTCTATTGGTGACTTTTGAATAAGCAATATATACTAGTGAGTGGTTATTTTCAATTGTCATTTCAATCACAAATAATAGAGACAATGAAGCCTCATGGACTGGTGGGTTATTTAGTTTATAAGAGACCACCCTACAACATTCTAATCATCATGATAATATGATTAATGGGAGATATGAGCTGGTTTTCAAAGTAAGATTAAGAAATTTACATGTAAAAATTAAAACATCTATCTAATAATATTAAGAGAGACAAAGACTCATTTTCTAATTCAGGCCCTCATGATGCAACAACTAAAATTCTCTGAAGTTTCAATGATTAATACTGGAGATAAGATTTGAGTTACTTAGTTTAAAATTTTAGTCCTTCCTAAAATTAATATGAGAATAATGGAGTATTGATGGAACAGTTTATGGGACCAAATTGTTGTTCCACTAATTACTAAGCCTAAAACAGAAATACGTACAGTTTTGATTTTTAAAAATAAAGAATAATAGAATATCTTGTGTTACATAAATGGGGAAAAGACAATGTTATTTGAGTTATATATTACCACCTGAATGTTGAGCATGTCTTGAAAGGCAAACTTGTTTTATTGTAAATAACTTACTCGATCTACTCTGTCTTGAAGTCAACTACTCAGTGTCTTTATAGGTCCCATTTCAGAACTTTTTCTGACAATTGCAATTATTTTGGCAACTTTTAAATGAATTCAGGTGAGTATCAGGGGTCATCATCTTATGAAAAAAAGGTGTTCTGTTAGTAGTTCCCTAACAGAATCTCATCCTCCTAAGGGAGGAAATAAGAAGAGAGATGCACACCAAAATAGCTAGAATAAAAGATAATTGCAGTTGGTTTTAAAATATGCTTGTAATAAGATTATGTAATTATATATGCCAAATGTAAAATTTGATTTCAGAATATTTTTATTTTAATTTTTCAGTTTAATTTTTAATTTGCTAATGGAAAAATGTAAATTATCTGGACTAATGATATTCATATTACTGCTATTAAGGTTTGGTTTAGCTCACACTACCTGACCTGGTTACTGTCATACCATATTAGAATTGTATTAAGATCTATTTTGTCAGAGATTTTTTACAGAGAAGGGGATATCTGCAAATGACCTGAACTGGAAAAGCAAATGCAGTAGAAGCTGCTCTGAAGCCTTACTCATTCCAGTATTCCTAAGAGAAGAGATCTTCAGAGGACCACAGGACTGCATCAGAGGATGTTTCAGAGACTGGACAACTTGTATGAGATGTAACAAGTAAGCAGGACATCTTCATCATCGTTATCATCCTTTCCACAAATGGTTCCTAATCCACTGATTACTGAGCTTGCAGTGCCTGAACCTTGAATCTTTCTTTTCACTCTCCTACTTCAGCCTTTGCTCCACCATTGACAGCAATGACTGATATTTCAACTTATTCTTTATTTTCCTTCACCCCCTGTGCTACAACTCTCTAGATCTGTTTGTGTCGTCTGCAGGGATGTTGCCTCTCATAACCATAATGGAATGACTGTCAAAATTGTTTGAATTGTTTTCATAAACTAAAAAAATGTCCAGAACCTGTATGTAGGGCAGACAATACTGGCACTACTGCTCTTAAAGAAATGCCCTATGGTGCCCCAATTTACATATTTTGTAGGGCATGTTTTAACAGGAGGTACCTGTCCTCATGTTTCTTGGTCAGTGCCTAATCTGTGACACTGCTGATATATTGTTTTGCTTGTTTTAGCCTATGCAACATATGTCAAGCAATGAAATTATTCTATATCTAGTAAAGCCATTCTTGAATGTCTAGATATCCAGCCCTATAAAAATAGGGCCCTAAAAGGAGGAGTATCTCAGATCATGAGAAAGATCTGAAATCCACTTCGTTAGAGGTGATCAAGGACCCTTTAATAAACTGCCATTGGCTCAGAGCTTTGCCTCAGTCTTTTTTATTGCAGGATAAATCCCCGTAGTTCAAATTGTTTTCCAGAATGGTTGGACCAGTTCACAACTCCACCAATAGTGTATTAGTGTTCCATTTTTTTCCACATCCCCTGCAGCATTTGTCATTTCCCTTTTTTGTTTTGTTAGCCAATCTGATATGTATGAGGCCTTATCTCAGAATTGTTTTAATTTGCATTTCTATAATCAGATTTATAGCATTTTTTCGTGTGACTATTGACAGCTTTTATTTCTTCTTCTGAAAATTGCCTATTCATTATCCATTGACCATTTGTCATTTGGGGAATGACTCATATTATCTATCTATCTATCTATTTGTCTATCTATCTATCTATCTATCTATCTATCCATCTATCTATCTATAAGTTTGGCTCAGTTACCTATATATTTGAGAAATAAGGCCTTTTCTCTAATACATATGTATTGTATGTAATATATAGTCATACCATATCTATATATCTAATATATATCTAATATCTCAACCTAGCTAGCTAGATCTAAAGCTCTACTCCTTCCTTCATTTTTCTGGATGGTTCTGATGAAATCCAAACCATGGACTTAGAAGGGGATTGGTCTGTATACTGCCTGCTTATATTATAATAACAACTACTTGCTTATAATATTATATGATATAATAATTATAATTCCACTACTTTCTCAAATTAAGAATGACTCCTTAAATAGAATTTCACCATGTTAAGTACAAACTGTTAAAAGCAAATCCATGTATGTAGAGTAGGATGTAATTTGTTGCTCGGCATAGGCCATCAGGCTTTATAACTTAATGTAAAGTACAAAAAAAATGAAAGTGTCTCTCCTCATAGAATTTGCATAAGGCCTGGTATACCAAATACTGGGAATGTGTAGAATAATAACTTGTTTAAAGACTGAAAGAAAATATCATTCCTAAAAGAGCGCTTGAATGAGGAAGTGATATTTGAAGTGAGCTTTAAGGACTGGGTAGAAATCTAGCAAATGAAGAGGGAAAGTGAGCTTTAAGGACTGGGTAGAAATCTAGAAAATGAAGAGGGGAAGGAAAGACATGCCAGGAATAGGGAAAAGTATTAACAAAGAAACAGTTAACAAATAAATACACATTTAAGCATGTGCAAATTTTCTCTGTATGTCCACCATGATTGAATGTTCTCCTTCCTCATCTTTGCCTCCTGCCTTCTCTGGTTTCCATGAAGTTCCAATTAAAATTTGACCTTCTACAGGAAGACTTTCTTAATGTCTATAATTCTAGTGCCTTTTCTCTGTTAATTAATTCCTATTTGTCCTATATTTAGTTTGTTTATATATATATTTGCTTGTTGTCTCCCCAGTTAGAATGTGAGTTCCTTGACAGTAGGAACTGCCTTTTGCCTCTTTTTGTATCTCCAGTACTTAGCAGAGTGCTTAGTACAGGGGTGGGGAAACTGCTGTCTTGAGGCCACATGTGGCCTTCTAGGTCCTCTAAGTTTTACAGACCAAATCCTTTTATTAAAGGGATTTGTTCTGTGAAGTTTGTATTCCATCAAAGGGCTGCACTTGAGGACCAAAAGGGTCATATGTGGCCTCAAGGCTTCAGGTTTCCCACCCCTGGCTTAGTACGTAAATGGTTCTTAAAAATGTTTATTAACAGTATGACTGCATAACAAGTGTTTATAACACACACACACACACACACACACATGCCCATGTATATGTGTGTATGTCTGTATGTGTGTGTGTGCCCCTTTGGATTTGTCAAAGGTATCTGAAATCACTTACTTGCCTATGAGACCTACCAATGCTGTGTTGATATAGAAGCATGAAAGAAATGACAGGATAGCTGTATATGTATTTATGGAAATGGAGGAGCTTATGATGGTAATTCAAGTCATCACCACTAGAATTTAGAGAAGCCTATATTTTAAAAGGCCTGAATTTAGAGATCAATGCAAATTATTCTTTTTTTAATGTAGTAATATTACTGCAAGCTGCAAAAACAAAAACAAAACCCAACAAAAAACAGTACATACTAAATACCTAGTAAGAAATGAACTGGTGGTTAATATTATACATTATAAGCTTACTATCTTCTTTGAAAGGACAAACAAATTCCCATATGACAAATACAGACATCAAGATACTCTAGAGAACTGAACCAATAATTTGTATTGGAAGTGGACTATGTGCCATTATTACATATTGGACAGTTATATATGACTACCCAAATGCAATACAAGTAAATAAAAAATTAAGAAAAAGATCTTTAATAGATCTAGCTATACCAAATACTCATAATCTGCAAATTCTATGAAATGAAACACATTAAAAATATACAGACCAGAAGATATAGAAATCCTGTGGAAACCATATAAGGTATATATCATTGCCATCATCCTTTCTGGTATTGAAGGTATGCTGAAGACAACTTCAGTGAGCCTAGAGAAGGTGAGCTTTAATTTTAATATTTAGAAATATGCCAAAATGTTATTATCATAACTATGTGATCTTGAAAATGTCACTTACCCTTTCTTCGACCTCATTTCCTAATCTGTAAAATAAGAGGGTTTTATTACATAACCTATAAGGTCACTTCCGGCTCTATATCTATGGTCGTAATAAACTACTAATTAAAAAAAAATCTACCTGTGTAATCATGCACAGAGCATTAAATATAAAAGAGGAATAGGAGGATTTAAATAGTCCCAATATCATCTTTATCTGGACTCTTTTGTACATGATTAGTTGGGTTTGTGTGTATATAAGCATATTTGTGTATATGTGTGTACATGTATATGTTTAAATATGTATTTAAGTACACACGTGTTTGTGTGTGTATATATATATATATATATATATATATATACATGTATACATATTCAAGAATGATGATAATAAAATATATAACTCACTTTAATAGAATGCTTTCCTCAATAATAATATGAGGTAGGCACTATGAATAGCAACTTTGGGTGAGTAGTATATGAATATTTCCCTGTTCAATTTATTTTTTTACCGTCCCTTTTTTCCTTCTCCCTTTCTAACTCTAAATTGTACTTTTTGCTTGTGTCTCTCATTTCTCTTTCTATAGTGTGGCGGGGATGCTATTTTGCTTCTGCAACTATTTTAAATTGACTTTCTTCCATTTTCTCTTTTACTAATTTGTATTTCCCTGCCAGAGCCAAGGATTTACCTCAAGGTGCTGATAGAAGGAGGGTTTTGAGTGTGTAATATATTTTTATACTTCTTCCCCTACAATACCTGGTGGAACTATGGATCGAACACTGGGCCTAGAGTCAAGAAGACTTGAGTTCACGTGATGTCTCAGACACTTACTAGCTGTGTAACCCAGTGCAAGTAACAGAACCTCATTTTGCCTTAGTTTCTTCAACTGTAAAATGAGGATAAATAATAGCACTTACCTTGAAGGGTTGTTTTGAGGATCAAACAAAATAATATTCCAATGACACATTGTACATCTGTCCTGATCAGGTACCAGGGTGTTTTTTTCTTGGGCCCACCTTCCTTTTCAGCTCTCATGCTATGGAAGACAAAACTAGTCATGTCCTCCTACTTTGCATGAACCCCCTTAATGCTATGCTTATCTTCTAATTATCATCTCTAATTTTTCCTATAAATTTCTTATTTTTACATAGTCAATAAGCATGTATTAAGTGTCTACTATCTTCCAAGTACTGTGCTATATCCTGGAAACACAAAAAGAAAGAGAAAAACAATCTTTGCTCCAAATGAGCTTACAATCTAATTGAGGAAGACAACATGCAAAAGGAAGTTGAAAAGGGAGGCTGGCCTGGTCACTCTCATTAAATGGAGGTACTGGAAGGAGCTGTCCCCTCCTCCTGCAGTTAAAGGAGGTCCAAGGGTAGGGAGTAGTGATAAGGTGTGGGGCTGATGCAGTTTGGAGTTGCTAGGAACCCCAAAATGTCAGGGTACAGGGCTGGGTCTGCTTGGAATGATTTCACAGGCTCAAACCTTCTTCCAGACAAATGACAAAGTTTATTGTAATGCCAATGGAAGTGGGCAGGGTGCCTAGTGAAACTGAAACTTAATGGGGGTGGGACTTAGATACAAAAAGGGCAGTGAAAGGATCTGGGTGGGAATTAAGGAACAGTAAGTGGTCAGGACACCAAGTAAGCTAATTAGTTTATCTAGATGGGCTG
The DNA here is from genome assembly GCF_003287225.1 of Phascolarctos cinereus. Taxonomy (NCBI): domain Eukaryota; kingdom Metazoa; phylum Chordata; class Mammalia; order Diprotodontia; family Phascolarctidae; genus Phascolarctos; species Phascolarctos cinereus. Next base: position 198,859,372 of record NW_027555736.1, read on the forward strand.
GGGTGGGCCAGTTGCCTTGGGCAGAGCCAGTTATCTGGGCTGCTGAAATGTATGGGAAAATTCTGGGACTTTTCTGCTTTCAAAGACATGTTCTTTTCCTATTAGGGGTCCAGGTCCCATGACCCCATCAGTAGTAAGATGATATTTTAGTTCAGATATAAATTAAATGAGATTCACTCCTGCTGATTCAGTCAACCCTGGGAAGTTGTTGCTACTATTATCCACATTTTAAAGGTGCAGAGGCCTTGGTCACAATTCCAGGGCATAGAAGACTGCTTAGCACAGGCCAGAAAAGTGGTGACCACATCTCTCCTTGGATCATACCACTTTGGAAGAACCAATGGCTTTTACACTTGCAGAAGGATTTCTGAAAAAAAAAATGCTTCTGGCAGGAATCAAAGTGAGGTTAGAGATGTCTTTTCTGCCTTTGTAGCCACAAAAGCTATAGTCCCTCACCACATGTGGTCCCTTTCTCCATTTGGGGTGCCATATCCTTAGACGTGGGTTCTTTGTTCATAGGAATATGATTTTTGCTTGCTTATATTTTATAAGATATTTTAGGTCTTGAGGGCTAGATTTTTTTTTTCTAAAAGCTAGGAAAATTTACTTTTTGTCTTGTGCAATTTTCATTTATGATATCTTGAAATATAGTTCTGGAAAAACAGGGTTTTTTTAAATGACTCAGATGAGTCTCTGGACCAGCTCATTGTGTTTCAAGTGGACCTACTTGATTATGCCTTTAAACTCAAATTACTCTGGCTTCAATTGAATGGTCAATAAGAGCACCCAGTCCAAACCTTTATGACTCATTGTTTAGATTTTGATGGCTTAGATTGAGTATAAATGTAAATTGTTTTCTGTTCTGATTAGAAATTTTGGTGGTCTTTCCTTTTCAGATTGATATTTTTGTGATGATAAATTAGACTATCTTTACTCTAAATTCTTACCTACCTCTTAGTCATTGAATGGACATTGCCTCAGACAACCTGAGGCCTGGGAAAGAACTTAATTTACAAAGATTAAGGTTATCCACTACATTCCAGTCCACAGCCAGTTATCCTGATTTTTGTCTTACTACTGGACTTCAGTGTATCTGGAGGAGAGAGTAAGGCTGTAGACTTTTTGCAGCTCTGCCTCACTTAAACTGAATACATGCCCAACTAAAGACTTTGCTGTAGTGATGTCATTGATCCTCTTCAAGAATGAAGGATGAACAACAATAATAGGTTCTAAGAAGAAAACGATTTCACTTTAGTGATGATCATTCTGTGGTGCATTGAAATTTGGTAGAAGAATCAAAGCCAACAAAATCTACATATCACTTCATCCTGAAAAAGTACCACTGCTAGTTTCATAACAATTGCCTCTTTGCCAAAATTAAACCTGTGTTACTTGAAGCATGGAAAGTAAAAATATATGAAATCTACTCATTAAAAAAAATTGTGATCTGAGTTTGATATTTGATTTCCTTAAAAAAAAAGGAGACAAATATCTTGTACTATACAGTAAAAAGGAATAGTGAGCAGATTTGATCCACCTTCTCAAAAAGAAGATTAGGGCATATGCTAAGAACGATAATAGTAGTTAGAATTGGGGGCTTGAATAGAATGGAAACAGTTAACAAGTAGAATAAGAAATCAAATAGGGAGTTTTATTTTAGTATATTTTTAAAATTTAAAAAAATTTAAAAAACGTTTTTAAAATTAAAAAAAAATAAGCAGTGTGTAGGTTACATGAATTTGTATGGGATTCAGTTTTTTGTTTGTTTGTTTTTACTTTCTCCAGTTGTGCTCTATATTATTAAATATTTTACTTGCTTTTGTATGGTTATTTGAGCTGATAAGATATATCATTATTTCAATATGCTCTTCTAAGTAGTCCATGAGTAAAGTGAGAAAGATTGATGTAAGATGATGAGATAGGAAATATGGAAACAACAGAATCTCCTTCTATGGTTTTTTCCCTAAGAAGATTGACAAGGTATGCAGAGTAGAAAAACAAGAGAATGAGGATGTTGGCAAGAATATTATTGAAAAAGGAAGGAAAAAGAAAAGAAACCCAACAGAATCAGAATTATTTTTTTAACTTAGCTCAGAATGTTTATTACATATCAGCCAAGGAAGAAGGGACAAAGAAAGAATGGAGGAGGATAAACTACCATACCTCTCCAAAACAATTATCATGAACCAAGAGACAGGATGTTGAGAAGTTTTGAAACTGTCAAAATGATACTGAGGAGAGCAATAAAGCAGAATGGGAATACTGAACTCTTTTCCTGTCCCTGCTTCTGTCACTCTGTAATTCTGAGCATGCGTGTTTATTTCCCAGGAGATAATCTGAAAAGCCTAGATGACAGAAATGTACTGGGGTGTGTGTGTGTGTGTGTGTGTGTGTGTGTGTGTGTGTGTGTGTGTGTGTGCATGTTGGTGTGGTGTGATGTGGTGATGGTAGGATCTCATCGTAGTAACAGAGATGATGAAGAGTTGGGAAACATGGGAAAGAAAGTGGGGAGAGCAAAAAAAGGAGTAGAACAATGGAATATTCAAGAAAACAACTTGGATTATCAGATTGGATGAGGAATAGAGGTATTTAGGACAGGATAATTTCAGAATTCTCTCTTGTGTCAGAGAATAAAGAACAAGGTACATATTCACAAAAGGAGAAGGACACATGGGTGGCATAGTAGCACTGTATGACCAGTAATTAGCCTGTATTCTGGGGTGTTGGCAGGAATATTATTGAAAAGATTGCTCATGTGGTCTAGGTTAGGTGAAGAGGCAAGTGAAACCACAAAAGAGCTGATGGCCTGAGAGAAGAGAGAGAGCTCAGGGGACTGGATATTGTGATATGCTATCTAGGTAAGCTAGGAAAGGAAATTGTACTTCCTCAATCAATAGCTCATTAGAATGTGATATAGCCACTGTCATCAAGAATCTCTTCCTGGGAACTTAAAATTTTCGTATCTGTTCAATGTTTTCATCTGGTTTTTAGTGCCATCATTCAAGCTGAAAATACTCAAATCCAATAATATTCCCTTGGGCACATCTCATAAAACTTAAAATTTCTCAACATTTGCCCATTTGTTATTCATTATTCCCAAGTTGTTGGTCTCATAATTTGTTGTAGGATTATTCTAGTCAATGACACATCAGTTTTTCATGAAAAAAAATATTTTCCTTACATATGATAACTCTTCTTTCATCTCAAGAAATTTAGATATACAGAGAAACACACACACACACACACACTAACAACATTGCTTCTATGACAAGTAAGGACATTCAACTGAATACTGTTTGATATATGTTTCATTACTTATTCCCAGTGGCATATACATTTAGGGCACATCCAGATGATGAAAAGTGGGCCTCCCTCTTGTGTATGGGGTCTGTGACAGGTAAAATGTCCTTCTGGTAATGTTTGTGGCTCGAGGGGACAATATATATCCTATGGAGAATACTGGAGAAGATTTATCTGTGTTTAACATTCCTAAAATTGATTTTTATATCACCACAAATGTGTTCTCATTTATCTTCTCTTTGATTCATCTCATCCTTTCACAAGCCGCTTTTATTTTAGATCTGCATTCAATGGGTAAGTTAGGGGGAACTGGTATCATTTGTGTATTGCTTCCTAAGAATCAATAGAAGGGTGAAATACCCCTCTTATACTTGATTTGCTTTCTCATCTGGTCCTTACCAGGAAACGTGTCAGAGCTCTATCTATAATGGAAAAGAAACCTATTATATTGCCATTTTAATTCTTGCTTACCCTGCTGAAAGGATTTAAGTTTATTGTTATCTAATAAATCTTAAGGCAACAGTGAATTGTTGCTTTTCTATATTTCTAAATCCAGCTCAGATGTCCAGGAGCAGTTGAGTTTGTTTTTAAGATGCAACGTGATTACAAGGTGGGGGAGGAATTGATGAGGAAAAATATTTACACACACACACACACACACACACACACACACACACACACACACACACACATTTTTCAATACTCAGAAGCAACCTCAGTAAACTGCGTTTTTCCCCAGGAAATTACTGTTTTCTACTGGTGGCCATAGATTCTTTGAATTAGTACTAGCATGGCAGTTTTCATTACACCCTGTGATTCAGTATATGTCTGTGTAGAGCCAATAGGAATACAGGTGTGAAAAATACCCTTTGGCAATGAAGAAAGATGTACTACAGATATCCGGCCTTGCCTAAGTAGCTTCAAATTCCTGAGAATTCCCTCAGAAGTTATTTTTTATAAATACAGAAAATAATTAATTGAAAAATTCATTCATTTAATCAATTTAACATTTCCTAGAGGTGTACTATGTGCGAACACATAGTATGTGTGATAACTGGAGGTATATTATGTGCAAAAAGATACTCTGTGTGTTTAAATCTAAGAGTGCAAAATAGTAGATAAGATACTCCAGGAGCTTGCAAACTACTATAGGGAAATAAAACATACACAATCACCAAAATTCAAAGCTATTTATTTTAAGTGTTTTTAAGAAGTAACATCTTAACTGTGGAAAAACAAAACAAAACAAAACAAAGCAACAACAATAAAAAAAAACTTACAGTTGTTTTCAGAGGACCTGGGTCCAAGTCCTTATTTAAGTATTTAAATTTAAGTAAATTTCTTATTTAAATAAAGTCTAAAAGAAGTCATCACAAGTCAAGTCAACCTGCATTTATTAAGTGGTTACAATGTGCCAGACACATTGCTTAGCTCTGGGAATACAAATACCAAAGAAAAACAGTTCTTGACTTCAAGGAGTTTGCATGTTAATGGTAGAGGACCACACATGAAGCAGAAAAGGGGAAGGTGCAATTTAGTAGACAAAGAACTGAGTCTGGAACAAAGCCTAGAGAGGAATGAAGGCTTGACTGATCTGGATGTCCTCCCTAAAAAGGCGATTGTGGGAGGAACCAGAGGATCAGAGGGAGAGGTCACAGGGGCAGAGGGTACTTCCAAGGTGAGATTCCAAGGTGAAGAGGTTTCTGGGGCATTGCAGAGAAAGTCCAGAGAGTCTAGAATGTAACATGAAGAGAAAAAAAATAGCAAAGATTTCAATAGATATCTAGTGGGGAATAGTATTCCTGGAAGAAGAAATCTTCTGAGCAAAAGGATTTTGGACAGCAGAGAGAGATTCCAGCATTTAAATATTGAATGCATGTTTTGTGAATGATCAATAGACTCTGACTGGAATAGAAGATTTCCATAGGGAAATAGCCTGAGATAAGTTTGGATAAGTAGGTAGGGGACAGATTGTTGAGGACCTTAAAAATAATGACTGGTAATAAGAATCACATTGTCAGACTTTTTCACCTAATAAAGGGTAACTAGGGTGGATAGATGGCATGGTGGATAGAGTGCCTAGCTTGGAGTCAGGAAGGCCTGAGTTCAAATCTGGCCTTAGACACTAAACTGTGTGATTCTGGGGAAATCACCTAACTCTTTTCAGCTCAGTTTCTTCATCTGTAAAATGAATTGGAGAAGAAAATGACAAACCACTCCAATATCTTCTCCAAGAAAACTCCAAAATGGATCTTTAAGAGTCAGGCATGACTGAAACGACTGAACAACAACAAAGGGTAACTGGTAATGCTCTATTTTCCCATTATGGGTAACTACCCATCTGTTTATATACAATTTTGTGGACAGAATCAAAAGTTTCCTGTTAAAATGGATATGTTTTAATTTTTTGAATTGTTGACAACTTTTGTCTTCTTTCATATCACCCCACCCCCATGGCTATAACAAAGAATTAAAACGTATATAAATTGAAAATGCGTGGAGGGAATCTAACAAGAATAACAAACATGTCAACTAAACCTGACATTTTGTAGAATGTTCCCTACCCAAAGATAACTACCTCTGCAAAAAGGGGAGGGGGATATAATTTTCATTTTTTTTTTTTAGTTTTCAACATTCACTTCCATAAGATTTTGAGTTTAAAATTTTCTCCCCCTCCCTCTCTTCCTTCCTCCCCAAAATAGCATGCAATCTGATATAGGCTCTACATACACATTCATATTAAGCATATTTTTACATTAGTCATGTTGTAAAAAAGAATTTGAACCACTGGAAGGAACCACAAGAAAGAAGAAACAAACAAAACAGCAACAACAACAAGCAAATAGTGTGCTTCTATCTGCATTCAGACTCAAGAGTTCTTTCTGCGGAAGTGAATACAAGTTTTTCCAGGTTTTTCTGAAGTCCATCCTCATCATTTCTTACAGCACGATAGAATTCCATTACATTCATATACCACAGCTTGTTTAACCATCCCGCAACTGAAGGGCATTCCCTAAAAAAAGAGCTACTATAAATATGTTTGTACATGTGGGTCTTTTTCCCATTTTTATGATCTCTTTGGGGTACAGACCTAGAAGTGGTATTGCTGGCTCAATTATTCACAGTTTTATAGCCCTTTGGGCATAGTTCCAAATTTCTCTCCAGATTGATTGGATCAATTCACTACTCTATCAACAATGCATGTGTTCTAATTTTCCCACATCTCCAAAATTTATCATTTTCCTATTTTGTCATGTTGGCCAATCTGATACGTATGATGTGGTACCTCAGAGTTATTTTTATTTGCATTTCTCTGATCAACAGTGATGTAGAGCATTTTTTTTTTCATATGACTATAGATGGCTTTAATTTCTTCATCTGAAAACTGCCTGTTCATATCTTTTGACCATTTATCAATTGAGGAATGACTTCTATTCTTATAAAATTGACTCAATTCTCTATATATGTTAGAAACGAGGACTTTATTAGAGATACTGTCTGGAAAAAAATTGTTTTCCAGCTTTCTGCTTCCCTTCTAATTTTGATTGCATTGGCTTTGTTTGTGAAAAACCTTTTCAATTTAATGTAATCAAAATCATCCATTTTGCATTTCATAATGTTCTCTATCTCTTTTTTGGTCATAAATTCTTCCCTTCTTCATATATTGACAAGTAAACTATTCCTTGCTCTCCTAGTTTGCTTATAGTATCAGCCTTTATATCTAAATTGTGTACCATTTTGACTTTATCTTGGTATAAGGTACAAGATGTGGTCTATGCCTAGTTTCTACCATACTCCTTTCCAGTTTTCCCAGCAATTTTTGTTTAGTTTTGGTGATTGCTACTTTATAATACAATTTAAGATCTGGTACAGCTAGATCATCTTCCCTTACATTTCTTTTATTAATTCCCTTGATATTCTTTCTGTACATTTTGTTCTTCCAGATGAACCTTGTTTTTATTTTTTTCTAGCTCTATATAGAATAATTTTTGGTAGTTTGATTTGTATGGCACTAAATGAGTAAATTAATTTAGGTAAAATTGTCATTTTTATCATATAAGTTTGGTCTACCCATAAGCAACTGATATTTTCCCAAGAATTTAGATCAGATTTTATTTGTGTGAAGTGTTTTGCTATTGTGTATGAATTATGTAACTGTATATATAGTTCCTGGGTTTGTTTTGGCAGGTAGACTCCGAAATATTTTATAACACTGACTTTAAATGGATTTTCTCTTTCTATTTTTTGCTGTTGGGCTTTGTTAGTAATATATAGAAATGCTGATGATTTATGTGGGTTTATTTTATTCATTGGTGGTGAATTCACCCTTTTTATTTTTAATACTGGTAATTTGATTTTCTTCTTTCTTTCTGTTTAGTCAAATTACCTAAAGGTTTCTCTATTTTATTAATTTTTTTTCATAAAACCAGCTCTTAGTTTTATTTATTAGTTCAATAAGTTTATTATTAGCTCATTTATTCAACAGTTTTTATTCATAATTTTCTTGGAGGCTTTGGATGTAGGAGTTTTGATTTTATTGTCTTCTTCTGGTTGTATGTTTTGATCTTCTTCGTCACTAAAGAAAGATTCTATGGTCTGACGTTTTTGTGCAGTCTGCTCACGTTTCCAGCCAACTACTTAATTTTTAAACTCTTTGCTAAGGTAGGGGTCTGCTTCCAGTGTGGAGGGTGTATTCCCAAGCTTCATGGGTTTTGCGCAACTGTTTTCAGAGATACTTATAGGGACCTGTAAATTTTCTGTTCTTCTGAAGTGGTACCATCAAGTGTGAGGTATTTACTCCTTTCCAGGCCTATGCTCTGGTCTATGAGTGACCACAAGCACTCTTTTCTACCTTGGAACTGTGAGGAAGATTTCCTCTTTATCACCACTACAGGCTCCACCGTGCCAATGTACCTCCTTGCACCAGGACTGCCCCCCAGAATTGTGATCCAGATCCAAGCTTGGGCAAAGCAAGAGATTCCTGCCTCAGCACCAGCAAAAAGATCCCTGCAATCCTCTCTGATCAGCCACTCAATTCCTTCTCAGTCTGTGGGCCAAGCTCAGGAAAGCAGCCACTGCCTTGGGGCTATTCCAGGACTGGGGCTGAGACCAAGGTTCTTTCTCACCTGCCATTCTTACTGACCTTCTAAGTTGTCTTTGGCGTTCATGGGTTGAGAAGTCTGGAAACTGCCACAGCTGCCCATGATTCAGTCCCCTGAGGCCTGCTCCAGACTCTCTTAGGTCTGTTCTTTGCCTGTGTGCCCACACTGAACTGCATTCTTCTCCCATCCTGGTATAATAGACCTTTCCCATTAACCATCCAGGTTGTTTTGGGCTGGAAATTTGTTTCACTCTATTTTTTTGTGGGTACTGCTCTTCTAGAATTTGTTTAAAGTTATTTTTTACAGATATTTGGAGGGGTTTGGGGGAGAGCTCAAGCAAGTCATTGCCTTAATACATAGTCAATTTTTGTGTAGGTGACATGTACCACCAAGAAAAAGGTATATTCCTTTCTATCCCTATTCAATTTTCTCCAGAGGTCTACCATATCTAACTTTTCTAAAATTCTATTCACTTCCTTAACTCCTTTCTCATTTATTTAGTGGCTAGATTTATCTAGTTTTGAGAGGGGGAGGTTGAGGCTCCCCATTAGTAGAGTTTTGTTGTCTATTTCTTCCTCTAACTCCCTTAACTTCTCCTCTAAGTATTTTGATGCTATACCATTTGGTGCATATATGTTTAGTAATGGTATTACTTCGCTGTCTATGGTACCTCTTAGCAGGATGTAATTTCCTTCCTTATCTCTGTAAATTAGGTCTGTTTTTGCTTTGCTTTGTCTGAGATCAGGATTACTAGCCCTGCTTTTTTACTTCAGCTGAAGCATAATATATTCTGCTCTAGTCTTTTACCTTTACTCTATGTGTATTCTTCTGCTTCAAATGTGTTTCAACAACATACGGCAGGATTATATTTTTTAATCCAATCTGCTGTCTTTTGTTTTATGAGAGAGTTCATCCTATTCATATTCACAGTTCTGATTACTATCTATGTGTTTCTCTCCATCCTATCCCCCACCCATTTGTGTTTTTCTCTCTTCTTTCTCCCTTTCTCTCCTCACTAGAGTTTTGCTTTTGACTACCACCTCCTTCAATCTGCCTTCTCTTCTATCAGCCCTCTCCATTTTCTTTCACCTTTCTACTCCTACTTCGTATGGGGTAAGTTAGATTTCTGTACCTGAGTATGTTATTCCCTCTATGAGCCAAATCTGATGAAAGTAAGGTTGAAACAATGCTTATCTCCTTCCCTTCTTTCCCTCTACTGTAATAGGTCTTTGTGTCTCTTCATGTGATGTAATTGACCCTTTTCTGCCTTCTCCTTTCCTCTTCCCAATACAATCCCTTTTCACCACTTAATTAGATTTTTTTTAATATCACATCAAAGTCAACTTATACCCATGCCCTTTGTCTATATATACCCCTTCTAAATGTCATAATAAAGATATAGTTCTCAGGAGTTACAAGTGTCATCTTCCCTTGTAGGAGTATAAACAGTTTGTCCTTATTAAATAGCATGTTGCTGTTTTATTTCTTTCCTGTTTACCTTTTTATGCCTCTCTTGAGTCTTGTATTTGAAGATAAATTTTCTGTTGGGCTCTGGTTTTTTTCATCAGGAAGATTTGGAAGTCTCCTATTTCATTGAATATCCGTCTCTTCCCCTGAAAGATTATGCTCAGTATCACAGGGTAGTTGATTCTTTATTGTAATTCAAGCTTCTTTGCCTTATGGAATATCATATTCCAAGCCCCTGATATGTTAATGTAGAAGCTGGAAGGTTCTGTGTAATCCTGACTATGGTTCCCTGATATTTAAGTTGATTCTTTCTAGCTGTTTGCATTATTTTTCCTTGACCTGATAATTCTAGAATTTGGCTTCAACTCTGGAGGTTGACACAAACCATTTTACCATTTTTGGAAGAAAACTCCAAATGGGATCATGAAAAGTCATACATGTCTGAAACAACTGAAGAGCAACATAAGCCTGGATTGGTGAAGAGAATTGCCTAAGGTCTCACCACACCTAGGCCCTACATCGCCCATCAAAATAAAATCCTTCACTTGACCTTACCATTCTCTCAAACTATCATCTACTATTTCCCTTCTCTTTCACAGCAAAAAAAAAAGCCCTCCTAAACCCCCCCAAATTTCTCTGTATCATTGCAACCACTTCATTTCTCCTTATTTATTTCTCAATCCCTTGCAAAGTGACTTATGATCTTATAAATCAATTGAAGCTGTTCCCTCTAGATTGTCTTAACTGGCAAATTCAATACATAGATTTATAACATTTCTCATTCTTCTTAAACTTGCTATAGCATTTCATACTATTAAGTACTTTTTCATATACTCTCTTTTCTAAGTTTCAATGACATTGATCTTTCTACTGGTTCTCTCTCTTTTTGGTTGAGGTGGTGGTTCATTTTACTTCATAAGTAGCATTGAATAATATTCAATATGTATTGGCATTTTCGGCATTTGGGGAATTTTAAATCTCTTTTTTTCCTTTTTTGTCTTCATGGGACATATATGCATATAAATATAGATTTTGATTTATGTGCAGGGGAGTTGAGCTTATACCTATCTTTTATCTGCTTCATTATTTTTATTTCATTTTTATGATGTTTCATTAATATCTAGGTTCTGTCCTCACATTTTTACCCTTCCCCTTCTCCTGTTGTGGCAAGCATCTTTTCTCCTACAAAGACCACTGATACTGAGTTTTCTCAGCCTCTTCTAGTTGGGAGGATAAGGGCCTCATTGATTCCCTGACTATATCAAATCTTACCATGAGAAGACTGACCCTTGCTAGGTTTCTAATCCTGTTTCCTTTGAGCATAGAACCCCCTTCACTTCTAAGTGGTTCTCTGTTTCTTTGTCAGTCCCCAATGGTTTATTTATGGTATTAAAATGTTAAGTCAATAAATAGTTGAAAATCAACCTCAAGGAGCCTTTTGGGATGTCTAAGCTTGGGTGAAGCAAAAATAATAAGGAGGAATGAATATGATGCTTGCCCTCTGCAATCCAATGCTATGTTTTATATATCTTTTCCAATGTAGGAAAACCATGCTTAGGCTATTTTTGCATATAAACAGTACTTTTTTTAAAAAATTGATTCAAGTGCTATTTGTGTTTAGAGTCACAGCAGCTTGCTAGAGAGAAAAGGTGCTATGTCCATTTTTTGGAATGGAAAACATAACAGAGATGTTTTAACTTACCTAAAGTTATACAGTTCACCTTAAAATCAAATTTATAGCATAAATGGTTGACTATACTGCCTGTGTGTATGTGGGTATGTACTTTGTGTGTTTGCTATTGTTTTTATTTCAGTTTTTTAATCTATTTATTACTCATAATGGTCCAGAGCAGGAAATCATGGCAAAAAGAGATCTTGAGCTGAAAACCAATTAGTAATAAGTCCAAAAATACATAAAAATTTACTTGGAACTATAAAACAACTTAGAGATCATCTAGGTCCAGCCCTACATTTTACAGACAAAAAATTCATCATTAATGAAGTGACTCATGCAAGGTCACACAGCTTAGGTAACAGTAGAGTACAGTAGAACTCAGGTTTTCTAGCTCTTGACTATAGTAATTTTTTCACTCTCCCATGGATGAGTTAACCTCAGAGGAAGTTGCTGGTGACACCAGATTGTTTAAAACTGGTATAATCATTCTAATTACAGAGTCTCTTTCTAATAAGTCATAGACCGTTGCATTTAATGAGTAAATGCTGTAGTCGGAAATCTTTTTGCCAATAATTATTCCTATCTTGACTCACATACCTTGTTCTCATTTGCCACATTTCTTCTTAACCATCTTATCTGTAGAAATGCTGCTTTTATTAGAAAAGTATCTGAAATCACATATTCAAGTCTCTTATGCTTGCAGGAATTAACTTTATAGTGCTTATTTTGAAAATTAATCAAATTTTTAGTCTGGACTATTGGTAGATTTCATTTCTCATAATGAGATGCACCCAGAGTTCCAATATTGTGTAACATTAAATAGGGTTTTTATTTATTCATCATTTTCATTATGAGTAATCTTCATGCTCAATATTTTAGTCATCTGAATAAATAGCAAAATTATACTGTACAATGTCATGAAAATGAGGTTAGTCTGTGTACAAGTCAAGTGAAAAGATCTTTTATCATCTCAACTGAATTTGTGAACTAATAAATAATGTAAGAGGAAAAAGATTGGCTGCTGAAAATCAATTCCCCTATCTAAAGTATATCAATAAGTTGGAAATGTAGAGAACTTGTAATAAGGGCAGAAGAAGAGGGGGTTGGGGAGCATAAAATGCTGCAGCATTTTGCAAGCTAGAATTTCATTAGATTTCATGTTACCACATCACTTCTGCCCAAAAGAGCACGATTTGGTACAATCTGAAGTAAGGTGTAAATCTCTAGGAAGCACCTGGTATAAATAAGCCTGTCAAAGGAGATTTCAGAATTGGGGGTTGGAAGTGGGGATGATGGTGGGGTGAAGGTATCTTTAAGCTTTTATATAGACCCTCTTTCATTTCATGTCTGTGCAGTCTGTCAAATTATAATTTCATGACATAATACTTTTTAATCTGTCTCTTGGATAAGGGAAATGGGGGGCAGGGGAGATAATGTTGCCACCTACACAGGGTCCAGTAAAACAGATTCTTTCTCATCTCCTTGGGCTTTAAAAGCCTTCAGAACTTAGTCATTTGGCCTCTTTGCAAAATGCCATTCTTTTGTTTGTCTTTTGAATTTGCTTTACAGTTTCCTACTTCTGTTATCTTGAAGCCCAGTGAGAGTCACTGATCTAGGTTTTTGTTTTTGTTTTTGTTTTTGTTGTTTTGCCAGCAAGTGAAATTTCAACCCTGTGAGGAAATCCTTTGGTCTGGCAGCTCTGCCTAATTCAGGTCAGCAATTCATTCATAAACAATTGCCTTAGAAATTTCCCTGGGGACACTGAAAGGATGAGTGACTTGTTCAAGATCCCACAGCTACTCTGTATCAGAGACAAGACTTAAACGTAAGTCTTCCATATTCCAAGACCAACCCTATACTTACTAAACGTCTCTCTTGGGTACTTGCTTAAAATGAACAAACACCTGACTGCAGAATATCAGAGAACCAAATGACCCATTCAATAAGGAAAATATACTCCACTTCCTGTAAAGTCAACTGGAGATCAAATTTAATTCCTGCTCAAAGCATTGGGTCTTACTTATTTATATGAAAACAAACAAACAAAAACGGCTGATTTTCAGCTCCATAATAATATGAAAACAAACAAACAGACACTTGACAGCTCCAGAAACATCCTATTCAGACAACAGATTTTGATTTGGAGTTAGAAAACCTGAATTTGAATTCTGGCCCTGCTACTTGTGAAAATAACCATCAGGAATAAGAAATAATATTTATATAGGCTTTACATTTTGCAATTCATTTCACATAAATTATTTCAATTGATCTTCACTATAATCTTATGAGGTAAGTGCTTCTATAATTTATAATTTATACACAAGGAAACTGAGGCTCAGAAAAATGTACTTTCCCCAAGTTTACACAAGTAGCAAATGCCTGAGATGAGATTTAAACCCTGTTGTTCTTCACTCCATAGGCAAGGCATTTAGTCTCTTTGGCCTAAGGTTTCCTCATTTGTACAATGAGCACTCTTAAATGGATGATCTCTAACTCAATCTCTAATTCAAATTCTAAAAATTGTGAAATTATCACTATTTTTTAAGCCAAAATTGAAATACCTTGTCTTGCATTACCTTGTCTTGAAAACTCAGAGTTTTTCAAAGGTAGAGATACCCTCTCAGGTGAAAACAATGGTACTCTGCATTCCTGCGGCACATTTCATTTATCAAAGTACATTATCTCAGTTGAGATAAAATACTATGATTATTCTTCCTGAGAGCAATTTACTTGAATATCGGAAGGTTAAATATCTGCTTGAAGGTAATGAAACTTTCCCAAAGTACAGCATAACAAGCCTTCTAGACCAATTTTTCTTCTTTATAAAAACTAGTTCATTTCTCGGACTTAATTTCCTCATCTGTTGAATGGGGATACTGGGAATAATGCCACACATTTTCTATTCACAATGAAATGCTTTGTTAAAGGATGCAAAGAGATAATGGTACAGAATTATTATAAAATAAGTTATTTCTTATTTCCAGAAGAGCTGTCTTGTTAATACTTCCAGCTCCAAGCAATCTAGATGCATTCTTCTTTCTCTCATTCTTATATTCAAACAGTATTTAAGCATGTGCATGTTATAGATATATGTTTAAGTTTCTATCAGATTCCTGTTTGAATCATATTTCTCCATTGATGAAAAACCTTGTGAAGTAAAGAAGCACAGGTGATTCCTGAAGTCCTTTTGGGATATGAGTTTTTAAAGTTTTTTTTTTAATTTTTAATGTTTTATTGATGGTCTTTTCTTTCTTTCTTTCTTTTTTTTTAATCTTTGTCATTTTCCAGTGATGTTTCCCTTGCCCCCTCCAAAAAATACAGGCTAGCAAATTCACTGGCAAGGTCTGATAATGCATGCAACAACCCACCCACAGAACCCACTCATATTTGAAGTTCTGACCCCACCCTGTTGATTGATAACTGGGTGCAAACCATCCCACTTAACCCATCATATTTACTGGGAGCTTCGTACACTAGAACATGTTTCAACTTCATATCCTTTCCTCCTATCTACTCATTTTACCATCAACTCTCCTCCTCCCCTGAGCACTCCTTTCCTATGTGTGTTTTCTTTACCTATTATAATGTAAGTTCCATGAGGGCTGTGACTGTACTTTTAAAATCTTTGCATATTCTCTGTGCTTAGCAGTGTTCTTGGAACATGTTTATATGTGTATACATGTATGTATGTATAGTTGTATGCATATATATGCATACATGTACATGTGTGTAGGTATATACACATATCCATACACATACTTACCTACATATATGCACATGTGTGTACATGTATATACATGTACATGTGTGTGTACACATACATATACAAATATACATTTTATTAATTTAATTCACCTCCCTGAGAGGAAGAAAGCATGCTTCACCGTTAGTTCTATGAAATCATGAATGGACATTGCATTGACCTAAATTCTTTTAAACATGCTTTCCTTGACATTGTTGCTATGGTTGTGAAAATTTTCTCCTGTGAAAATTATTATTCTTCATACATCATTTTTAATCAGTTTCTTCACATCTTCCCAATCTTCGCTGAATTTTTTATATTAATTTCTTTAAATTTCTTTTTTTTTATACTGAATTTAATTATCACACAAATATTTCAATATACAAAGAACATGAGCTAGAACTGTATAGGATACCATAAATTTACATTAAGTACTATTTATTTTAAAATGTAAAAACATAGATTTTGAGCTGGAGGGACCTTAGAAATACTGGATTTCGGCTTCTTGTAGGTCCCCTGTTTCTGCGTTTCCCTGTTTTAGTGGCCTTGTCTTCTGTACTGCCTATACAATGTGGCTCTGAGAGTTGGCTTTAGGCCTCTAGATGGGCCTGGGCATGCCCTCCTTGAGTGCTACAAGTAGATCTTTCTCCTATGGGCTACCAGGCTACTGACTTCAGTCCTCTGGGAAAGTCTTTTATTGCATGGCTCTGCCTTTCTGTGAGCTATGGGTTGGCTCTGTTCCCAGTTCCTCCCATGGGCCAATCCTATTACAGAGTTGGCTTTCTCTTCCCCTGTTTTATTTCTACTCAGAACTCCTATAGACTTCTAGTGGTATTCTTATATAGTACTATACTGGATGAGAGGAGTCAATTGTCCTTTATGTTTGCTTTTGTTAATCATTCATTATTCTGGTGAATGCTTAATACTTTGACAGAGTGTTCGGAGGAGAGTCGCATTGACCAGCAGTCCTCACCTCTTAATTACAAATTAAACTGTCACTTCTGCCTGGGTTTGAGTTCAACATAACTATTTATAAGCAATGTAATTGTGAGAAATTTACTTATTTTCTCTGCACATAATTCTCTTTATCCATAAAATAGGAATAATACTTGTACTACGGTCAGTACCTTTTGAGGAAAGCATTTTATAAGTGGTAAAATACTATGGAAATGTGCATTATTACTGCTATTAATAATTGTCATGAGAGTTTTTGTTACTTCCTGGGTCCTGTCTACATTCTATCTGGTAACAGTACATTATATAGACAGTGTAAAATACTAAATCTGTTCACTAACATGACAGATATATCAACTGTATAGGAGAGAATCTATTAATGTGGCTAGGAGTTGGAAGCAGCTTGCAAAACAAAGAAATAAAGAACCTTGCTAATTGAGGGAAGAAAATTCAAATTAAATCAAATTTAAAAAAATATATTAGGCAGAAAATTTGTGTAAGACATTGTACTATATTCTAGGAATTAAGAAATGAAAAAAGCAAAACAGTCTGTTACCTTAAGGAGTTTATAAGTTTAGTAGAAGAAGTGACAGGTATATAACCTTAGGAAAGGGTAGAAAATGCATGGAAGAGATTAAAGTAGTATAGGACATATAAAGAGGATGATGTCATGTCTAGTATTTGGTATTAGTAATGTTTCATATCACCTGAGTTGGCTTTGAAGAAGAAGGATATTAAAAAGTATGTGTAGGAGCCAGGGTCCTCCTCACCCACATGAAATCTACTGATGTGCTTTGAGTGTGACAATCTTCTCTAAACCAAAGAACAGGAGCCTCAACTGATATGTTAACCTTCATTAATTTAGCCTGGCCAGGGAAGCTCATGAATGAATTTGGGCACAGTATCATTGCTGGATTGCTAAAGTAACATCTCTTAATTTATAAAAGTAATTTGTTCAATTAACAAGAGCAACAATAACAACAACAACAATTCTCCCTTCTGCCTCCATTCCCACATTGAGGGGAAAAAAAAGAAAAGAAAGAAAAAGAAAAGAAAAACAATGTAGTAGAATTTCATCTCCAGATCTAAATCTTGAGCTCTCTGGCCCACAATACATATACCTCAAGGGAAGAGAGACAGATAGCCAGAGGGTACAGTGGATAGAGTGCCATGCCTGTAATCAGGAAGACTCGTTTTCCTGAGCTCAAATCTGGCCTTAAATACTTACTAGCTCTGTGATCCTAAGAAAGTCACAACCCCTGTTTGTGTCAATTTCCTTGTCTACAAAATGAGCTGGAGGAGTAATCACTCCAGTATCTTTGCTAAGAAAACTCCAAATAGAGTCACAAAGAGTCAAATATGACCATAATGACTAACCAACATGGAGAAGAATGAACCTGCAAAAGGACGATAAGGGGCATCCATAGCAGGTTTCAGGGTCCGAGACCTTCCCTCTCTTTTTACTCTTAGGAGACACCCTGCTTTCCAGAGCCTAAGGCCCAGCAAGCAAGCTGTGCCCTGAGCTTGGCACAGCTTGGCACAACAGCAATCCCTTGTGTTCACCCACTGGATGAACACTGCTGCAACTAAATCACAGAACTGATTGTCCCTGAGCTCAGACAAGCACCAGTAGGTCCAGACATGAAGGGCTACTATGAATGGACTTTTTGTCACTAGACAACTTTGCCTCATTGTTGCTTTATGCCTCACCACTTGCTACACCACACTGCTTGATTCTTTGTCTAACTACACACGTATAAATCAAGGTTTAGCTCTGCGGTCTTGGGTCACTTATTAGGGGAGACCCTGACCCATGTGTCTAATTTCTCTTCCCCAATGGAATAAAGTAAACTTTTTGCTTATCACCTCTGTGAGTTCTTTAGTATTTTTGGAGGTAACAGAGATTGCAGAATCTCTGTGACTCTTTGGTCACTTGTTACTAGAGTTAACACTACAAGTCTGTGAAAATTTCATTATATCATCACACTGCTCTTTGAGAATCCTCAACCCCTGTAGTCACTTTTCTCCAGTAGGCGTTGAGTCCATCTCTATTCTCTACTCTGAGATGAATACACACATGCACACACCCATACACATACATATGTACACACATATGTTTTTTTGTGGATTTTCGCTATCCAAGTACTTTGAGAATTACCTAATAACCTGCCCAGCATTGAATAAGTATTCTGTGGTAAGATTCAGTCCTGCAACAGTTCTTTAATTCTACTCTTTCAAGTGCCAGCTTTGCCTCAGCTAGAGTTTTCAGTTGAAATGACTCCATCAGGGTGTCTACTTTATCATCTATTCATTGCTGGGGGTTGAAGGGTAAGTGCAAAAGGAGGGGTTCAGTGATAGATCAGTTGCTTCTCTTCAGGGATAAGTTATAGTTCTTTTCAGTTGTCTCACATTTAATAGTTATGAACTTTTTGTAGAAATTGGTGGAAACTAAGAAGTGCCCATCAATTTGGAATGATTAAATTATGGTAAGAAAATTATGGTAACCAACTTACGGCATGTGAATATAATGTAATACTATTGTACTATGAGAAATGAACAAAGAGATGTCTTTTGTGTTTAATCAGAATTCTTAATTTCAAAATTATTTTTATAACTTATTGTTAGAGCATAAATTTTTCTCCTGATTTTTCTCTATGTACTCTATTCTGTTCCCACTTCCCACCCCCAGTGGGTGAAGAGGGTTAAAGTAGTAGGGAGAAAAAATAAGTGTTTGATTATTGAAAAAAAATTTAAACTGTTTATAATATATTTCCCCTCTCCCAAGATGATCGTAGAAGGTAATGCCCACCCAGGCTATGATCATATATGCCCTTGTGTGACATTTTAAAAGTTTAAGAGACATAATTTCTGGTAATTAAGCATTTTATTAATCATGCCTGCAATAATTAATAAAAGAGGTCAGCAATACTCTCAAATGTCAAATAACCCTCATGGAGCCCACTTAATACTTACATGCCCTTGGAAGAGTGAATATTCCTAAGGTTAGCAATCAACTATGATTGGTTAACAAGTAATGAGAGAGAATGAATATTATAATGAGAGGTGGACCTGTTCTAACTAGGGGCTGGGAGATACGACATTGACCCTATCATTTACTTCCAAATCATCCACAACCTTGGGCAATCTAATAATAAAAAAAAAAATTATCCCCATTCAAATCTTAGTAGAATATTTTTTTCATAATACATTATTTTGGCACTCCTTTCAAATCTTTTATTTCATTATAATATAGAATGGGGATAAATTCGTTGGAAGCTAACCAGTGACTTTCCTTCTTGCCTCATTTTCCTTAAAATATAAATTGCTTTCATTTCACCTTCCCCTGTCTTGTTTATAAAACATCACATATCTGAATCATAGTGTCCTAGAATTAGAAAGGACCTCAGAGTTCAATGATCCACATCTCTACCAAAGTCAAATCTAATCTCTGCGTGCTTAACAAGTGATTATTCGTTCTCTCCAAGAAGACTTTCAGAGATGGGAAATACACTCCTTCATGTGTTTTGAAGAGCTCTAATTGTAAAAATTTTGTTTCCTTTATGTTTACTTTAAATCTGTTTTTTTAAACTTAGAATTGTAGGAATTAGACTAGAAAGATCATCTGATTACCTCTTATCATATAACAGATGAGGAAATTGAGTCTGAAAATTGGCTAAAGCTAAAAACAAAAAAAACCCAAAACACAATTTTATCCAAAGAGATTCAGAAAAAAACTTTTGATAAAATGCAATACTACAAACCCTATAAATTACAGGCAGAGAAAGACCAGTTTTTAAATATAATACAAACTATCTACCTAAAATCAAGACAGCAATTATGCTATAGGATACATTAAGAGATTCCCCAGTAAATACATAAGTAAAGTAAGGCTGCCCACTTTCCCTACAATTATTTGAATTACTTCTGGATATATTAGCAGTAGCAATAAGACAATTGAAAGAAATTAAGGTCATAAAGATAAGAGAAAAGGAGATAAAACTATCCCTATTTGCTCATGATAATCTACTTCACAATCCTAGGAAATCAACCAAAATACAGATTGGATCAGAATATAGAACAGCAATATTTATTATATATGAGAATTCTCCAAAGCCACAAAATAGTGTCAGAGTCCTTGAAAAAGAGGACTCCTTCTGTTCCACATTTCAACATTTTATTATCCACAATAGACTAATAAACTCTTTTTAATTATCTTTAGGATTTATTACTAACCACGGAGCAGTTTTGGTTTTAGCCTTCCTAACGTTCTTCTTAACATTCAAGGCCTCATCACTCTTCAGTATTCAGTCTCAATTTCTCATTCGGGCTTCCATGACTTCTAAGTAGTCTTAAAAATTTTAGTTCATTGTTGAACTATTTAGCCTTACCTTTGAATTTCTACCCCCATTTCTTTCATCATCAGAATCAACTGCAACTCTATGATCCAAATTTATTATAGAAGATGGAGTTGCGTGCATTAATAGGTTGATTCTTTGTCAATATTCTTTTGCATTTTTCCCCATAGAGTATATTTATTTTTCTAAGTACTATTCCTGGACCCTACAACATTAGCAGATGCACACACACACACACACACACACACACACACACACACACACACACGTATATATATATATGTGTGTGTGTGTGTGTGTGTGTGTATATATATAATATATATGTATATATATATATTATATATGTGTTTATATGTGTATATATATATATATTTCTGGTAAAGAAAACAAATATTTTATAGTTTTTCTACTAAAAAGGAAAATGGAAGCATTATAGCATCTAATCTCTACATGCTGAAGATCTGGAGTGAAAATTTCTCCATAAAATTATTTTTTAATCAGCCTAAGCTAATTGAAGTTTCATCTTAGAGTGAGGATAATGTGTGTCTCACATCTGGGACTAGTATATATGTGTCTTATACTTGGCAAGAGTTTAATAAATTTTTGTGGAATGGAATGGGATAGAATTGGAGAGAATTGAATTAAATTATGGTGAATGGAAATAAAATATAAAATGTTTATTTTCAACTGGGACTTTAACTCTTAAAGACGATATTGTATTCCTAAACTAAGATGTGTGTTAGAGCTAATACATACAAAATAGAAGTCAGCTGCATAGTTTGGCCAATGTTTATGAGTCAATTTTCTCTTATATATCTTAATCTTCCTTTTTTCCTTGTTCTCTTCTCTCCTATTTCCGTTCCTCCCAAATATATACACACTCTCTTTATCATTCTTTGGATGCAGTTTTATAAGGCTAATGTTTTAAGTTTATTATTTCTTCCTTCCTAGTCTGAAGATATGGAGCCTTTGAGTTATTCTTTTCTTTTCTTTTCTGTTTTAAATACTTCAAAAAAAATCTTCAGGAGGAAATTAAGAATTCTGTACTCAGGGGGAATGTACATGTATTGTTGCATAACTGACCTCTTCAAAAAAATTCATAGATTACTTTTAAAGTTTTTTTCCATAGCCAATAGAAATTAAAGATTATGGTACTATTTTTTTTTTGCTTTAGTATGAGCCTTTTCATCTGCTTATCTCTTCTTATGGGTTTAAAGAATATCTGCTATGCCTTGAAGGCTTTGCTTTAGGAAATTAGACAAGTGTTTGAAATTTCACTTTTCATTTTAAATATTAGTGTTATATTACTAAGAACTCCCAGGAAAGGAGTACAGCAAAGGGAAAAAGAAAGGAACAATATCTATTTCTTTTTCTGCATAAAACAACTTCTATAAAATAATAAAAGGAGAAAAGTGAAAGCCATATAAATTTTGTTTTCATATTTTGGCCCCTTGGGCTGACATAATGTTGTTAATAGCAGTCACAGAGGCCAGATTTCACAAGAAAGTAAAGTTATATAACAATGAGGTATTTTGGAGCCATTAGGAAGCTGAGATTGTTACAAAGATAAACAGTGATAAATAAAAATTTGTCTCAGTTTATGATCCATTCGTGTCATTTTTGCATACGAATAAAAAGCCCATAAAATATCTCTGAGGAACAGCATGGGAAGTAATCTCCAAAGCTGAGAACAAGTAACATTATGCACCATATCTAATAATGTAAAATTTCTATCCAGTTAATATTGCAGTTGAAGACCATAAGTCACAAAACATTCCAACTCAGAAACTTTACACAGATTTCTCAAACAATTTTTTTTTTCTCATCTTACTCTATACTGATGACATTACTGAATGTTGAAATAGAAAGCTAGGGCAATGGGATTAGTGTAGTCTTCAAAGCTCTATACACAGTGCACACATATCTAAGGACAAAAATTAAACTACAAATTTTTTGCCAACCAGGCTTGTTATTTAGTATTGAGTTTTTGGACATAGTGGGACATGAAACAAAGAAAAAGAAATAATGACACTCTTCCACTTCTCTAGTGATAGCAGTAGAAAGATAGTAAGGGTAGACCTATAATGGACTGTCTATAAGCTTTGACTTGCTAAATGTGAGATCCTTGTTCAGTGACCAACACTACTGGAGAAATTGCATTGTGTCAATACTGCCATTCTTGCTATAAGTGAAATGAGAAAAAAGGAGTTGCAGCTAAATGGAAGAATACTCTCCAAATTCTGCTTGGAGAGGCAAACAAAGAAATTGACCAAGTTTGTTTCATAGTACATCCAAAGTCAATAAGAAACAGCATTCTGTGGGATATTTTATTATTATTATTATTATTTATATTGCAGTTTTAACCATAAGTATCTGTAAAAAGATCAGTAGAACAATAATTGTACCTTATGAACCAACATCTGTCGAAGATGATGAAGTAAAGAAATAATCTAGAAAACTCTAAGACTGTCTAAATTAAATCAGTATTTGTTGCTACTCACTGACTTCAATGGCAATGTGAGAATATACACACAAATGCACACTCATGTGTGTTGTATTGTGTGTGTGTGACAGCTCTCTGTCTCTCTGTCTCTCTGTCTCTCTCTGTCTCTCTCTCTCTTTCTCTCTCTCTCTCTCTCTCAACTTTAATGACCTCAGTAACTTACTCTCCTCACTGAATGATGAAACCTTGGGAACTCAATACCCTTGAGTGCCCCTCTCAGACCAACAGCAATAAGGTCAATGGCAAGCTCCACTATTGATTAGCTGCTGATTCCCTGGCTTGTTTTCCTTCCTCTGCGACCCTGAGTGAGCACTAGTCCTCAACTCCAGGTGCCTCCTTCTCTTCCCCCAAAGCCTAGTCCTGCTGTATCCAGATAGGAAGCCAGTTCAAAAAGAAACACCCAGACCACCAAACTTTATTGGGTTGGAGTGCCACATTCCATTTGGGGAACTCATGAGCTTCTCCTAATACTTCCTGGGACTCAAACAGGCCTGACCTGATTCTATCATTCTCTCTGAATGCCCTCCTTCTTGGTAAATGTGTTTTTTTTTTTCAATAAAATTGGCTTGCTTTACTGTTTTTGTGTGCATCATATTTTCTTTTACTGGATTTAGTACCTGGAACCTTCTTAAGTCTGCATTAAGACAATCACGGAAGGCTCTAGACAGAGTGAATTCTGAACACCACAAAAATGAAGTTTATTATATTTTAACTGACAGGAAATTACTCAGTACCTATGTGTATATTTTAGTATCTCAGTACCATTCAATGAATATTATTCATTATATTTATATGCACTCACATATGTATGTATATATGTGCATATGTATATACACACATATCTGCTCCTTAATGTATACACATATATCCTTTTTAAAGGCTTATGGGAAACATGATTCCACAACCTAGGAAATGGAGACCTTTCCCCACCATGTTCCAAATTGCATTTAGAAGGTTCATTTTAAGTGGAATCATTTTTTTTTCATAAAAATAAGCGAAACAAAACGAGCCTTCTAAGTTTTAAAAAGCTGTATGAAGAGAAATTTGAATTTAAGCAACATAGTTGTATTATGGCATTAATCTCTTAAGTTAGCCTTTTGACAGTAGTGTAGAAATTATGACATTATTGCTATGGGTACATTTTAAGAATTTCAAAAAAGCATGAGTTAATGAATCAATGAAATTTAGTAAGCATTTGCTATGTGTCAAACACTCTGCTAAATGCTGAGGATAAAAATAGTGATAAGTCTGACCTCAAAGAGGGAGAAACAACACCCATGAGGAAGTAGTGGTCAGGGAGTGGTATTATGTCTTGGGAAGTCACAGGATTGATGGGTAAGGGCAGAAGGAACTTGATTCACACGTCCTGTGTAGTGGTATTGACAGTAGTAATTTGACTACAGTTCCAGAGCTGGAAAATGAGAAGGTGGGATATGAGCATGGCAATGTTAGATAGGAAGAAAATATTTGGGACAAAATATTAAACATGACTGAGATCAGTTAGACAATGACATAACTCAGAAATCAGTACAATTTGGGTGCAGAGGACAGAGTTTCAGGTAAGAGAGTTAAGTCCTTGAGACACGATCTTTGAAGACTTTGGTGGCCTAAAGGGTTTATCAGCAGAATTGTTGGCAAAAAATAGTGGTTGAGAAGGCACAGTACCAGTGATGAAGAATGATAAGAATATGGCTGAGATGGAACAGGATGCATGGTTGGACTATGATAAAATAGACCATCTGACTGACTCAAAAATCAGCATGTGAGTTCTAGAGTGGAAGAGTCATAAAATACTTGGAGAAAACTTGTACTTCATAAAGATTTTTGCTCTTATCCATTGAAATGCTGTTGTTCAAGTTTGAAATAAAAATTGACATTTTAAAGAGGCAGATGATTTTTTTCCCCTGAGAGACTAACTTCATCTACTTAACCCCTCTAGGACAAAAGTAGAAGCTCTGTTGATTGGAGAGCTCTAATGAATGAATAATAACAATATCATCAATCATTCACAGGAGCTAGATTGTTATGTGATATTTTTAGCATAGACAGGATGAAAAGTTTTCAAAGAATAAGAACCCTAGGAGATTTGTGAAGGTATCACATTTTGTTAGCCATTGAATCTCCTTTGTTCTATAAAGCTATTGGAGTGAGATCTTCCAGAGTCTATCCTTCAGGTCAAAATATCATCTTTCAGCTTAGGTCTGAAGTCTGGGAATGCATTTATGGGTATATAAATATGTATCCCATGGGCATCCCCTCTATTATTTTTATTTCTCCTTTGTCCCCTTAAAAGGATGTGGACAGCTATTATTAAATTAGAGACCAAAAATAAATGGTTGTGGTATTGCATATATAATATCTGCCAAAACACCCATGGATCTATCAGTTCATTTATATGGATAATTGCTTCACTGATGTAGATTGCAACCCATGTATCCCTTCACCTCTGCTGCCATTCTTATCCATGTTTTCCTACAAATGCACCACAAGGCATCTATCCAAAAATCTAGGCAGCTTCCTTTACATCATCTGTCATTTTGTGGATATCATTGTAGCATACATTCTCTATAAATTATCTCTTACTTTAACTAGGTGACCAATTTACCTACTTTCAAGTCCTGAGTCTCTTTATTTCTATCCTTATACTGCTTCTTCTGTGTAATTATGCATTGGTAGTATGTTATAGTTGACTCCTACCCAATACACACACACACACACACACACACACACTTGTTGGATGGATGACCTGCAACATTGATTCTTTAGAAGTGATATTACATGATTCACCAGCATCTCATATTACTAAAATATATTGATATTAAAAAAGCCTATATTGTTAGAGAAAAAACTTGATGTCATTAAAAAATACCCCAATTTTCTAAGACAATATCCCCTCTATTTAAGTCTGTACCTAGTCCATAGTCCATTTACATTTTCTATCTAAGACAAATATATGGATAGAGACATTGGAGTTGTGTGATTAACAAAACAGAAGAAGAGGCATTTTCTGCAATTCTCATGACCTTTCAAACCTCTCTAAAATAGGAATTATGTACAAGAGATAAATAATTTCAGCTGTTTCCTTGGTTTAGAATGCCTTGTAACACTTCAACAAACTAACACCAGAGAAGGCTACTCACTTGCCCCGGCACTCAACAGGCCCTAACGTTATGGCCCACCACACTCCAGTCAGCAGGATTACACAAGGATTACAACCTCTGTAGCTTGCAACATAAATCTACTTTACATCCCACTTCCTCCTCTCAATTCCTCAGAAAACCAAATGGTAGAAACTAATTCAGAGTGGGACAATAGCTCTTGAATGTTCTGTCTTCCAACAGAGTTTAGCTAGAGAGCTAAGGAACAGAATGGATAGGGCAGAATACCTGCTGGGGGGGCACTATTTAACACTTTATGAGCTGGAGGGAAAGAGTACATAATCTACCTTGTCCATCCCCACAGAAGTCATTTGGGGCAGAGACTGAGGTTAGTAAATAGTGAATTGCCCAGTTTGGGAGGAGATTGAGATTATTTTGAAGTCCAGCCTCAGTCCAGGTGGAAGGAGTCAGAAAGTAAGTGATTAGGGACTAAAAATCAAACTAGCAAAGATGTCAGAAGCAAGAAAACTCAAAGAATTTGAGCAATTTGGAGAAATACCCCAAATCACAACTAATTAGAGAAATGAAGATCAGATCAATGCTGACTTGCAACTTCTCATTTGAGTGGCAAAGATGACTAAAACAATGAAAATGCTTAATGTTGGATGGGCTGTAGGCATACAGGCCAAGTGATAGCCCATGGGTGGGGAAGCATTCAGGAAAACAATTTAGAATATACACAAAATGTTACTAAAGCGCATGTTCTTTCACCTAACTATACCACTGTTAAGACTATACCCAAAAGAGATTAGAAAAGAGGAAAAGGTCTTTTATGTACAAAAATATTTATAGCAGGCTTTGTGTGTGTGTGTGTGTGTGTGTGTGTGTGTGTGTGTGTGTGGTGACAAAAACACCTAGAAATTAAGATGTCCAAAAATAAAGGAATGGATGAATAAATTGTTGTGCTACAAGGATAAAGGAAATAAGTGATTCCAAAAAGACATGGAAATATTTATATGAACTTATGCAGAGCGAAGTGAGCAGAAACAGAAGAAAAATTTATATTGTAATATCTTAATTAGTATGAATAATGAGTGATATGGTTGCTTGTATTCATATTCTCACTATTTGAAATTATAATTATGTAAAAGATGGCAATTGTTTCCAATCCATTAGAAAAATGTAGTGAAAATTCAAATAATGCGACTATGTCATAAGATTCATTATTCACACTAATTGGAAATGAGTATATTTACATTGTCATCAGAGTTTTCAATACTTCTTAAAACTTAGAAAAAGAATAAATGTGCTTAATTATCCAATTATTGATATGAATCAATATTTAAAACAGAAATACAAATATTCATCAAAGATTTTTGCCCTCATCACAGAAGATGTCCAGGTCAGTTTCTATCTCCCTATGAGTATACTTATATGCTATATATGTCTTTGTCCTATATGCATTTCAATGTTTGTGTCATTATATACAAATATCTCATATTCAAAGACATTTTAGAAAATGTTTACAAGAGATAAGAAAATTAGAGTTCTGTTTACACTGCTATTTTTTAATTAGATTGTTTATTCCAACTAAGCCATCCTGTTTTCATTGCCTGGTCAGGTGATCTATAATAGGACCTAATAATTTTATTATTTTAACATGGAGTATACATCCACAGAGATTTCATTTCATTTCTCTTGTCTGGCATTGTTCTATGGCTTGTCAACTGTGACTGTCCAAAATAGAACTCATTATCTTTCCCACCAATCCTTCCTTCTTCCTAACTTCCCTGTTAATGTTGAGAGAATTATTATTCTCCCAGTCAGCCATGCCTTCAATATCAGTGCTATCTTCCAGTTCCTCAGTCTTGCTGATCATATATATTCAGTCTCTTGCCAAATCTTGTTATTTCTACCTTTTCAACATCTCTATTATGAACATACATATATATGTGTATATACATAAACATACATATATAAATGTGTGTACATATATATACATCTATACTAATATCTATATCTATCTTCTATCTATATCTTTATCTATCTATCTAATCTTTCTCTCTATTCCTATTCACAAATCTCTTCTCAAAGCCACAACTGTAGTTTAGGTTCTCATTACCTCTCACCTGTACTGTTCCAATAGTCTATAAATTGGTTTTCCTTCCTCTAGTCTCTATTCCAATCTCATCTTCCCTTCAGCTGCCAAGGTGATTTTTCTGCAGTGTAGGTCTAACCAAGTTACTGCCTCCCCCCTCCTCTTACCCCCATTCAATATTTCTTCCAGGATTCAATGTATACTACTCCATTTAACATTTAAACATTTTCACAACCTGGTCCTTCCCTACATTTCTGGTCTTACATTCTACTCCTTACCATACACTCTAATTCTGACTAAACTAGTTTATTTGCATTTCCTGGAACTTGAACGCTGTCTCCCATTTCTATGGCTTTGCACAGGCTATACCCCATGCTTGGAATATTTTGTCATCTTCCCTCTGTCTTTTGGTTTCCCTACAGTTATTCAAGAATCAGCTGAAGTAGTGCCCTACCATCACAGACTAGTTTTCATCTCTTCTGAATTTAACTTTTATGTATCTAGTCCTTTGCATATTATCTCTCACATTAGAATGGATGGTCCTTTTTTACTTTTCTTTGTAACCACAGGCTTCGCAGAGTACCTGTACTAAGTGCTTAATAGAAAGTGCTTAATAAATACTTGTTTATTGAATGAATGATGTGATGAATTTTGCAGTGTCTAGTTTATGATCTCTGTGATCCCTTCTTATCATGTGTATAAGATATTACTTTGCTTCTAAGTATTCTGTCTCTTCATATGTCTTTTCTAACTCTGAGGAATGGCAATGAATGGATACTTATTGCTATAAAATATGTACACATAGATATTTGCATATAGCCATATTAATGTGTGCTTGGAGCAATTTCTTTTGCATAACCTAGTCTACTTTATTTCCTTAAACAGTACTGAAACCATCCCTAAATCTTAATTAACTTAGGCTTCTAAGGCTTAATCTGTAGGCATTAGTTCCTGGAGTCTTCAAGTAAAAAAGCCAGTCCATGAGGAGGAACAATTTGCTCTCCTACGGGTTTGACCATAGCACCAACATACTCAAAATAGAGGCCTGGATATTCTACTCAACTGAATCAATACCATGTACTCACTGAGTAAACTGTTAGATGGTCTACAGGTGTTTCATTTGTTTCCAATTCCAAACATAAAGCACCAGACCAGCTGGAATTAGGCTCAACCTACACCAATAAGTAAGGATTCCCCTCTCCCCCTTTTGGTGGATCATTTTGCAAGGGAAGGTTATTCCTCCCTCCCAAAGGTAATCTTAGTTAGCATTTTATATTTGGAATATCAAGGAAGAAAACCTTTGTTTTCTGATTTTCAAAAATGATGATGTTAAAGATATTCCTATCTATGTGAGTGTTTAATAAAAGCAAATAAACAAAATTGAGTCATTTTCCTTACCAGAGATTTCTCTAGCGTCCCTTTATATACTATACAATGAATGTGTGTGTGTTTATGCACAGAGATCCATACCACTTAGCGGACTTAAGATGGATATCATGTGCCAGGGACAGAACTACAAAGAGAAAAGCAAAAGAAATGTTGCCTTATGAAGATTAATTGAGGGAACTGAGAATATTTAGACTGTACAAGAGAAAACTGGAAGTAGTGGAAGGGAGGGTGAGGGGTTAATAACTATTTACATACTCATAGAATTATTATGTCAAAGAGAGATTAGCTTTTTTCACTCAGCTGCCAGAGGGTAGAAGTAGGAACAACAGGTGAAAGGCATAGTTTGGCAAGACACATACAATCTCCTAACAACGAGAGAAATTCAAATGAGCCTCCCAAATAGAAGTTTACAAACAGTCTGTATGATGACTTGTTGCAGAAGTTTTACAAGTGACTCTTAGTTCAAAGGGGGGCGGAGCCAAGATGGTAGAGTGAAAGCAGTGACTTGCTTGAGCTCTCCCCCAAACCCCTCCAAATACTCATAAAAAATGGCTCAAAACAAATTCTGAAGCAGCAGAACCCACAAAAAGACAGAGTGAAACAAATTTCCAGCCCAAGACAACCTGGATGATTGATCAGAAAGGTGTATCACGGCGGGCTGGGAGCGAACTGCAGCGCGCTATGGGCTTGCAGGCAGCAGTGAACCTGGAGCAGGCCTCAGAGGAATGAATCGCGGGCAGCTGTGATGGTTTCCAGACTCCTCAATCCACAAATGCCAAAGACAACTTAGAAGGTCAGTGGGAAAAGTCTGTTTCTGTCGGTGGTCAGAGAGGAAGGCGGGGTTTCAGCTCCATTCCCCAAGAGCATGGCCCTACATGGGGCTGCTGCTTCCCGAGCTTCTGGCCCACAGACTGAGGGGGAATCCAGTGGCTGATCAGAGAGGGATTGCAGGGATCTCCTTGCCAGTGCTGAGGCAGGAGTCTCTTACTTTGCCCGTGTTTGGATCTGGGTCACAGTTCTGGGTGGCAGTGCTGGGGTGAGGAGGAGTGCTGGGGTAGAGGAGCTTGTAGTGGCTGTAGAGAGGAGCCCCTCCTCACAGTTACAGGACAGAACAAAGAACTTGTGGTCACAGGCCAGGAAAGGAGAAAACACCTCACCCCTTATCATATGACCTTGGAAGAACTGAAAATTTACAGGTCCTACAAGCATCTCTGAAAACAGCTATACAAACCCCTGAAGCTTGGGACAGTACACTCTCCACATTGGAAGCAGACTCTTACCTTAACAAAGAATTTAAAGCTCAAGTCCAGGATCATGAGCCAACAGCACAAAAAGAGTCAGACTGTATTATCTTACTTTGGTGAAAAAGAAGATCAAAATATACAACCAAAGAAGACAAGTAAGTCAAAGCTCCTACATCCAAAGCCTCCAAGAAAAATATGAATCAGTCCCAGCCCTTGGAAGAGCTCAAAAGGGATCTTGAGAAGCAAATAAGGGAAGTAGAGGAAAAACTGGGAAGAGAAACGAGAGTGATGCAAGAAAATCATGAAAAACAAGTCAACAGCTTGCTAAAGGAGACCCAAAAAAATACTGAGGAAAATAACACCTTAAAAAAAGCCTAACCCAAATGGCAAAGGAGGTCCAAAAAGCCAGTGAGGAGAAAAATGCCCTAAAAAGAAAAATTGGCCAAATGGAAAAGGAAGTCCAAAAGATTACCGAAGAAAATACTTCCTTAAAAGTTAGGATAGAGCAATTGGAAGCTAGTGACTTTATGAGAAATCAAGACACTGTAAAACAAATCCAAAAGAATGAACAATTAGAAAACAACGTGAAATATCTCATTGGAAAAACAACTGACCTGGAAAATAGATCCAGGAGAGGGAATTTAAAAATTATTGGACTATCTGAAAGCCATGATCAAAAAAAGAGCCTAGACATCATCTTTCAAGAAATTATCAAGGAAAACTGCCCTGATATTTTAGAACCAGAGGGCAAAATAGAAATTGAAAGAATCCACAGATCTCCTCCTGAAAGAGATCCCCAAAGGAAAACTCCTAGGAATATTGTAGACAAATTCCAGAGTTCCCAGGTCAAGGAGAAAATCTTACAAGCTGCCAGAAAGAAACAGTTCAAGTACTGTGGAAACACAATCAGGATAACACAAGATTTAGCAGCTTCTACATTAAAGGACTGCAGGGCATGGAATATAATATTCCGGAGGGCAAAGGAGATAGGATTACAACCAAGAATCACCTACCCAGCAAAACTGAGTATAATCCTTCAGGGGAAAAAATGATTATTCAGTGAAATAGATGACTTTCAAGCATTCCTGATCAAAAACCCCAGAGCTGAATAGAAAATTTGACTTTCAAATACAGGACTCAAATGGAACATGAAGAGGTAAACAGGAAGATTGAAGTGTTTACATTCCTGCATGGAAAGATGATATTTATAACTCATGAGACCTTTGTCAGTATTAGGGTAGTTGAAGGAAAAAAGTATATATGTTATGTATATATAGATAGAGTGCACAGGGTGAGTTGAAGATTAAGGGGTCATATCTGGAGAATAAAATTAAGGGATGAGAGAGGATGATACTCGGAGAAGAAAGGGAGAGGTAAAATGGGGTAAATTATCTTGCACAAAAAGAAAAAACAGAAAAGTCTTTCACAGTGGAGGGGAAACAGCAGAAGGTGAGAGGGAATGAGGGAATCCTATTCTCATAGGATTTGGCTTAAGGAGAGAATAACATGCCCATCCAATTGGGTTTGGAAATCTGTCTTACCCTACAGGAAAATAGAGGGAGAAGGGGACAAGAGAGCAGGGGGGTGATGGAGAGGAGGGCAGATTGGGAAAGAGGGTAATGAGAAGCAAATACTTCTGAGGAGGGACAGGGTCAAAAGAAAGAATAGAATAAATGGGAGGGCAGGATGGGATTAAGGGAAATAGAGTTAGTTTTTCACAACATGTCTAATATGGAAGTATTTTGCATAACTGCACGTGTACAACGTATATTGAGTTGTTTGCCTTTTCAGGTGAGGGTGGGTGGGGAGGGAGGAAGGGAGAAAATTTGGAACTCAAAATTTTAAAAATACATGTTTTAAAAAAATGTTTTCACATGCTACTGGGAAATAAGAAATACAGGAAATGGGGTACAGAAGTCTATCCTGCTTTATAGGAAAACAGAAGGGGAAGGGGATAAGAAAAGGGAGGGGGGAGAGATAGAAGAGAAGGCAGACTAGGGGAAGGGGTATTCAGAATGCATGCCATCTTGGGGTAGGGGGAGGGGTGAGCAATTTGGAACTCAAAAACTTGTGGAAGTGAATGTTGAAAACTAAAAATAATTAAATTTATATTTAAAAAATTTAAAAAAAATATAAAAATTCTTAATTCAAGATGAGTCATTCTAACTGGCCTCTTAAGTCCCTTTTGATTATCAAATGGCAAGAACTTTTCAAGAACCTCTTCGGTTCCAGTTGCTGTGCTAGACACTGGGGACACAAGGGCAAAAAACAAAAAAAACCCAAAGTTCCTGCCTAAGAAGCTTACCCTGTTTCAGGAGAGACAACATATATGCATAAAAATAAATAATGCAGATACAAAATGAATGCAAGGTAATAGGGAGAGGAACAGGAACTAGAAGATGGGAGATCAGGAAAAGCCTCATGTAGGGCATGGTATTTGAGCTAAATTTTGAAGGAAACTAAGGATTCTAAGAAACTGATTGAAAAAGGAAATACATTCTAGGTTTGAGTTCAGCCTATGCAAAAGTTCACACATGGATTCTCTGTGAGTAATGCTGCAAACTAAAGGGGGCACTAGAGAAGTCTTTGGTAAGGAAAATGACTCAATATTGTTTGTTGGCTTTTGTTAAACATCTGCATAGTCAGGGATATCATCATCATCAGTTTTGAAAATGGTTTGAAGTATAAAAGTATAATCAAATCTAGTTATAAAAATACTTATTCAAATAAAACTGTCATATAAGTTTTCCTAACAAGTAAGATAACTGTAAATGCTTGGATAAGAAATCATAAGAAATCATAAAAAAAGTTTTGAATTTCAGAAAATGTTTATTGTCTCAAATACATAAACTATTCCAAACAGCTTTCTTCCTCCTTTTTGAATCTAGACTGGGCTCCTTTGGGAAGCAGTGGAAACATTTTCGCTTTAATCATTTAAAAATGCTAGTGAAATAGCGAGAGACTTTTGTCAGTGGTGCCCAGCTCCCTAGTGCTCCATCCCAAAGGATGGACCTCATGGTCTGTTAGGTCTTTTGCACCGCTTGTTGCTATGAGTCTATGATTAATGAATTGCTCGCAGAGAGCATCTGCCGCTTCAACAGGCTTGATTTTAATTTATTGCTCTGTGGTACGTTTACTTTTCTTTTCTTGAATTTTAATGCCGCATTTTGGCACTTTTAAGTAAGTGCCCCTGGTTTACACATCCACTGGATCATAGAAAGAGAATCATTTTCTAAAATCTGTTTTACCAACAAATGGTGTGCCTGTGTATTTTCAACTTTTATAGTATGTTTCATATGATTGCTACTGAAACCTTCCTTCCCTAGGACAGCTGTTCTAGTATCGGTAAGAGAGAATGTTGGCCCAGCCATGATTTCATTTCACTGCTTAGCATTTTATCTGCCTAGAATGAAATTTCACTTGAATGGTTGGCAAACCCCATGCCCATTAATTTACCACAATGCAGAAAAGGACATCAGAGGGCAGTAGGAAAAGGTCTGTCAAGCCTGCTGTGTTCCTCTCTTCTACCTCCCACACATTGAAAAAAAAATGTAGTTTCTGTTATGAGGCAGAATTTTTTTTTCTCCAAAGATGGCCTTCACACATGGATGGAACATAAAGTTAAGCACATTGTTTTAGTGGTATGAACAACCAGACTGTGTGTCCAACCCAGGACACCTTCATTAACCTTTAATATTCTTTCTCTAGGAATGGCTGGTCTTGCTGTTAAATATTACATAAACCTAACCACCAGACAGTCACCTTACCTGACAGCATGCTGGGGGTTGGAGAAAAGGCTTGTTGTTTTTTTTTCCTCTGACACAATCCACTGCGAAATTGAGAGAAATGGAAAAAAGATAGACATCAGAAGTTCATGGAAGTGTTTAAATTGGGCTCAAGCAGATCAAGTGGCATCAGAATAAGCTTTGCCATGTTTCCATGTATTAATGTTACTCAACTGTCAGTGCAATGGTAAATATCAATGTATAAATTTAGAATGATTCACTGAAGGAACTGATTTTCTACGTGTAGCTGGAAGACCACCCTGAAGGACCATGAGGAGGTGATAACCCTAAAGCTCATCAACAGAATGCATTTGATATTGAGGCTGCACATTCATATCTGACAAGTTGCAGGAATGCCAATGGGACCATGAAGTCAATGGTTATGGGGCTTTTTATCTAACTATTCTACCTAATTCTATCCAACCTGCAGACTAATTCATTTTTTCTTTTGCCTTTTAATGAGGTGATAATGGATGATACTACTGTTTCTCTAACAAGTGAGATAGATAGATAAATGTATAAACTAAAGGAATAACTTCAGGGAAAACAAGGTCAGGATAGATAGAAACTTAGAAAATAGGACTTGGGAAGAGACACAAAAATATGCTAACATGTTGGTTGTTGAAGGAGGACGACAGATGAAGATTTACAGAGGATAAAAGGTCGGTGTGAGGTATGATAGTTTTTAGCCATTTGTATAATTAATATGAGGATGACCAACTTTGTTTGTTTGATTGTTTTTTGGTGAAGCAATTGGGGTTAAGTGACTTGCCCAAGGTCACACAGCGAGTAAGTATCAAATGTCTAAGGCTGGATTTGAACCCAGGTCCTCCTGACTCCAGGGCTGGTACTCTAATCATTGCATCACCTCGCTGCCCCATGTTCACTTCTTTCATGAGGAAAGAGGCATATTTTAGAACAGGAGATATGTAGATTAGACATAAGCTAGAAGATTATAAGCATGTAAAATATAATAATATACTATCATGCATGAAATAACAAACACAATAGCATAATAATTATGATAAATTATAATTTAATGCTATAATTTAGTAATGCAATAATTGCTGTATCATAATAGAACTAAATAATATAATATTTTATAAAAATGTAAGATTATAATCATATAAAATGTAAAAGAAACAGTGCATGACCTTGGGAATTATTAATCCAAAATCATGTAAGCAATTTACCTTTTGTCAGTATTTAGATACAATTCTGCATGAAACAGCACAATGATGGGAGTGGGGAATGAAGGACTAAAAACTTTGAGCTTCCTTTAGGCTCTACATATTGATAATGATCAAGTAATATGCAAATCTTCCCTATTTTTCATCAACCATAGAATATTCTGCTCACCTCCTCACCACTACCACCATCACCACCATCTTCCTTTAAAATCTATAGCAGCATGAATGCAAAAATTAAGCTTTGTGCCATGAAGGAATATAAAAATTTTCTTTATTATGTGTTGCATTATCTTCCCAAAATACAGAATACAATAATTTATTTTGCCCAATGGTGAAGAATTCAACAGGTTACTTCACAAGGCAAGCAAAAAAAAGTGTTTTCAAATAAAACTGTGATCTATTGCTCAAGCTTACCATAAGTCATTTTAGAAGATCAGCTGAGTATTTAAAAGTACTCAGACCCATCTGCAATATATGTTTTAGTATACATTGCTCTAGGAGATGGGGAAATAGCAAATATAGATAAGAAAGATATATTCCTCATGGAGTGGATGGTTTATGTGTTTAAGAAGACACGTACTCAAGAATACGTAGTCAGTCTTTTAAAAAGATGTAAGAGAAGGTCTTTGGGCCTGGGTTTTTTTTGGGAAGAGATTTCAAAATTCCTTGACATCTCTCATTTTCTCTTCATTTCCTCTTATCTCTGATGAAGAGTTGGCATTAACCTCCACAAGGCTAAATCTTTGACATACAATTTATATCCTTTCCCTATCTCTTTGGGCATATTGTTTGTTTGTTTCACAAACTCTTTAAGTTTTAATTTGCTTCTATATACTTCTTCTTTCTCACTGCAGTCCCATTCTCCTCAACTTAAAAACAAATAGCAACAGCAAATGAATAAGCGAAAACCTGTCAGTTAATGTATCATTGTCTCAAGTTTTCTCCTCACTTTATTAGCCAAGTTCCTAGATAAAGCTGGCTATTCTTGCTGCTGTACTTTCTATACAGCAGCCAAAGTGATACTCCTATGGTATAGATCTGACTATGCCATTCCCTCATTCAAAAAGTCTCAGCAGCTCCCTAGTAACTCCAAAGTCAAATATAAACTTCTCTGCTTGACATTTAAAACACTCACAATATGATTTGCACCTACCCTCCAGTCTTTTTTCTAATTTTAATTAACTTATTTTGAATTATCAACAATCACTTCCTTAAGCTCTTGAGTGTTAAATTTTTCCCTCTCTCCCTCCACACCTCCCTCCCCAAGATTGCACATAATCTGATATGGGCTATATGTATGCATTCCTATTAGACATATTTTCACATTAGTGATGTTGTAGGTATATCTTCCAGTCTTAAATGCTTGTCTACTTTTATGTAAGTTGCCCTTGTTTCTTATGCATGACACACCAACTTTCATGCCTGTGCCTTTGAGATGGCTATCCCCCATTTCTGCAGAGCACTCATCTGTACCTCATAGAATCCTTATTTTCCATCAAAATTCCAATTCAAAATAACCTTACATATGAGATTTTTCTTGATCTCCACAGCAGCTACTACTTTCCCCTAAAAAAAAACCACCCTGAATTTATTTTGTATATGTCATATATAGAATCATGCATTTGTATGCTGTATCCTTAGAAAAGGAAGAATTTCATTTGGGATATGAAGGGTGGATAGAGATTCAACTGACAAATAATGGAAAGGGAGACTTCTGAATAAAGGGAATAAAGTAAGAAAAGGCATGGAGGCAACAATTTGTAGAGTATTTCCAAAGGGTCAGAGAATAGTTCAATTTGGTTTGTAGCCTGCATTAGACACTAGTAGGATGGTATCAGATTGTTAAATATCTTTAATGCAAGGCAAAGGTATTCCATGAAATAGAAGCCACTAACAATTTTTGAGTAGTTATGAAAGAATTAGATTTGTTCATAAGGACTAATAGTCTGGTGTCAGTACTTAAGAAAATAAATGTGAAAGAGTGGAAGCAGACAGACCTGGTAGGAGATTATTCAATAGTATGTGGAAAAGGTAATAAAGACCTGCATTAGTGTGGTTGCAGTGGAAATAGAAAAAAATGTACTGTATTAAGAGATATTTTGGGATGTGATTGACGGGGTACAATAACTAATGGGATAAGTAATTTGAAGAAATATAATACTAAGCTTTCCAACATGACAAAAATAGTGAAATTGAAAGGAAAATTAAGAGTAAAAGATTAAGAAATCAGTTTAGTTTGGAGCATGTTGATCTTGAGGTGCTAGTGGGACATCTAAGTAGAGATATCTCGTATACAAATTTGGTTTGAATTCTGGAGCTCCAAATGACAAGACTATAGATATAGTATTCGGTGAACCAATACCATGAAATGTGATGTAAAGATGGTGGAGTTCCAGAGATTGAGAAATTGTGGCATCAGGAATTTTTAGGGGACATTAGCATGAACACTAAAATCCCCAAGGCTGATAGCAGCGATAGGGTAGAGAGAAATATATCAAATCAAGCTCTGTAAGCCCACTTGGAGATGAGAAGATAGCAACAAAAAAGGATGAGGTAGTATCTTTTGTGGACTTCAAAGAGAAAAATCTGATTGAGGTTGTGGAAGTTGTGGAATATCTGAGATGACCAATACTCATAGGAACTCCTCATTCTGCTTTTCTGACTTGAAAGAAATGGAAGAAATAACTGCCAATGAAGAGAGTTGCAAGGGAAGGGGCGTGGCCTCAGGGAAATTTCAGTCTCAATTAAGCAACTCTGTACTAGGGGCTGGAAGAGATATAAAGTTCAGATGAGACTTGGCACCTGCATTTAATGATCTTAAAATCTTGGAGGACAAAGAGAAAAATGGAGAGATAATAGACAGTGATAAGTGTTAGCATATAATAAACACCTTAGTGAGTGTTTTTAAACAAAGTATTATAGTATGTCTGAGAAGATTCCCATTTTCTTTGAGTAGGGGGTCAGAGAAGGCTTCATGAAGAAGGCAGCTTTTGAAGTGTACTTCAGAGAATGGGTAGGCATTCAGCAGATGGACAGAGGTAAGATTTATTTCCTAGATATAATGAACAAGTTGAAGAGACTAGTGGATAAAAATCTTCCGGGAAAACATAGAGTGAAAGTAAGAATCTACCCTCCTCCTCTTCTATGAGGTCCTAAGAGTACAAAAGATCCTGTGGCATTTACTGACATTAAACACTGATGTAACTGTCTATGTGCATTGCTAGTAGAATTAACGCACATGTGATACACAACCTGGAAAGCAAGATAAATGATTTCAGACAAGATAGTTTCCACATTATTTAAGACATAGTAATAAATAAACAGCCTTAGTCAAAGGATCTGTGAATATTAACAGCATTCCTTTCATCAGCGTAGATTGTAGGCCATTTACACTTTCTCATACTAAGCCATTATTACCCATTTGCTCCCATAGGTATTCTACAGAGAATCCAGACATCAACGTACTGGTTTATTTGTGACTAAGGGTACTAGAAAATGAACAACATGCAGCAGACAAAGAGTTCTGGTTTTCTGGTCAAAGGATCAAGTTTTGATTCAATGATTGCAGCTTACTCTCCTATTAACTTTAGACAAGTCATTTAATCTCCTAGAGACTCTATTCCCCAATCTGTAAAATGAAGGTGTCGAATTACATTAGAGGCATTAAACTCACTCTCGGGAACATTGAACGGGGCTTGAACCAGACTGAAATGAAATATTCACAACTTAAACAAAAAATACAATAGAACAGATAATGATAATTCATATTTTCTAAGTCATATGTGGTAAACAGGGATTCTTATGTATTGTTTAGTCCCATTTCTATCTGAGTTTGACAGCACTTGACAAGATGGTGTCTGAGCCTTCTTCCCCGTATTAAACCCATGATCCCATGAGCTAAACATGTTCGAAACATGTTCTAGGGGACAGAAAATTACTGATTTCAGCTGAATCATAGATCATATCAAGGAAAGTAATATGACATAACGCTAAACATATTTCAATAAAGCAAAGGGGAAGAAGAATGTTGGTTGATAAATTAGATGGTGGGAGAGTTCGTTAAGAATGAAAGAAAAAAATGATATAAGAGTATTTAACCTCCAAGTACGAAGATTATAAAAAGGCACCTAGCTAAACTGGATAAATTCAAGTCACCTAGCTGAGATGAACTGCAACCTTCAGTACCAAAGCATTAGCGGGAAATACAACCTTGAATACTAAAAGAACTAGCACATATGCTTACTGAGCTGCTGTTAGCAATATTTGAAAGATTGTGAAGAACAGGAGAGGTATTACAGGAAAAGTATAAGGAAAATGTCTCATTTGAAAAAGAAAAGTAAAATAGAAGAAGCTATAAATGGGCTGATAAGCTTGAATTTAATTCTTGTAAAAATCCTAAAATAAGTCACTAAGGTGGTTTTTAATGGGCATCTAGAAAAAGAAGTGCTGAATACAAAGAAACAGCATAGCTAAGTCAAGGTCAAGTCGCAGCAAATGAAAATTCATTTCATTTTTGACAATTACTAAATTGGTGGATAAAGGAAATGCTATGGTTTACAGAGATTTTAACAGAGCCTTTGAAAAAGTATATCATACTGTTCTTATGGAGGCAGTGAAAGGATTTATGCTATACAATGATGCAATTAAATGACTTTGGGACTAGTTGAATGACTAGACTCAAATATGAGTATTTTATTTTTCAATGGCAGTTTGAACATAGGATAGCTTTATCTGGAGGCAGGAGT
The DNA here is from genome assembly GCF_003287225.1 of Phascolarctos cinereus. Classification (NCBI taxonomy): domain Eukaryota; kingdom Metazoa; phylum Chordata; class Mammalia; order Diprotodontia; family Phascolarctidae; genus Phascolarctos; species Phascolarctos cinereus. The sequence goes on from NW_027555736.1 coordinate 198,900,019, forward strand.
CTCTAGTGCACCTGTGCCATTTTTATCATTGATTTGTATAAAGTTACAGTTGGCACACTTACCAGATTTGTAGATGACACAAAAATGGGAGGGAAAGCTAAAATTGGAATACTACATTCTAAATGGCTTTAACAGGTTAAAGTGGGAGTTTTCAAAGTGATCTGAGGATACCATGGGATCTCTGAGATCCATTCAAGGGGTTGGGTGACTGAGGACAAACTATTTTGATAATAATATTAAGATATTTTAAATTTTGAATTCACAGAGGGCAGAGCCAAGAAGGCAGAGTGAAAGCAGTGACTTGCTTGAGCTCTCTCCCAAATCCCTCCAAATACTCACAAAAAATGGCTCAAAACAAATTCTGAAGCAGCAGAACCCACAAAACGATAGAGTGAACAAATTTCCAGCCCAAGACAACCTGGATGATTGATCAGAAAGGTGTATTGCGCCAAGCTGGGAGTGCAGCACAGTGCGGTGTGGGCACGCAGGCCCGATCAACCTTGGAGCAGGCTTCAGAGTACTGAATCGTGCGCAGCTGTGATGGTTTCCAGACTCCTCAATCCACAAATGCCAAAGACAACTTAGAAGGTCAGTGGGAAAAGTCTGTTTCTGTCGGTGCTCAGAGAGGAAGGTGGGGTTTCAGCTCCATTCCCCAAGAGCATGGCCCTGGGGGGCAGCTGCTTCCGAGCTTCTGGCCCACAGACTGAGGGGGAATCCAGTGGCTGATCAGAGAGGGATTGCAGGGATCTCTTTGCCAGTGCTGAGGCAGGAGTCTCTTGCTTTGCCCGTGTTTGGATCTGGGTCACAGTTCTGGGTGGCGGTGCTGGGGTGAGGAGGAGTGCTGGGTGGTGGAGCTTGTAGTGGCTGTGGAGAGGAACCCCTCCTCACAGTTACAGGACAGAAAGGAATACTTGTGGTCACAGGCCAGGAAAGGAGTAAACACCTCCCCTTATCATACCACCTTGGAAGAACTGAAAATTTACAGGTCCCTACAAGTATCTCTGAAAACAGCTATACAAACCCCTGAAGCTTGGGACAGTACACTCTCCACATTGGAAGCAGACTCTTACCTTAACAAAGAGTTTAAAGCTCAAGTCATTGGCCAGGATCATGAGCAAGCAGCACAAAAAGAGTCAGACTATATTATCTTACTTTGGTGAAAAAGAAGATCAAAATATACAACCAGAAGAAGACAACAAAGTCAAAGCTCCTACATCCAAAGCCTCCAAGAAAAATATGAATCAGTCCCAGGCCTTGGAAGAGCTCAAAAGGGATTTTGAGAAGCAAGTAAGGGAAGTAGAGGAAAAACTGGGAAGAGAAATGAGAGTGATGCAAGAAAATCATGAAAAACAAGTCAACAGCTTGCTAAAGGAGACCCAAAAAAATACTGAAGAAAATAACACCTTAAAAAATAGCCTAACCCAAATGGCAAAAGAGGTCCAAAAAGCCAATGAGGAGAAAAATGCCCTAAAAAGAAAAATTGGCCAAATGGAAAAGGAAGTCCAAAAGATTACTGAAGAAAATACTTCCTTAAAAATTAGAATAGAGCAATTGGAAGCTAGTGACTTAATGAGAAATCAAGACACTGTAAACAAATCCAAAAGAATGAAAAAAATAGAAGACAATGTGAAATATCTCATTGGAAAAACAACTGACCTGGAAAATAGATCCAGGAGAGAGAATTTAAAAATTATTGGACTATCTGAAAGCCATGATCAAAAAAAGAGCCTAGACATCATCTTTCAAGAAATTATCAAGGAAAACTGCCCTGATATATTAGAACCAGAGGGCAAAATAGAAATTGAAAGAATCCACAGATCTCCTCCTGAAAGAGATCCCCAAAGGAAAACTCCTAGGAATATTGTAGACAAATTCCAGAGTTCCCAACTCAAGGAGAAAAATCTTACAAGCTGCCAGAAGGAAACAATTCAAGTACTGTGGAAACACAATCAGGATAACACAAGATTTAGCAGCTTCTACATTAAAGGACGCAGGGCATGGAATATAATATTCCAGAGGGCAAAGGAGATAGGATTACAACCAAGAATCACCTACCCAGCAAAACTGAGTATAATCCTTCAGGGGGAAAAATAGTCATTCAGTGAAATAGAGGGCTTTCAAGCATTGCTGATGAAAAGCCCAGAGCTGAATAGAAAATATGACTTTCAAATACAGGACTCAGTGGAACATGAAGAGGTAAACAGGAAAGAGAAATCATAAGAGACTTATTAAGATTGAAGTGTTTACATTCCTTCATGGAAAGATGATATTTATAACTCATGAAAACTTTGTCAGTATTAGGGTAGTTGAAGGAAAAAAAAATATATGTATGTATGTATATATAGATAGATAGATAGGGGGCACAGGGTGAGTTGAAGATTAAGGGGTCATATCTGGAGAATAAAATTAAGGGATGAGAAAGGATGATACTCAGAGAAGAAAGGGAGAGGTAGAATGGGGTAAATTATCTCACAAAAAAAACAGAAAAAAAAGTCTCTTACAGTGGAGGGAACAGGGGAAGGTGAGAGGGAATGATGAATCTTATTCTCATAGGATTTGGCTTAAGGAGGGAATAACATACACATTCAATTGGGTATGGAAATCTGTCTTACCCTACAGGAAAATAGGGGAGAAGGGGACAAGAGAGCAGAGGGATGATAGAGAGGAGGGCAGATTGGGAAAGAGGGTAATCAGAAGCAAATACTTCTGAGGAGGGACAAGGTCAAAAGAAAGAATAGAATAAATGGGAGGGCAGGATAGGATTGAGGGAAATAGAGTTAGTTTTTCATAACATGACTACTATGGAAGTGTTTTGCATAACCGCACATGTATAACCTATATTGAGTTGCTTGCCTTTTCAATGAGGGTGGGTGGGGAGGAGAGGAAAGAAAATTTGAAACCTAAAGTTTTAAAAACATGTTTAAAAAAAATTTTTCACATGCTACTGGGAAATAAGAAATATTGGAGATGGGGTATAAAAGTCTATCCTGCCCTACAGGAAAGTAGAAGGGGAAGGGGATAAGAGAAGGGGGAGAGATAGAAGAGAGGACAGACTAGGGGAAGGGACATTTAGAATGCATGCCATCTTGGGATGGAGGGAGGGGTGAGATGGGGCAAAAATTTGGAACTCAAAAACTTGTGGAAGTGAATGTTGAAAACTAAAAATAAATAAATTTATATTTTAAAAAAAATTAAATTCACTAAATTTGGGAGATACTGCCAACATACATAAAATTTCCTTGAGGTCATATATATACACCCACATACACACAGACACATATATATGTTTCTCTGTGTGTGTGTGTGTGTGTGTGTGTGTAGTCTTATATAGGGTCCTGAGATCCAAAATGCTTCAGAACTACTGGGTGAGAGCAGGTGCCTAAATCGTATTTGGAGTTCTCTGTTCATTTCTGGGTGCCATAGCTTAAGAATCATACTGACAAAGTAAAGAACATCCATCAGAGTGGCATCATCTGCATATATGAGACTGCTCTATTTCTCCTGGCAACATTAATTCCAATGATTTGTCCACACTGGTATTCCACATGATGTATTCTGCATATAAGTTAAAAAAAATGACAACATATAGCATTGTTATATTCATTTCCTGACCTTAAAGCAGTCAGTTGTTCCATGTTTGGTTTTAACTCTTGCTTCTTGACTTGCATGCAGGTTCCTCAGGAGACAAATAAGATGGTCTGGTACTCTCATCTCTTTGAGGACTTTCCATATTTTGTTCTGTTGCGCACAGTCAAAGGCTTCAGTGTAGTCGCTGAAGCAGGAGTAGATATATTTTTTTTTCCTGGAACTCCCTTGGTTTCTGCATAATACAGTGAATGCTGACAATTTGGTTTCTAATTTATCAGCCTCTTCAAAACACAGTTTGTACTTCTGTTAATTCTTGGTTCACATATTGCTGAAGCATAACTTGTGGAATATTAAGTATAACCTTGCTGGCTTGTGAAATGAGCAAAATTGGTAATTCCAATATATTTTGGCATTGACTTTCTTTGGGATTGGGATGTAAACTGATCTTTTCCAATACAGTGGCCACGCTGAGTTTTCCAAATTTGCTGACATGTTGAGAGTAGCACTTTAATAGTATATTATCTCAGGGCTTTAAATAGCTCAGCAGAGGCAGCTAGGCATCATAGTGGATAGAGCACTGGCCCTGGAGGCAGGAGGACCTGAATTCAAATCCGACCTCAGACATATAGCACTCACTAGCTGTGTGACTCTGGGCAAGTCACTTAACCCCAATTGCCTTACCAAAATAAATACATAAATAGCTCAGCAAGAATTCCATCAACCCCACCAGCCTTATTATTTAGCAATGCTTCCTAAAGCCCACTTGACTTTATTTTCTAGGATATCTGGCTCTAGATCAGTAACCACACAATTGTAGTTATTAGTGATTTTGAGAATTTTCTTACACATTTCTATGTATTCTTGTTACCTCTTCTTCCTCTTTTCTACTTTGATTGAGTCCCCACCATGTTTCTCTTTTATATGCTTATTTTTGCATGATCCCTTGATATCTCTCATTTTCTTGAGATCTTCGGTCTTTTCCATTCTACTGTATCCTTCTATATTTTCATTGCTCAGTGAAGAAAACTTATTTCTCCTTGCTACTCTCTAGAATTCTGCATTCAGTTGGGTATATCTTTCCCTTTCTCCTTTTCTTCTCTCCTCAGCTATTTATCAAGCCTTATGAAACAGTGATTTTGCTTTCCTGTGCTTCTTTTTCTTTGTGATTTTTTTTGTGGTTGTTGTTCTTGTTGCTGTCTTTCCACAGTTCTTCAGGCGCTATATTTATGACATTGACTCCCTTAACTCTATTTATCACTTCCACTTCATATTCATAAGTGATGCTATTTAGGTCAGATCTATTTGGTCTGATAGTTTTCCCAAATTTCTTCAATTTAAGTCTAATTTTTCAGTAAGATGCTCATCGTCTAAGATATGTAAGCCCCTCTGCCATAACAAGGCAGAGATCCAGGAGGGGACTTGCCATGATAGGAATTTTTATTTCATTCCAGGGATGCTGATATTGACACAGAGAAGCATAATGATGGATGAATGCAACACATGCTCATTTCTGCAGCAGACAAGATCTCTTTATAATGTGATGACTGTAGAAATCCAGTTATCTATTATAGTGGTGGATAATTCCAGGCAGGAAAAGAACTTTCAAGTAACATTTGCATAGAAATTATAGGGGTGAACTACAATTCAAGAAGCTCATACTGGAATGTATATCAACTGGAATAAACATTGGTTGGTATCTTGGTCATGAGGAAGTTATGATAAAAAAGTCACTTTAGTTATACCAAGAAGTGCCTTCCTAAGAAATGTTATTGACTTCCAAACTCAGAACTCCATCTTTTAAAATTGCTGACAAATTAATTGTTATCTAAAATTCACTTTCATCTTAAATTTTTAGTTAAAAAGGTTGTAGTACCAAGCAATGACTAGAGCAGAAGAGAGGACAAAAGAAGAGGCAAGCAAGTAAAATAGATGTATATACTTTATGGATCCAGAGAGAGTTTGGGTCCATACAATATTGAAGGGATACCAGTATTGGAAAAAAAGTTCTGTAGGTAATTAAATCCATTCTTTTGCTTTTCCAAATTGATTTATTTATTTTAAAATTATCTATGACTATCTCTGCCATCTAGTACATAATTTAGAAGATACAACGATGTTGTATTTGTAAGTGCATTAGATTTCTTGTCAGTGGACCTGGAATCTCAGATTATTTCCTTTAGTCACAGGAAAGTCACTTCATATCTCTAAATATCAGTGTTCTTATATTTAAAATGAGGGGGTTCATTTAGATGATTACTAAGGTCACTTTCAGCTCTAAATCTATTTAAAGTATATCCATTAGGCAAAGCCTGCAGCTCACAAAATAGGTGCCCTAAGCAAGACTTCTCTAGGTTCAAGCTACTTTGTGTATCTTCATCTACTTTAACTAGGGGTGGGGAACTTGCAGCCTGAAGGTCATATGCCCTCTAGGTCCTCAACTTCATCCCTTGGACTGAATCCAAACTTCACAGAACAAATTCCCTTAATAAAAGGATTTGTTCTTTAAAACTTGGACTCAGTCAAAAAAGGCCATGCCCAAGGACCTAGAAAGTCACATGTAGTCTTGAGGTCCCCATTACTGTGTTTCTCAATAATAGGAGGACACAATTCAAAGCGAAGGAATTCAATTAAACAATCTAACCAAGAAAAAAAAAAGATAATACACTATTCTCTGCCTCTTAAGCCTTGGGCACACTGTCCCTCAAATGTATAGATCCTAAGGAGAAAGATATGTCTGTTTCTCCTAGGCTTGGAGAATGAGTGTTTCTTCATCAAAGATGATGAACTTGTTGGAACACGGAGTCTTTGGAACCAAATAGAGCTCTCAGGCTTAATTCTATTTTTTTTTTTTTAACATTTTCTTCGTACCGACAAATAGGCAGGTAAATTATTCTAGTTTGGAGTTATAACATCTTGATGGCTTCCTGGAATCATGAATTGCTGAGCTATTTCCAGTTAGCATATATGTTTAGTGCCCACCTTTCCAAGTGAACAACTAAAGGATCTCCAGGTTCTGTGGCCCTCAGTTTTCTCAATTCTAAAACACTTTTGCTCTCATCTGAAAATGAATGGGAGGGAGAAAAGGCACAAGAATATAACTGCAAATTGCAAGCCATTGTCTATCTTCATTGGCTGCATCCATGCCTTCATTTTGTACATACAAAATACTTCCATGCTTCCATTCAATCAATCAGGCATACACTAAACATTTTTAAGTGCTTACCATGTTCTGAGCACTGTGCTAAGAACTGGGATTACCCTTATGCCCTCTCAAAAAGGTAAAAGATGATCCCTATTCTCAAGGAGTTCACAGTCTGATGACAGGGACAGCATAACAGTCAACCAACTAGGTACAAACAATTTATGTTCAGCATAAATTGAAATAATTAACAGAGGGAAGGCATATGAATATCTAAGAATGAAAACTTTCTTGTTCAGTCATGCCCTACTCTTTGTGAACTAGTAAGTGTCTGAGGCCAGATTTTAATTCAGGAAGATGAGTCTTCCATGACTTCAGGCCCCACATTCTGCTATACTACCTAACTGCCCAATATATAATGCATCGTCATATCAGGGCAGTGAAGTGGTACATTGGATATACCCTGCCTGAAGGCAGGAAGACCTGAGCTTAAATTCAGCCTCAGACACTTATTAGCTATATGACCCTGGGCAAATCTCTTAATCCTGTTTGCCTCAGTTTCCTTATTTGTAAAATGAAGTGGAGAAGGAAGTGGCAAACCACTCCAGTATGTTTGCCAGGAAAACCTCGTAACGGGTCATGAAGGGTTGGATGTGATTGAAAGAATTGAACAAAATCATCCTCATGCTAAGGACATGTCCTTCTCTAAACCTGAATTTTCTGTCATTCTGTGTTCAAAAATGTAGAGTTTCAAAGTTTTTGTTGTTTGTTTTCCCCTTCATCTTCTATATGTATCAGAAGCACATAGCTCATACATTCGAGATAACATACTTCCTGGAGGGAGGAAATAAAAGAAGCTTTATTTTACTTTCTTTCCACAATTCTATTTCTGAATCACTCTCAACAGCTTTGAAAAGGCAAGAGAGCAGCAGTCAGGTATCCTCAGAGAGAAAGCCATACACATTTCCCCACCCACACACATAGCCTTTAAGCTCCTAAACAAATGTTCTAAATCATCCTTAAGTTGGTACACTGTATAGTAGTCAGGTGCATTGAATCAATTTTGTAGGCTCATTTTTTTTTTCACCTCCTTTCTCATTCCTGGCAGGACTCCCAAGAAGAAAACTCTAAACAAAGTCCTTGAAAAACTCATTTCCCAAAGGCCTTAGAAAATCCACAATACTTCCAACACTCAGCTATTCACTCAGTATTTTTTCCCTCTACAACTGAGTCAGATCTAGGCCACAGAGTAAAATCAAAAAGGAAAGAGGGGCAAAGGTAAATGTGCATAACACTGTACTATGTTAGCATTCTTGTATTTGCGTGATAGTTCTTGAGTTCCAATGTTAAAGAGGAAGTTTTCTGTGTTGTTGGTTACTTGGTTTAGATAATCAAGGACATTTTCAATCAGAGGATCCTAATTCTAGTGTTGGGAATGACCTGACAAGCCATTTAGTTCAATTCCCCCCTTTCATAGTAAACAAAAACAAAACTGAAGTATGAGAAGATTAATAATATACAGGTAATAAAGGACAAAAGACAAGCTTTCAACATGAATCCTCTGACTCCAGAGCCCTCCATTGTATCACACAGCGTTTGAGGAAATAGAAATGAAAAGTAAATATACAAGTGCATTGTTAGAAAACCAGGAAGAGATTCTATATCAAGAAATCTCTTGCTAACACAAAACACCCAGAACCTTGTGGGACCTCTGTTTTGTAAATGGATGTTAGACAGCCACGTGTTGCCCAAAGGAGTCCCATATCACAAGTTCCTATACCCTCAAGCCTGGATATTTTCCTATTACTACAGCTCCCTGACCCCACTTTCTAGCTTCCTTCTGTAAGACTAGATCCACATGAAGAGAGATGGCCCCTATATGGAGAGGGTTTCCCCTATATGTAGCATGATGGGCTGTCCTTATGGATAGACAACATCACTTTCTGGTTTGGTGGCCTGTGCTTTACTCAAATGTTACTCTGCTACTTGTGCATGGTTTAGAAAACCCTGCTTGGTCCTGAGACTAGGACCCATCTTCTATAGGAATTTTTTTTGTCATCTACTATTGTGGTTCAGGACCAGCTTTTCTTGATTTTGGGTTTGGGAAAGACTTCCTGGGTGCTTCTTGTGGTACTGTTGCCATGATGCTGCTCCAGGTATCACTTCTGCCTCAGCTGTGTGGCTACATTGTGCTGAGCGAAGCTTGGGGAGTCTCTCCCTTGGGACCCACGGACCACCTTCAGAGTTGTCTCCTGCTATGTTTTACGTTGGATATTTTACCACCCCTGTTTTGTTTCCAGGGTTTCTAAAGGCTTCTTATAGTCATTTTATGCAGTTCTGGACTGGACTGAGGAGCTTATAGCTGATTCTTTCTGTCTCAGTCTCTCTCTCTCTCTCTCTGACTTTCTCTGTCTCCCTTCTGATAAATTTTTGGATTTTACTAGTATATTCATGAAGGAATGTGGTCCCATCTAGGTCCTCACATACTGTCATCATTTTGAAATCTTCAAGTATTTTTCATTTTTATAAGGTAGAGCTCATTGGACATGATAAATATCCCATACTGTTTGTTGTTTTTTTTTTTAGAAAAATGCAGAGGTATTTGTAAACAAGTTCAAAGGAAATTAGATGGATTTGGGACTTATATAATGACTAGACTGAAAGAATTTTCACTAATAGATGAATTTCAAGTAGGAAAAAATTTTTTTTTCTAATGGAGCAGCCCAAAGATCTGTGTTAACTCTTCAATATTTAACTTAAAAAAAAATAAACACAATGGACACAGGCATAGATTACATTCATATAAGTTGGTGTGAAAAATAAATTGCTGGACCCAAAATTGGTAAGATATGAGTTCAGATTCTGCCTGAGACACTAGCTATGCAACCCTAGTCAAGTCACTTACCCTCTCTCAGCTTCAGTTACATTATTTGTAAAATAGAGAGAGTAATATCCCATACCTCACAGGGCTGTTGAGAGGATCAAATTATATGATACATGTAAACCACTTTTCAAGACTTGAAGTGATATGTAAGTGATAACTATTATTTTACTTATTGTTAAATGACATCAAGTTGAATCTCCTGGAAAACAGAGTTTGGTTCATGACTATAGATAGTTATAGTTATACATATTTTTTTAGTTATAGGTACAGATTTTACTACAACATTGGATTTACTATAGTAAGATGAAATATAATAGGGATAGATGTAAAATTTTACACTTGACTTAAAAAAGTGAATTGATGAAAACAGGATGGTTAGGCATGGTCAGTTAGCAGTTCCTGCAGAACAGATTTAGTTGTTTTCATTGATTGCAAATTCACTTTGAGTTGATAGTGTGTCTTAGCAATAAATAAAGATAATGTGAATTTAAACTATATAAAGCAAGCCATATTTCAGGAATAAGAAGGTGATTGTTCCATTGTTTTCTATGGTAGTCATATCAGATTTGAAATAATGAAGTTCAATTCTTGACATGGCATTTTAGGGTGTATATTAATAAAGTGGAGAGCATCCAGAGGTGGGGAAGCAAGATTAGTTCAGACTTTGAGTTCATGCCACATGAAAAACAGGACCTGGGCATATTTAAGCCTAGTGATGATATGACTCAGGGATTCAAAGTGTGAGGGGAATGGTGACTGTATGTTTGAAGAACTGTCATATGAAAGGTGGGCTATTCTTATTCATTTTGGGCCAAGAGAATAGCACTAGAAGCAATGGATGAAGTTGCAGAGAAGGAAATTTAGGTTGTAGTTAGGAAAAATATGTTTATGCATATAGTTATCCCAAAATTGAATAAACTTCTTCAGAATGTTTGCTTCTCCTTCCTTTTAAGTTGGATGACCACTCCTTGGATACATTTTAGAAGGAATTCTTCTTTTCTGGTATTGGTTAGAGAAAATCACTATAATTAAAATTTTGTAATTCTGTAAGCCCTGGATTCATTAATTGAGGACCAGGTGGCAATAGCAGACGATTCAGGAGAGCTGACACTAGGCATGCCAAGATTTAGGCTTCAAGGATCAAAAAACTATTCAACTAATTTTGTAATGTTCATTAATTCAGAAGTTCAGAAGAAGGTTCAGATGTTGGATAGAAAGAGCCCCTTGGGATGTTGAAACAAGGTGTTAGCACTCTGGGAATGTCCATGCGTATCCAATTCAGCTTTACACTATTTATATTACCATGCTGGATGAGACCTGGATTTTCCTGAGGAAGCATACCTTGCTGGGTCTAGGGCCCTGTCACTGGGAAATTGAGTGGGATGACCAACTGAGAACAATGTCAACTGTTTAGGTATTGATTTGGATGCCACACTTATTGTGTTCTGGAAGTTTGGTTGCTATCAGGTTTAAGGTTCACCTCTCTAGCTTAGCATACATACTTTTGGATATAGGTAAGCAGCATCTGGACAAGAATGGCATGCTAGAGTAATTCTGAGAGTAAATCATGATGCTACAAAGATGCATGATAATATGCCAGTCTAGAAATTCTATCCTGGTTATATTTTCTTAGCCAAAGAGCATCAAATGTTTGGAAAATTAAATCACTGGATATCCTATTAAGTATCAGAAATGACCATATTGAAGTTGGAATGTAGTCATTCACTTATTTACTTTTTGGAGAGGATCTTGAAGACAGTCATGAAATGAGCAGTACTGGTACAATTTCTGTGATGACCTAAGAATAATATAAGAAGAAACAATTTTGAAAAACCTCAGAACAGTAACCAAAAACATCAAACAATTATAACTTCAAATGACAGACCAATAATAAGTTTTAACTGCTTGCAGAGAGAGGTGAGGAACCAAAGATGGTGGATAAGATATCTATTCTTTTTTTTTTAATTGTTCCCCCTTTTAACATTTAAAAAAATGTATTCCAAATTCTCTTTCATCCTCCTAACACTCACTGAGAAGGCAAGCAATATGTCAATTAAAGATATAAAATACATATTTTCATACTAGCCTTATCACAAAAAGTAGAAAAAATAAAGTGAGAAAACTGCACTTCAATTTGCACTCAGAGTTCATCAGTTCTTTCTCTAGAGTGCATAACATTTTTTTTTTTATCGTAAGAACTTTGGGATTTTTTTGACTCATTGTATTAAGTAGTTAAGTCTTTCACAGTTGATCATCATTACAACATTGCTGTTACTGTGTACAGTGATCTTCTGGGTTCTGCTCATTCCACTTTGCATCAGTTAATATAGGTCTTTTCACGTCCTTTTCTGAAACCACCCTTATTGTATCTTATAGCACAATAGTACTCCATCACAATCATATGCCGCAATTTGTTCAGCCATTCTCTAATTGATGGGTATCCCCTTGAATTGCCAAATTTTTTTGCCACCGGGAAAAAGAGTTGCCTTAACTATTTTTGTACTTATAGTCCTTTTCTTTCTTTGATATCTTTGGGGAAAAGACCTAGCAGTGGTATTACTGGGTCAAAAGGTATGCACAGTTTTACAGCTTGGGCATAGTTCCAGATTATTTTCCAAAATTGCTGGACCATTTCACAACTCCTTAAACAATTCATTAAGTGTAACTACTTTCCCTCATCCATGCTAGCATTTGTCATTTCTGTTATGTGTGAGGTTTTACCTAAGAATTGTTTTAATTTGTATTTTTCCAATCAAGTGATTTAGAGCATTTTTCATGTGACTATAGATAACAATGATTTCTTCTTCTGAAAATTCTCTGTTCATATCCTTTGACAATTTGTCAGTTGAGGAATTACTCTTATTTTTGTAAATCTGTTGGGTAAGATAGATTTCTATATATCTATAATATGTGTGTATATATGTATGTATATACATTTTGTTCCCTCTTTGAACCAATTATGATGAGGTAAGTCTCAAGCATTTCCTCTTGCAAACCCTTTATTTCCCCTCCACAGTAAGAAATCTCCCTTGTTTTTTTCTATTATGTGAGATAATTTTCTCCTTTCTATCTCTTTCTTCCTCCTTCTCCCAATGTATCCCTTTTTATCATGCCTTCATTTGTTTTGAGATCATGTCAACATAATTGACTTATACTAATGCCCTCTATGTTCTAACTGCCCTAACTTTGTTGAGTCTCTTATGATTTATCTTTCTTGTTGTTTTATTTTTAGTCAATTGGGGTTAAGCTACTTGCCCAGGGTCACAAAGCTAGTAAGTGTCAAGTGATTAGTCTGAGGCCGAATTTGAATTCAGGTCCTCCTGACTTCAGGGCAGGTGCTCTATCCACTGTGCCACTTAGATGCCCCATGATTTCTCTTTCTTGTTTATCTTTTTATGCTTCTCTTGAACCTTGTGATTAAGTGTTTAAATGTGTTCAAATGTCAAATTTTCAATTGAGCTCTGGTCTTTTCATTAGGAATGCTTAAAAGTCTGCTATTTTATTAAATACCCATTTTCCCCCTGAAGGATTATATTCAGTTATTCTGAGTAGGATATTCTTGGTTGTAAGCCTAGATCCTTTGCCTTTTAGAATATCATATTTCAAGATCTTTCCTTCTTTAAAGTGAAAACTGCTAAATCTCATGTGATCTTGATTGTGGCTCTATGATATTTGAATGTTTTCTTTTTGGCTACTTGCAATTCCCCCCCCCCTTGATATGAGGGCTCTGGAGTTAGTCTATAATATTCCTTGGTATTTTCAGCTTAAGATCTTTTTCAGGAGGTTATCAGTGGATTCTTTCAATTTCTATTTTATTCTCTGCATCTAAGATATCCATCCAGTTTTCCTTTAATTTCTTGAAATACGTTGTCATGTCTTTTTATGATGACTTCCAGATAGTCCAATAATTCTTAAATTATCTCTCCTTAATATATTTTTCCAGTTCAATTTTTTTCCTGATATTTCATAATTTTTTATTCTTTTGACTTTATTTTAATATTTCATGATATCTCATGGCATTTATTAGCTTCAGCTTACCCAATTCTAGTTTTTAAATAATTATTTTCTTCAGTGAGCTTTTGTGCCTCTTTTTCCATTTGGCCAATTTTGCTTTTTAAAGAATTTTTTCTTCAGGAAATTTTTATGTTCTGGGAGCCAAATGATGGAGTAAGCATTAAAACACTATAATTCTCCTATACTCACCTCTTAACAACCATACATAAAGCTCCAAAACAATTCCTAGAACAGGAAAACCAGCAAAAAAAAATGGGTGCAACAATCTCTTAGCTTAAGAAACTTGGAAGATCAACAAGAAAGGTTCATCTCACTTGGGTGAAAAGGGAGCTCAGCCAAGGATGGGAAGTGTCCCACGAAGGTAGAAACAAGTTCCCCCTCAGCAAACCAGCAGGAGATCCTGAGCACTAGTGTGGTGAAACAGGGAAACACCAACACCAGGAACCCCCAGGTGCCTTAGCATAGCCAGGGGAACTGGAAGACTCCAGCTCAGAGAACCACCTCATGCTTCAGTGTAGCCCTGGGCAAACAAGACTCCTCCAGTGGCCAGACCTCCACCTGCTCCAGCACAGCCCCCAACAAACAGAGAGACACCTAGCCAGTGGGTGCTTAAGCAAACAAGTAGCCACCAGCCAGCATCAGCCCACCCCACACCCATTCTTCAGCATAGCCCCAGGCAAACAGGCAACTTCCAGAGGCCTGACCACTTGCTTCAGTGCAGCCAGGGGGAAATACAGAAACACCCCTTTGGGCCTCAGCATACACCAGACACCACAATTAGGGTCCCAGCTTAGCACCAGGTAAGGTGCTATGGCCTTTATGGCCTCCAGCAGCACCAGCCACCACACACCCTATTCTCTCAGCATAGCATCAGACATGAGAGTCTCCCATAGGGCTCAGGGCAGCATCAGTGCAACATTGGGTAAACAGCAAGAACTTGCACTTACTACCAGAAGAAGGCAGAGACAGTGCCCCTGCCACTTTGGGAGAAGAGTTCATATTTAAAAGAAAGGGGAAAAAAGCAAAAAAAAAAAAAGAGAAAAAGAAAGAAAGAAAGAAAGAAAGAAAAAAAGAAAGAAAGAAAGAAAGAAAGAAAGAGGATGAGCATAAAACAGCAAAAAAAAAAGTCTTACCATAGAAAGTTATCATGGTGACAGGAAAGACCAACGCACAAACTGAAAAGAAGACAACAATGTCGAAACACCTATGGGTAAAACCCCAAAGAAAACCAGAAAAGAGTCTCAAGCCCAAAGAGATCACATGGAATAGCTGAAAAAGGAACTTAAAAATCATATAAGAGATAAAGAGAAAAATTAGGGACAAAAAAGAGTGATGCAAGAGAATTATGAAAAAAAAAGACTCAACAGTCTGGAAAACTACTTAAAAAGTAGTATTGGCCAAATGGAAAAGGAGATACAGAAATCCACTGAAGAAAACAACTCCTTAAAGAGTGTAATCAATCAAACAGAAAATAAAGTACAAAAGCTAGTTGAGGAAAACTATACCTTAAAAGTTAGAATTGTGCAAGTGGAAGCTAATGACTCTATGAGGTATCATAAATCAATCAAAAAAATTCAAAAGAATGAACAAATGGAATAAAATATAAAATACCTCATGTGAAAAACAACTGACCATGAAAATAGATCCGGGAGAGATAACATGAGCATCATTAGACTACCTGAAAGCCATAATCAAAAGGAGGCCCTGGACAACATCTTTCAATAAATTATCAACAAAAACTGCCTTGATATCTTGGAACTTGAGGGCAAAATAGGCATTGAAAGAATCCACTGATCACCTAAGGAAAGAGATTCCAAAATAAAAAACCCAAGGATCATTATAGCAAAATTTCAGAACTATCAGGTCAAGGAAAAAAAATACTACAAGTGGCCAGAAAGAAACAATTCAAATATCGGGGAGTCACAGTCAGGATCACACAGGACCTGACAGCTGAAACATTAAAGGACTGGAGGTCATGGAGCATGATATACTAGAGGGCAAAGGAGCTAGGATTGCAACCAAGAGTCACTTACCTGGCAAAATTAAGCATAATACCTCAAAGAAAAAAAATGGCTATTCAATAAAATAGAAGGATTTCTAGCCTTCATAAGAAAACCAGAAGTAAATCAAAAATTTGACCTCCAATATTAAGACCAAAGAGAAGAATAAACAGTTAAAAAGACAACATAAGGAATTCAATGGAACTAAACTGTTAACCTCACTACATGGAAAGATGGTACTCATAACTTTTTTTTTAAGGCAATTGAGGTTAAGTGACTTGCCCAGGGTCACACAGATAGTAAATGTCAAGTGTTTGGTCTGAGGCTGGATTTGAACTCAGGTCTTCCTGACTTCAGGGTCAGTGCTCTATCCACTGTGCCACCTAGTTGTACCTTCATAACTTTTAAAAACTGTATCACTAACAGCACAGATAGAATGAATATACATAGATAGACAATACAGATGTAAGGTGAATTTGAGAAAATGACCAAAAAAATATTAAAGGATGAGAAATAGGAGTACAAAGGGTGCAGAAAGAAGGAAGAGGTAGAGTAGAGGCAAATCATCTCACTGGAAGAGGTGAGAAAGTGGAGGGGAAGATACAGGGAGTGGTGATGAGTATTGCTTGAACCTTAGTCTACTCAGTGTTGATTTAAAGAGGGAGTGAAATACACAACCATTTGAATATAGAAATCTATCTTACCCAAGAGGGAAGTAGTAGGGAAGGAGATTAAGTACAGTGAGTGGGGGGTAGGGTTGGGGTTGGAGACTGACATAAGGGAGGGTGTGTCAGGAGGTGTGGTGGACAAAAGCAAAATACTGGTGAAGTGAGAAAGGATGAAAGGAGAGAGAGGACAAACAGGAGGAAGAATAGGATGGAGGGAAATATACAGGTAGCAATCATAACTGTGAATGTGAATAGGATGAATTCTCCCATGAAACAGAACTGAATACCAGAGTAGATCAAAAACCAGAATCCTACAATATGTTGCTTACAAGAAACAAACTTGAAGCAGAGAAAGACACACAGAGTAAAGGTAAGGGGCTGGAGCAGAATCTATTATGCTTCAGTTGAGGAAAAAAAATTCAAGGGTAGCAATCCCGATCTTAGACAAAGTAAAAGCAAAAAATAGACTAATTAAAAGAGATAAGGAAGGAAACCACATCTTGCTAAATAGCACCATAGACAATCAAATTAGAAGAGCAAGGAATAGCCTACCTGTCAGATCTATGGAGAGGAGAAAAATTGATGACTACACAAAAGATAGAGAACATTACAAAATGTAGTATAGATAATTTGATCATATTAAGCTGAAAAGCTTTTTGTACAAACAAAACCAATGCAACCAAGTTTAGAAGGAAAGCAGAAAGCTTGGAAACAATCTGTACAGCAAATATCTCTGATAAAGGCCTCATTTCTTCAATATATAGAGAACTTAAGTCAACTTTATGAGTATACAAGCCATTCCCCAATTGGTAAATGGTCAAAAGATATGAATAGGAAGTTTTCAGATGAAGAACTCAAAGCTGTCTATAGCCATATGAAGAAGTGCTCTAAATCACTTTCAATTAGAGAAATGCAAATAAAAACAAATCTGAAACACCAATTCATACCAATCAGATTGTCTAATATGACAAAAAAAAAAAAGGAAAACCATAAATGTTGAAGAAGATAGGGGAAAATTGAGACAGTAATACACTGTTGGTAGAGTTGAGAACTTATTCAACTATTGTGGAGATTGAAGCATATTTTTCATCTACTTTATTCTTCATTATAGTTTTATTTTCTTTTGATCTGTTTCTTCTTCCACAATTGTGATGAATATGGAATATTTCTTACATGATAGCACATGTATAAAGCATATCTCATTGCCAGTCATTATCAGCAATGGGGAGGAGAGGGAGGGGGGGAGAAAAAGAATTTGGAACTCAAATCTTGTAAAAATGAATGCTAAAAAATTTTCTTGATATGTAATTAGGGAAAAATTAAACACTATTTAAAAATAAATAAGAACGTAAATGTAAAAAATATGTTATTTTACCATGAGGTGAATCATGTTTTTTAAGGTGATATTTTTTCACTGTTTTTTTTTTTCCTTTTGGGAGGGAGTTTCTTTTACCAAGATGTTAATTACTTTTTCATAATTTTATTGTATCATTCTCATTACTTTTGCCTTTTTATCTCTGCCATTCTGTTCTCTTTCTTTTTTAAATTTTCCTTTTTCAATTCAGTATTTTATTTTCCCCAGTTACATGTAAAAACAATTTTTAACATTCATTTTTAAAACTTTGAGTTCCAAATTCTCTCCCTTTTTCCTTCCCTACCCTCCCTCATTGAAAAGGCAAGTAATTCAATAAAGGTTATACAAGTGTAGTCATATAAAGCATATCCATAATAATCATGTTGTGAAAGAAAACAGGAAAAAACTCAAGAAAAATAAAGAAAGCAAAAAAAATGCTTCAATCTGTATTCAGACATAATCATTTCTTTTTTTGGGGATGGGTAATATATTTCATTATGAGTCCTTCAGAATTGTCTTGGATCATTGTATTGCTGAGAACAGCTACGTCATTAACAGCTGATCATCTTACAATACTGTTGTCACTTTATATACAGTGCATTTCATTTTGCATCAATCCATGGAAGTCTTTCCAGGTTTTTCTGAGAGCATCCTACTTATCATTTCTTGTAGTACAATAGTATTCCATCATAATCTCATACTACAACTTGTTTAGCCATTCCCCAGTTGATGGGCATTCCCTCAATTTCTAATTCTTTGCCACCAGAAAAGAGCTGCTGTAAATATTTTTGTACATATAGGTCCTTTTTTTTTTCATCTCTTTTGGGATACAGAATTAGTAGTTGTATTGCTAGATCAAAGGGCTATGCATAGTGTTATAGCCCTTTGGGCATAGTTCCAAATTGCTCTACAGAATTGTTGAATCAGTTCACAACTCCACCTACAGTGCATTAATGTCTCATTTCCCCACATCTTTTCTCTTTCTTTAACTCTTGCAGGAAGTATTGTTGGGCTTGGGTTTCATCAGAATTTTCTTTGAAGATTTGGTTGTAGCTGTTTTCCACATTATTGTCTTCTGAGTTTGTATCTTCCCCTTCCTTGCCACCATAGTAGCTTTCTATGGTCAAGTTCTTTTGTTGTTGTTGTTGTTGTTGTTGTTGTTGTTGTTGTTGCCTCATTTTCCAACTTATTTCTTGACTTTGAACTTCATATTAAAGTTGTACTATTCTACCCTGGGGCTTGGGAGTCACCATCCCAAGCTTTAAGCTTTTTTATGCTGCTGTTTTTGGAGCACTTTCCCGGGTATGCAAGTTTTCCATGATTTCAAGTTGATGTAATTGGAAGTGGTATGGTCACTGCTTTCCTTGTCCCTGCTCTACTCTCTGCCCGGTAAAGGGCCTTGCTCCGCTTGGCACTGCAAGTGTGACCAGGTTTCCTGCTTTCCTGCTGCTGCAAGTACAAGTGCCCCTCTCTACCCTGAAACTGTCACCATGGCCCCTGCTCCCTTATGACTGATCAAAAGTGCTCTTCTCCACCCTGGAACTGAGACCCAGAAATATATGTGGGTAATAGAAGTGCTAATAAGTGTCAGTTGCACTCAGTATTAGCATGGGGTGCTCTATAATCTTTTTTTAATCAGTTGCCTGACCCCCTTATACTCTCTGGGCTGAAAGCTCCCAAAGCTGCTGATGTTGACTTTATTTTAGATGCTTTCAATGCTGACCACTGGTGCTGCTGCCACATGCACTCTAGGCCAGCCCTCACCTCATTATCATAGACAGCTCCTGCCAATCTCCTAAGTTCTCTTACGGTAGAAAAATGTCTTATCCTGATGTTTTGTTGACTCTGACACTCTGAAATTTGACTTGAGGCATTACTTTAAAGTTGTTTGGAGGGAAATGTTGAGAGAGTTGGGCTGAGTTGCTGCTTCTAAGCTGCCATCTTGACTCCACCAGAGATATATATTTTTGACATGGTCTATGGTTTACGCGGTCAATTAACATTGTTAACCTGTTGATTTATTTTACTTTACTATATACATTTGTTACAAGGAAGGTTTTATTTGGAGGATGGTGTAGGTTAGTGGGCAATTAGAGAGATGTAAAAAAGAGCCCCATCAAAGTATTTTTAACCTAAAGAAGCCCTGCCTCCCCCCTAAAAAGTGCAGAATGGGACATTAACGAATAGAGAAATTTTGCTTTTATCTTATATGTATACACACATTTCTTTAAAAAACAAACTACATGCAACATAAATTCCCCTTCTTATGAATTCTTCTATCTTGTTCTTATTTGTGTTTTTAAATATTTTTGCTTATAATTTTTAAGGTCACAAAAAGAATGAAAATATTAAAAAAAATGTTTATGAGGAACTTCTCTCAGTATACCTGGGTAGGTTGGGTGGGCATGCTTGCTCATCTTAATGACAGTCTATAAGATATGTGAGAAACACAGATATGTTGTTTTGGTTTTTTTTGGGGGGGTAGCAAGAAGGAGCTAGTGACAGCTAGATGGTTCCCAGGCACCTAGATGGAGCAGTGCCTAAAGTGCCAGGCTAGGAGTCTGGAGGACTCATCTTCATAAGCTTAAATCTGGCCTCAGACACTTACTGACTGTATGACCCTGGGCAAGGAACTTAACCCTATTTGCATCAGTTCCTCATTTATAAAGTGAGCTGGAGAAGGAAACAGTGAACCCCTTCAGTACTTTTACCAAGAAAATTCCAAATGGAGTCATGAAGAGTCAGACATTGCTGAAAAATGACTGACCAAATTGCTAGTAGATAGGAAGAGAGTGAAAAAATCAAGGAGAGGATAGAGATGATGGTGGAGGGACCCCTCACCCCCACCACACATCTAGAGAATATGGGAAGGGAATGTATGAAGAATATATGTAGATGGGGGGCAGCTAGGTGGCACAGTGGATAGAGCACCGGCCCTGAAGTCAAGAGGACCTGAGTTCAAATCTGACCTCAGACCAACACTCGACACTTACTAGCTGTGTGACCCTGGGCAAGTCACTTAACCCCAATTGCCTTTAAGAAAAAAAAAGAATATATGTAGATGGGTCATCCTTAGTAAGCAAAAGAAGTACCTTATCGGATACTGAAACATTGGAATAAGGGAGGAGATGCTGGGGGAACAGGAGTGTGAAGGGAATATTAGATGAAGAAAATAGGAAATGAGGGAATTTTTGAATGTCCTCCATTTTATGGAGATAGTATAAGGTCCTCAGCAGAGAAGGCTTCAGTGGAGTCTTATGGTGAGAAGAAAACACATAGAAAATCAGTTATATTGACTGTAAGAGTGAATCAATTAGGAAGGAGTAGTAGAATTATGTTACTATTGTGAGGGCACATTTGAGACTTGTTAGGATAAATTTATAATAGATACAATCAACACAATTTAGTGCTAGCCTTCATTTCTGTTCAACAACATGTGAGTAGGAACAAGGGATATAGATTGTGGGAAAAACCCATGGTTAGGGTTTGGTAAGACATGATCTGAGACAGGATAAGTGAAGAAGAACGTTAAGATTGGAAAATAGTGTACACTTGGATTGCTTTGCTGCGTGGTCAAACTCAGTAAAGAAGATCAGAATAGACAAAGATTTGAAGACTTGGGAGAGAACCAAGGGACAGAGGAATAGTAGGCCATAGTGAGGATAAAAAACAGATTAGGAGGAATGAGACAATGGGAGAGATGAGAAGATAAAAAAAAGTTATGTAATTTTTTTTTTCTTGTCTGTGGAACTTTACTTTTTGTGTTTGGTCCTCTTGAGGCATATGCCTAACAGTGTAATGTCTGGGTTAAAGGGTACACATATTTTAGACACTCTATTTACATAATTCAAAATTGTTTTCCAGAATGATTGGATTCTTAATAAGCTGATTCATGCTCCAGAATCAGCAAGGAGTTTCCCTTGAGCTTTAATATAGAGGAAAGACATGGAACATATTTTTTTTAAAAGGAGAAAACATGAATAAAGAAATACATAAAACTTACATAAATGAATTGGAAAGAGAGAGAGACAATGTCAGAGAAGGCCAATACTTAGGAAATCTTGTCAACAAATCCCACATCCACCTTACTTGTTTTTTATTACAGGTCTCCTTGAGCATTTCATCTCCCCCACTCCTTCCTGCATGTCCCTGACTTAAGTGGGTGTTCAGTTTTATTGATTTCAGTAGCTTTTGTTTTGCCTACAGGCTACATCAATGTTTTTTATCATTCAGGTTGTATCAAAACTCAGCACAGCCGACAAATTAGAACCTGTATGCTGGTTATAGAAAGAACAAAAGATACTTGTTAAATTTTGTTCTGCTGCACTATACTGAAATGTTACCCCTACATAACATAATCCTATGACCAAATGATTTTCTTCTAGGACTTTTAATGACCTCATTGCTATAAGTTGTTCCTCTATATGGAAACCTATGGAGTCAGCTTTGCCCAATCCATAGAACCATTAGACAATGTTTGAGGAATGTGTCAAGATATACCTAATATGTGGGCTAATAGCAAGCAACACAAATGTTAAAGTGAATCTAGCATAAGCTAAACAGAATTTTAAATTGTACAAAGCCATTGCCACCAGACACAATGGCACATCCCTGTAATCCAGGCTACCAGGGAGGCAGGCAGATCTTTCGAGCTCAGGAGTTCTGAGCTACAATACGCTAAGCTAATCAGGTGTCCACACTGAGTCTGGCATCGATTTGCTGACCTCTCATGAGTGGATAGGGCTCACCAAGCTGCCTAACTATGGTCAAATCTGGCCTAGATCAAAAACAGACAAGGTCCAAATTCCAGTGATGATTAAAGTTTAATTGGACACAGGAATAGCCTTTTCTAGCAGGGGCAAGAGAGGGAGACCCAGTTTTTTTTAAATTTTTATCTTTTTTAAGGCAATTAGGGTTAAGTGACTTACCCAGGGTCACACAGCTTGTCAGTGTCAAGTGTTTGGTCTGAGGCTGTATTTGAACTCAGGTCCTCCTGACTTCAGGGACAGTGCTCTATCCACTGCACCACCTAGCTGCCCCCATGACCCAATCTTAAAATAAAAGAAAAAGAAGTTGATTCATGAAAAGACATTTTCAGACAGGTCACGTTCTTCATGGTCCATATGAATATTTACAAGTAGATCATTCACAAACAAATTTAAAATATAATATAAATTCCTCCCATTTAGACTTACGTAGTACTTTACAGTTACAGAGAACTTTATATGCATTACCTCATTTTGTTCTCACACCTGCCTTGTTGGTGAAAAATGTGTTTATTACTATCATTTCACAGACAATTCAACTGAAACTCGGAGAGGATGAATGATTACTAATAGTCACACAGCCACTAAGTGGTATTACTGATATTGGCGGATGTTGGAGATAAAATTTATTCAAATTCCTGTGTTATTCCACTGGCCACATTGGCTACAATTAATAGTTATTGAGAGAATACTAATGCTGTCTTCTATATTTGTCCTAACTTCTGATTCCATTAATGTAGGTGTTTCTATCATGTGACTTAACAATCTTAGAGAGTTTACTGAGTCCTTGAACTATTAAGTGACTTATCTAAGGCCACAGTGCTGGCTTGTATCAGAGACAAATATCTATTTCACAGTGCCATTATTTTCTTTTTCTTTCTGTTTATTTTTTCTTTGCAAACACAAGTCTATCTGAAAATATCTGGGTGCATTAGGGGGTTGCAAGCTGATGGTAAATCATTAGTGAGATGTAGAAGCTGAGACCAATATGTAGTCAGAGACATAGTTTCTTTTGGAGGTACCTGCTGTACCTTCTTATGGTAACACCTTATCTACAGTATCAGTTTCAGTTTGGGGCATCACATTTTAGGAAAGATATTGACAAGCTGGATAATATTCAGAGAACTAGAAACTGGGATGGTGAAGAGCCTTGACTAAATGTCATATGACAATTGCTTGAAGGAACTAGGGATAATCTGTGGAGAAAAAGATGGGGTGGTGGTGATAGATGATGAGAATAATAATTATAATGTATTTGATGGCATGTTGTATGGGAGCACTTAGATTGGCTTTGTTTGCTTGGTCACAGAGGGAACAATTAGGAAAAAACATTAGAAGCTTCAAAGAGGTAAATTTTACCTTGACATGAATAAAATTTTCATCGTAATTACAGCTATCTAAAAATGTAATAGGTTACCTTGAGAGACAGTGGGTTTCTTATCACTGGAAGTCTTTAAGAAAACATTGGTTGACAACTTTATTTGTGTTTCATCGAAAGGATTCTTGTTCAATTGTAATTTGGATAAGATGACTCCTGAGGTCACTTCTGATTTTGAGATTATATGATTATGGGCCTTGACCAAAGACACCTGTTCTCATACACAGCAAATCAGAAATTTGATATTAGTTGTGGCCTGCTTTAGGGCAGGGATAACGTTTCATGCTTCTGTATTTCCCACAGCATTTAGGGCATCACTAAGCTAGGAAGCAGTCAACAATCATTTTTTATTGAGCTTCCTAGCCTCAGCGTTTCCATAAGGGTCTTTTAGTTTATTTTTCTCCAAGATGAATCCAATAGACTTACTAAAAAGATACTGGCATTCTTTTACTCATAGTCTCCTTGATGGGACTTCCTGGAGACATGAAATGTTAGAACAGTCACTTGAACACTCTGTCCCAATAAACTACAGACGCTACCTATATTTCTACATTTTGTTTCTGAAAGAGTTGGGAGGTAGATGAGAATTAGAAAGTTACTTGAAATACAACTGAAATCCATCCTGCTGAGGCTATTTTCTTTTGAGTGACGACTCTGTTCCATCTGTAAATGCCTGAAGCTTTGCCTAGAGAATTGGGAGAATGCTAAGTCAGGGAGGGTATTTGTCTATTGCATAATGTCACTTTTTCCCTTCCTTGCTCCTCTCAGCTATTTATTCCCACCCCCCCTCTTTTCTATCTGTGTGATGACAAATACTCATCAGATCTCATTAAAGCTGTACTACGCAACTTCCGTCAATCACCAGCAGGCACCACATTTTATTTGGATATTGAAATGAGGTAAATTGCATAGAAGACAGTGGTTTAGATAGGAAAGGTCTTGTACATGTTATATGACATTCTGAGTTTTTAGGGATAGAGAGCTGTTTCAATTTAGCAATAGGGTTAAAATATACTATGTTGCCCATTATGTGTTAGTTGAAAACCTCCCTAGCTCTCGCTTAAATAATTAGTTCCCAGGCCAGACTTCCTCATCTGTTCTAAATTTGTCAGTAAAACGAGAGATAATGGAACATTTCAGCCCATCTTCATCTTACCCCAACCCTCTAATTATGGAGGAATTTTAGACAGCTTCTCCATTCCCTTGTGGAAAGGTGTAAGCCATGTGTTACGATGCTGTCCAAGAGGATAGAATAGTGATAGTTGCTATGATTTCACTTGAATTGAATTTTCCTTCCTTTCTTTCTCTCATTTGCCCTTGGGAGTCAAATCTTTTCTTTTTTTTTTCTTTTTTTTTTTCCATAATGTGAGCTATGCAAATGCTTCTCTGCTGCTACTTGAAGCTTAGGCAGAGAGTTGCCTGAAACTGATTTTGGGAATCAGTACTACAGAATTGGGTAATCATTGCAATGGTAGCCTGAGAGGCTTCTTAGCCTTTTGCCCAACAAGAAGGAAAACGTCACCATTCCAGCCCCCCAACCAGGAAAAAGCCATTGGGATATGTATTCCTATCTACTGAGACCACGAATTGGAGGGTTAGTTTGGCCTGGGAGCCGTATGGAGAGTCAAGTGTAAACTGATTAAACACAAATAGCTTCTAAACATCTCACCATCTGAAATTGAGGGCCAGCTGGAACTCTTTCTTCCATGTGATGCCCTCTGTTCTTTTGTTTTCACTGCTCAAGTTCATGCCTGGATCTGGGATCTGGAAACCAGAAATGATCCCCTTATTTCCTTTCTGCAACCTATAAATTCAAGAGGATTTTCACTGATATGAGTAAGTGAAGCATCCATAGAGACATACTGACACGTAACCTTTTTATGTTTAATATCTTAAATTAACTGTATGGTCATTAAATGATGTTTATGGATATGGGGGATGGTCAACAACTAGGAGGAAAATTCTGAGAGACAGGGTGGAATCCACAGACTTAGATTCCGTATTATGAATATGTTATTGCAACATGGCAATGTTCTTCCCTTAGCATAAATTCCAAACCTGGTAGGTCAAGGTTTCTCCTTACCTGGTTTTTTTTTTTTTTTGGTTTGTTTTTTTAGTTGGTTATTAGGCAGGTTTGAGTTGGTTTGAAGGAACATAGAAAGCATCTCATGGTCATGTGTCAAAGGGATTAGTAGACAAAATTATAAAATACACTCCTGTTAATTGGTAAAGTGACTTCTTGTCTTTATGTGAGCTAATGGTCTATAGGACAAAAGCTGGTGAGGTTTTTATTGCTACTATATCACATCAGGTGTCACCCAAGTCATCACACTGTTTACCTTTTGGTAAAGAGGATGTGATCCTATCGAAGACTGAAAAATTCCATCAATGCAACTTCATTTTCAGGTACTGTCATGAAGCAATTGAATAGGCCACCTTCTAGAATTGAGCAGACCCATGTTTAATACATTTCCTTTGATGTATTTTGAAGAGTTTTCTCTCTCCTGCACTAAAGCCCTACTCTGATGGCTCAACAAAGATGATTCTGGGTTCTTAAATGCTATGTATATCATTACAGCACAATCTTTGACAAGTCTGAACAGCTTGAGGAAACAGGAGCCCAGAAGGTTCACAACCAAATAATTACTTTCCTTCCTTACATGAAGTCATGAAACTACCTACTAATATATGGGAGGCTTGCAATCAGTAAACATAAATGGAAGTCCCAGACCAATAAAGTCATGAGTCCTAGAATAATATATGTGTGGACATATATATGTGTCTATCTATCTATCTGTCTATCTACACAAATTATACATATATATATATATGTATATATATATTCATATTCATATATATACACATACATATGTGTATATCTATTGCTCTCTCCACTATTCCAAATGCATATAAATATGCATATATATCTATGTACATACATACATACATATATATGTGCGTGTTGGCATAGCAGAGAGATACTGGAGAGATCCGTAGACATATAATTAGAAAGACCTGGGTTCTAATTCTGTTACAGACATTGGGCAAATTATTTAACTTCTCATCTGTAAAGTGGAGATAAAAGTACAAATCTCACAGTTTTATTGTAAGGATCAAAGGAAAAATGTATATAAAGCATTTTTCAAAATTTAAAGGATTATAAAAATGTTACTTAATGTTATTGTTTATCATAATTATCATCATCTCCAAAGACATTAAATTCAGGATTTCTTTTTCTGTATTGGAATTTTTTGGTCCCATATTTTTCAGCTCTTATTCAATTACAATAAGCACATTTGTGTACATGTTTTTATGAGGGGGGGATGTGTTTGATGTATTTTGTTATTTAGCTTTTTTACGATTATTATATTTTTTTTCTTTAAGAACAACCAAATATTGACTGTCCTCTCCCTCTAACAGGTATATGAGTGAGAGGAAATTATGGAATGATATTGTATACACGCTGTTTCGTACATTTTAAATATTTTAAGCAACAAGACCAATTCCAGACATCCTTAGAAAATTCTGGTATTTCATACATACAAACATCCTGCTTGAGGGGAAACTCTGGAATAACTTCTCTTGTCTCACACTAACTTGCAGTAAATCACAAGAAAACTTGGTAATATTCTTCTTGACATAAACAAGAGAAGAAGGGGAAAACCACCCAAGAGGACTATTTTTTGGCAATGTAATTGTACAAAGTGGCAGACATAGAACAATGTAACCATAAACCTGCCCCTTTACTAACATCCCTATTCATCTCTAATCAGCCTGCATTGCAGTTTGGTTACAAGAAAGAGAATTATCACAGTCCCTGCTCACAAACATCTCACCTAGAGAACAAAATCTGTTTCATCAATTGTTTTTAAGGGTTGGTGGGGAGAAGAGAATTTCCAAAAGAATTCACTAGAAGTCGTTAAGCTTTTTTTTTTGTTGTTGTTGCTGTTCACTTTATTTTCTGGCTCTACCACTTTATGACCTTAGGATAAGTTTCCTAAACTTTCTCTGCTTTAGGTCTTTTGTTTAAAAAAGAAAAAAAAAAGATTTATAGTATTATATTTATAAAAAATGCCTATTCCTATCCTGGGCAAGTCACTTAATCCTGTTGCCTAGCAAAAACCCAAAAAACAATAACAACAACCAAAAAGCAAACAAACAAGAAACAAAATGCCTATTTCTACATGCTTCATATGGCAACCAGGGTAAAATGAAAAATGGTACATGATACTTGAAAATGAAAAAAAAGATACATAGGTTATGTAAACCAGACAAGTAAAACAAACAGCCATGAGGCTCACCATTTTCCCCAGTAATGCTGAATCAGATTAAATTGTAATTGATAGATATTTAACAAATAGATAAAAATATAATAAAACATGTAACATGACATTTAATAAGTCAATATGTGACTCACAGGGATAGTTATGTGGAGATTAGTAGCCCCCATTTCTATTTGAGTGTGACAGAATTGATATAAAGAATGAGTCTTTAGGGTTGCACCCTTTCCCTATCCTAATTTCTTTTACTCATTCACTACTGTGACTTTTAAATTGATATATACCTAGGGGCAGCTAGGTGGCACAGTGGATAGAGCACCAGCCCTGAAGTCAGTAGGAACTGAGTTCAAATCTGATCTCAGACCAAACACTTGACACTTACTAGCTGTGTGACCCTGGGCAAGTCACTTAACCCCAATTGCCTTAAAAAAATGATGTAGACCCAAAGTAACTTTTGCAGCAATAGAATTATATCAAAGGTCAATTTATCTCTTACTCATCTAGGTAATATGGGCAAAATAGTTTCTCTAATGATAAGGTTGAGATCCTACCATATCTGGAAAACTATGTCAAAGTAACTATATTACAAACACTTCTAGGAAGTAACTGAATGGAGTTTGTACCGTAAAACCTGAAAAAATCTGGGCTTAAAATGTGTCCTTTGGGGTCTACTGAAAACTATGATGTCAGTCCTGTTGGTTTTCAGAGGTTCTAATGAAGAAAAAAACTTGGTCTTGATCTTGAACTAAGAAAATACAGGGGCAGATTGTGGTTCTAGAAACCTATGATTGTCATTGTCTTTGATTTCCTTAATACTAACATATATAATCAATTCATGGAATTATCAAAGATGCCTTTTCACTGACACAGAGATTTATATTTCATAAAAAGATTCAACATCCTGGCAAGAACATGTTTCATTATGTTGTAGAACTATGCCATCTTTTACAATATAGTAGTTTTAGTAGTTTTTTAGATTGTATGCTATGAAATAATCATGTAATATTGTACTTTATGGAATTAATAATTAATCCTTCAAATGGCACCATTGGATGGGACCAGATTTTGCATTCATAACAGCTACAGAATCAGTACCAGTGAATGAAAATTATAGAAGGTCAGGTTTGTTTCAAAATAAGGAAACATTCCCTAATATTTTGAACCTCCCCAAAGCAGAATATTTAGCACTAGTGAGGGATTCTTAATGTTAACCCTAGGGTTCATCATCACTGTGGGTATTTAAACAAAAGTTGGCTGACTCTTTGGCAGGAATGTTATATTGACAAGTTTGCTTGCAGGGATGGGGATTTGTTTCCAATTTGTTCATTCAAAGGGCCACACTTGGGGACCTGGAAAGCCGCATGTGGTCTTGAGGCTGCAGGTTCCCCACCCCTAGATTAGGAGCCGGATTACAAGACCTCTAAATTGCCTTCTAATGCAGGGGTTCTCTATCTTTCTGTTTTTCTATCTATCTATGCATCTATGTATCTATCATCTATCATCATCATCATAGACTGTTTTGGCAGTCTGGTGAAGCATATGGCCTCTTTTCAGAATGATGTTTTTGAATGCATGAAATAAAGTAAATAAAATTACAATGGAAACCAATTATATTGAAATAAAGATTTTTCCATTGATCTTCTATTTATATTATGTTAATAAATCTTTTCAGTAATATATTTTCCCCCAGAATTCTGCTTTAGCTAAATCCTTGACATTTTGGTCCATTGTTAATCATTATTTTTTTTTCTTTCACATAATTAATGTTTCTATGATTTTTTTTAACTCACTCATTATTTAGCATTATATTGTCAAATCTTCATTGGGGCATGTGTCTTTTGTTTGTGTCCCCTGAGCTGATTATTATTTTTTTTTGTGTTACATTCTATGAAGGATATGTATACTATTTCTGTCTTGCACAATTATGTTTGTTTGCAATATCTCTGTCCCCTAATATTCGGTTGCCTTTTGTAAATGATCCACATGGTGCTGAAAATATGTATATTCTTTATCAGTCTGATTTAGGAGAGTCAATAATTCTTTTAGGATCTCCAGCAATATGTTCCATTTTATATTTTCTCTTCTGTCTGCTAATGTCAATCAAACTGAGAAGGGAATGTTGAAATGTTTCCATTATTGTATTATTTTATATGCATTCTTAAAGTTCAGTTAATTTTTCCTTTACAAATTTCTGTACTTAGTCACTAAAGGATTTAGAACATACAAGTTTAATATTGATATTGTTTATTATTTATTCCTACTTTCAACCTAATACATTTTCCTTATCACTTTTTATGCTATGAGTATTTGTTTTTGCTTTGTCTGATAGCATAATTGTAACTCCTGTTTTTTTATATTCCCTTGATCCATAGTAAATTTTTCCCCAACTCCTCATTTTAATTATATGTACTGAAATAACTAATTGTCCTAATTAATGCTCTTTATGAATTTCTTAGTAAATAATGGCATCAGTAAATATGGATAATTTTGTCTCTTCATTGTCCACCCTTATATCTTCAACATTTTTTTGGTCATGTCTTTTGATAGCATTTCTAGAATAGGTTAACTAATATTGATATGAGTGTCTTTGTTTTATCACAGTAATTATTAGGAAAGTTTCTAGAAATTCTCCATTGCCTATGGTCCTTCCTTTTGGTTTTAGGTAGATACATTTTATCCTTAAAAAAAAATCTCTATTCCCTTCTCCCTACCTCATACATTGCAGCCCTTTTAATGAAAATCGGTACTGCAACAAAAGCTTTTTCTACACACAGTGAGATAATACTTTTATTTTACATGCTTTTAAATCAATCAATAAGCATTTATTATTCTCCTACTATCTGCCAAGAACTGTACCAAGCCCTGAGGATACAAAAAGAGGGAAAAGACAGTCTCTGCCCTCAAGGACCTTACAATCTAATTTTTTAAATATTATTTTTATATATAAGCCTTCTCCCAAAGCTGATTGGTATGGAACTCTTTCCTTTTTGGTGGAGGTGAATGCCCTACAAATGAGCTTGAGCTTTCCTAAGGAAGTTGTTTTTGCCAACAAAAAAGTAGACATTGACTCTATTATGTCCAGATACTCCAACATTCATGGGAGTATCATCACTGACTGGAACTAATTCTTGTATTTTTAAAATTCTAGCAAAATACTTCAAGCAACAAACTGAGATTCAATCCTTGCACACTTTGATTATCTATGCTGACTGTACAAAGCCTAAGTATAGAGGGAAAAGGTTGAACACTGCAGGAACACCAAATGTTCATCATCTGAGTTGGATCCTGAGGTATTTGACTCTGAGAACTCCCTAATAGCATAAAAGAAGAAGGATAATTTCAGTCTCAAACTCAGCAAGGGGACATGTTCTTAAAGCATGAGTGGGATGTGGTGTGTGTTTGAGGTGAGATCTACAGAATCCATGACTATTCAGAAAAAGGAGTCTGTCTGTGATGAAGGATTGAAGAAACCAAATAAATTCTGGTTAACGACATCATCACAAAATCAAGCAGTCTTTATGCATCACCTATAGTGGTAGTGCCTTAAAAATGGAAGCATTCAGATATGTGCTGATTATCAAACTTTGAATAAAAGGACTAATGGGGACCAGTATACTATGTCACGAGTACAAGACGCCCTTGATTGCCTGCTAGGTAACCAGTGGTGAGATTTCTATGTCTGCTTTTATAATTGAAGGGACTCACAAGTTAACTTACAGATGGAAAACTAATCCATATAAAGTAATTAAGAGACTGGGCAATTTACCTTTTTATAAAATGGCCCCAGAGGATGGAGGTGACCTATCAAGATTATTCACTGCAACTACCTATCGTCCATAGGAGAGTTAGTTGAACTTTCTAATGAACAGGTAGAGAGAAAAGATATTCCCTCACTTTGGAAAAAGTTGAAGAAAAGATCTTATCTACCAAGTATACAAAAGCTTTTAGACCTAGATATGGGCACTGAAGGTGATGCATCCGCTGAAGAAAACTGTATATGAAGAAAACTGAGCAGGAGAACTGAACTTAGAAACAACTACTTTTCATGGCCAAAACTGCTACGGAGTCCTAAGCTACCAATTCAACCCATAGAGCTGTAAATACTGGTAGCCAGCCTGGAATGTCTGTCAGCCTAGGCATAAACATACAAATCTACAGTGATCCTAAATGTTAGTCCATATCAATAACTAGTTTAGGTATAGGAGCTGAGAGATCAGTCAGTGACAGGAGAGTTACATCTATTAGACCAGTCACTAGACAAAGTTGCAATGTTGCAGGCAAACCTGAAGATATAGTTATACATGTCTTTAGGAGACAATGCTTGAGATTTCCTATGTGAAAAGTGCCTTGCATATAATTGTATATGTTTATGCTGTACATGTTAATTACTCCATATTTCAGCATGCTTGTTTTTCTTTGTTTTTGCTATTCTGTTCCTTTGACTATCTTTTGCATTATGTTTATACTATAGAAATGTCTGTTGATTGGTGTGTTTTTATGCTATTGCTTATACTTAAGTTGCATTTTACACATAGGCCAATTGATAGTGTTATTATTGCAGTTAGATAGTTTGTTTTGTTAGACCTTTTTGCTTTTGATTAATTGCTGTGCACTATAGATATGCAATATGCATGTCTTTTATCCTGTATGTATGCATATTTTCACTGTAGAATCTTTGCAGGTAATATTCTTTGTAGCAACATATTATAACATGCCTACTGTATGTGTTGTTAATGTGCTTTTGCTTATTCAGTTACCAAGTATTCAGGAAATCATGCTGCTGTTTTAAAGCACTGATGATTGTGTTTATACTGTATACTTAGGCTTTGGAATTGTTTCAGCTGATCTTTGCAAGAGACTGCAAAGAGTTTTGGCACAGGGGAGGAATGTAGCCCCTGTCCCAAAACCCATTGATATAAGACTCTCACTTTTTTGGTGAAGATGAAGGCCCTGCCCCATACGAGGGACAGGTAGAGTTGGTAAGAGTAGGAGAGATCTAGTCTATTTCAAATTCTCCTCAAGTTGTGAGTCTTCTTTGGGCTCTTAGTCACTTAGGCTCCTACAGTCATTTAGGGAGCTCCATGCTTCCAGCATCAAACAGCAAGATAGAGGAGACCAATTTCTCTCCAGGTTGCTGAAAGCAATAATTCTGAGAAGAAATGAGAGAAGCTGACAGACTCTACCATGTCTCTATCTCTAGCTAGGTATATTAAGGATTTCAGAGAATTTTCACTTGGATGAGACTTAGAACTCTCTCTTGGTTGAGCTAAGTATCTCACTCCCAATAGAAGAGCTCTTTCACTTTGTATTATATGGTATATATTCTCCTACATATACCTTTTCTGATATCTGTTTGGCTGTGAATTGGATAAATGGTTTATTTGTTATTTACTCTGTGTATTTACTGTGAAACAAGTAGGAATTAGGTGGGAAAGAGGTAAAACTTAGATAAAGAGCTCATCCCCCCAATAATAATAACATAGTGACAGGAGTTAGATTAAACCTGATTATATCTCTAGGACGAATAACATTTAAGGGAGCAGATGGATATAATTTTGGCCCAATACCTCTCTCTGAGAAGAACAGAGGGGCCTCTGGCCCCAACTTTTTGCTTCCCTTCATGGCAAGAATGAAAGTCTCCCTTGTGAAATGGTGGGGAGAGAAGAGGCTAGAGATGTCAATTCTGTTTCACTTTGAACCACACAACTACATCCCCCACGCTACTGGCAGGGGTAGGGGGAATAGCTTTTATCACATGTGAGGCTCTTTATATATATGTTGTTTTCTACTGCTGAAATTTCCTTGCATCCCTGATATAAATTCAGCTTGGTAATATTGAATTATTTTTTGGATACTATGTTCCTTAGTATTTTTTTTTTACCAGAATATTCTTTAAAAATTTGGAATCAGTATTGGCTAACAATATAGGTCTATAGGTCTCTTCTATTGCTTTATCTTTTACTAGTTTAGCTATTAGGACTATATTTGTCTAATAAAATATTTTGATAGGAAATTTATTTCTCAATTTTTTGAGAATAATTTATATTATTGTTTGTTCTTCATAAGTTTTATAGAATTCTACTGAAAGAATTCTTCAGTAAATCTGTCTGGATCAGGAATATTCTCTCTGCTTCTCCTAATCTTTGCTAGTTCTCTTAGAGTAAATTTAGTTTTCTTTTCTGTGGTCAGGTTACTTAAGATTTTACACACACACACACACATACATATATGTATGTATACATGCACATATAACCATATGTATAATACACACAAATACATGTGTGTGTATGTGTGTATATATATATACATATATATATATATATATATATAATATATATATATATGAATACGTGTCTAGAATTTTAGATTTTGTATCTATCTCTCTATCTATATACATTTTTCAGGTAATCTATTTCTTTTCAATTCTAAATTGTTTTTGGTATATAAATTCTATATATTTATTTATGTGTTGGATTTCTAATTATTAAATTCCATATTCATGTCATTATTCCTCTCTTTTTCTATTTTATTCATAGAAAATTTAGTTATACATGTATATATATATTGTGTGTGTATGTGTATGTGTGTATCTAAGGACTATTTTAACTGCATTCCAGGAATTTTATGATGTTGTCTCATCATTATCATTGTCTTCTCAAGTTTGTTAATTGTTTCTATGATTTGTTCTGAAATCCAATCATTATTTAAGATTTCATTAAGAAGTCTTCATTTCAGCTTGTCTTTTATTTTTAAATACTCTTTTATTTGATGACTATTTCATTTTATTACGGTCTTTGAAAGATGTATTTATTATTTCTGATTTTGTGTTTACATTTATTTGCAATTTCTCTTTTTCCTAATATATGGCCTATTTTCATAATACTTCCATTTGGTGCTGAACATACGAATATTCTTTAGTGGTCACATTTTAAATACTATAAATCTTTTATCTCTAAGATTATTTTAGATAATTTAAAATATATTCTTATTGTATTGCAATACAGTATACTATTGCATTATTGACTGATATTGTATTATATCTGTAATGGAGTACTGCCCATTGAGCCCATTCTTTTCATCAAGAATGCATGAAAGTCCCCTATTTCACTGAATGCCCATTTTTTCCCCTGAAGGATTATACTCAGTTTTGCTAGGTAGGTGATTCTTGGTTGTAATCCTATCTCCTTTGCCCTCCAGAATATTATATTCCATGCCCTGCAGTCCCTTAATATAGAAGCTGTTAAATCTTGTGTTATCCTGATTCTATTTCCACAATACTTGAATTGTTTCTTTCTGGCTGCTTGCAATATTTTCTCCTTGACCTGGGAACTCAGGAATTTGGCTACAATATTTCTATGAGTTTTCCTTTGGGGATCTCTTTCAGGAAGTGATTGCTGGATTCTTTCCATTTCTATTTTGCCCTCTGGTTCAGGGCAGTTTTCCTTGATAATTTCTTGAAAGATGATGTCTAGGCTCTTTTGTTTTTTATCATGGCTTTCAGATAGTCCAATAATTTTTAAATTCTCTTTCCTGAATTTATTTTCCAGGTCAGTTGTTTTTCCAATGAAATATTTCAAATTTTTTCTATTTTTTCATTCTTTTGGTTTTGTTTCCCAGTGTCTTCATTTCTCATGAAGTCAGTAGCTTCCAATTGCTCCATTCCAATTTTTAGGGAAGTATTTTCTTCAGTGAGCTTTTGGACTTCCTTTCCATTTGGCCAATCTTGCTTTTTAAGGCATTCTCCTCATTGAGTTTTTGGACCTCTTTTGCCACTTGGGTTAGGCCATTTTTTAAGTTGTTATTTTCTTCAGTATTTTTTTGGGTCTCCTTTAGCAAACTGTTGACTTGTTTTTCATGATTTTCTTGCATCACTCTCGTTTCTCTTCCCAGTTTTTCCTCTACTTCTCTTATTTGCTTCTCAATCCTTTTTGAGCTTTTCCATGGACTGGGACCAGTTTATATTTGGCTTTGGATGTAGGAGCTTTGACTTTGTTGTCTTCTTCTGGTTGTATTTTTTTGATCTTTTTTGTCCCCAAAGAAAGGTTCTATGGTCTGATTTTTTTGTGTGTGTGAAGTTTGCATTGAGCCCATTCTTTATGAACATTCTCGAATACTGCTGATGAAATTCTCAAAATCAAAGTGGTGGGAAACATGCTTCAGTAAGAGTTGTGATGACATGAAATGGAAGTACCTTGAAAAGACTTTGGAGCATGTGTAGTCATTCTGTTACTGCTTTAGATTGGCTAAACACGTGATTAAATCATGGAGCCTTTTTTGATTATCTGGGAAGGCTTTTAAAAGGCAGTAGCTGACCAGAGCCTGAGGTCTCTGCTGTCTTGGTTTGACTGTTCTTTAGCTGACTTTTTCCTGTTGATAGGATCCAGTGAAAGATGATTCTGTTAAGGGAGAAACCATGAACCTTCTTATCCGAAGGCTGATTGGTGGTCCTATGCTCATGGGCACCAGTTCTTTGCCTCTGTGTGCTCCTTTGTTTAGGTGAAGGAAGTTGAAGGTTACAATCTTGCAATCTTTGCAAGGGTAGGAGAGCAAGGTCATTGAGCTTTGGGAGTCTAAGAATAGATTCCATGACTGGTTTTGCAGACTGTCGAGATTGATGCTCAGATGAGGGAAGGGTCACTTTCAGAACAGAGATGAGTAGTAGTTGAGGTGAGGACTCCTCTGACAACAATTCAAATGTGACTTTGATGTGATCAATTCTATGTAGAAACTATTAAATTTAAGCCTCCTGTACCCAGAACCTGGCGTGGTGTTGGAAAGATTGTGACATCAAGGTATGAGAGAATGTTTATGTATTTTTTTCTTCTTGCTATATCTTTAAAGCACATATCATTTTGTAAAACTAATTGATGTTAAATGGCTAAATGATAATATAGTTCTAGTAACTGTCAACTAACAGTGCAAGAACCACACACAGGATTCTCTATTCTAAAAGCAAGAGGTTTCATCCTTCCTTGTTCTTAGATAACAGGAATGTAGGCTAACGATAATGCCTACCTGAAAACTTTCTATCACGGTAAAACTTTTCTGAGTGTGTGCCTCACTGGTACAGCATTTGTTAATCTAGAATTGATTCAACACTCAGGTGAAGGCTTACTGATACAATCATAACAATCACAATAATGAACAGTTTACAAACTGGCTTTAGTTATCTAGCTATACACTCTGGAATGTCATTAATATACCTAGGTAGTCTAATATTCTTTATACAGGCTTAATCAGACTAACTTTAAAAAAAATTATCGTTACTTATAGTCAAATTTCACTATTATTTCACATAACCACACTGTGATAGCTTGAATAATTGCCTTCTCTTTTCTACTGTAGTACTTTCTTGGAACCAATTGAAGACATTAATTGAGATCTTATGGGATGATTCAGGAAGAGTACATGACTCATGCAGAAGAGGTTGCTACTTCATACATACAAACCCACTCAGAAGTCATCAGAGTCTCATTAAAAAAAAAAATCTGTGTAACATGAAGAAGAACTGGATCTAGGGAATCCTTACAAAGGTGATGTAGTCCCAGTCTGAATCAAAAATTACACTCCATTGCTGCTAGTACCTATATTTTCATGTCCAGGGTTCTGTGGGCTATAGGCCATCCTTACGTGTAAGAATTAACCTTTCTTCCACATAATATCTCTACTAATTCTTGGCACCTACTTAAAAGGTAGGATTCAGATATCTACATTTGGTTTTATGGTGCATTTTTTTGTCCTCATGAGAATCTGATGCTCTGGGAATCTATGATATGGTAAGTAAAGCAAGGCACTCAATGAGAATACCTCTGATGTGAGGGAAGTACTCAAGCCAAAAATGACTTCAGAGAGCTAATTGTGAAATTTTCATTGTGAGCGCTTACACCTCAGAAATTGGTGATCACTATGAATCAGGATTTAATTTATTTTGGTTTGTTGATTGTCTAGCATTAGAAAAAAGTGTTGACAATGCATCTTTTTTAGACTCTTATTGTTGGACATTTCATTGCATACTCTTGTATTGCTCCATAAACATTGCTTAAGCTTAGTAGAAGTGCAGCAAAAGGCTCGAATAAATCACCAAAGTGGAGGCCTAGTGATTGTAAAATACCCTTCTTCTTCTTCCATTCCCTCTTCTTTCTCTTCTTTCTAACAACAAAAATAAATATAATAGGTTAATATTATTACAACTGACATTGGCGTATTTAAGGTTTGTGAAGTAATTTACGTAATTTACTGTTTGATCCTGATGATACCCTTGACTTGTTGAATATTCCGTAGATCCTTGTTGAGCATTCCATGTTAGATTAAAAAAGACACTGCCTTTTTCAACCAATGCAAACAACGAATCTGTGATTAGAATGAATAATTGCTTTCCTTCAAATAATTTTTTTTTCTTATTCCTGTGGAAGGAAATTCATTTTTTTCCCTTTTTTGACACTTCAGTTCCTGCTGAGTTTCAGGCTACATGCAGAAATAATGTGAGGAGAGAAGAAGGAAAAATCAACAAGATAAGAGACCAAAATGGTTGTAGCTTGCCTGTTTCCAACCCTAAACTCTTAGTGGAAGGTTAAAGATTTCCTATGGTTCATCTGGTACCCTGAGAGTCAACTAAATTATTATTCAATACCATGATTTTGTCACAAGCACATTCTTAAATATGATAACCCTATTTCATAATAACTACCACCGGAGGAAAATAGAACTTCTATAGAAGATGATGATAATAACAACAATAATAGAAGCAACAATAATAATATTCATAAATAATTTTCACTTTCTTCAAAATACCTTTATATTTATCATTGTCATCATCAACAGACCTCTGGTTTCATTAGTGTGGAGAACACCTGTTAAGGAATTTCTCTCAATGCAAATTTGCAACTATTTTAAAAGTTAGAGTCTTATAGAATTCCCTGGAACAGTTAGAGGAGACATGACTTAGTCTTGTTTAGTCAGGGGTAGGACTTTAATCAGTGTCTTTCTGGCTTCATTTCTTATGCCACACACACACATATGCCATGCTTCATAGGTCTATCATAGTGCTTCCTTCGAGCATGCTCATCAGGTTCCAGGCAAGCTCATGGAAGGATGGGTTAAGGCTGCTCCCAGCATGAGTAATGGAAAGGTACATCTCACCTCCCCTTTAACTTGGGAACCTGCACAGATATCCTCTCAATTCTTCCTGTAGGCTACAATGACTCAAGGGTTCATAATAGGGACTGATAAGTCTTTTAAATGGAAACTGAGCTAGAACTCAGTGGTTATACTAAAAGTAATCACCTCCATACCAAAATACCCTTTTGTGCATCCATGTATGTCTGTGTGTGTGTGTGTGTGTGTGTGTGTGTGTGTGTGTGTGTGTGTGTGTGAGAGAGAGAGAGAGAGAGAGAGAGAGAGAGAGAGAGAGAGAGAGAGGGATGAAATTCTATTCTATATCTATTTTGTAAATTGGATTCTTCCTGAGTGTTTTTGTATCCAAACTGAATTTATTTCTCAGGAATCCAAGATGAAGTGTTATGTGGAACAAAGTGCTGGGACACCTAGTTTTCTTCTTGGGAAGGTAGATGACTCTTGAGCAAAAAATCTAGGTCAAACTGTAGGGACAAGTTGCATGAACTGGGCTTGACTCATTCTGGTCCTATAGTAGTTTAAGTGGCAAACTTAAATGAAATGGAACACTCATAATCCATCTAACAATTGACTAAGGCACACTTTGATGTAGTGAGTTAAGGATATTTAGAATAGTGAAGAGATGAACATAAAGGATGAGGATAAAGCATTGACTCCACTGAGCACGTATTTCTAATGCTGTTCATCATAAGGGTCAAAGTCCACAGGAACAAGGGAAAAGCTCTAACTTTTCCTGTTCTTCCTGTCCAGGAAGCAATGCCAATGACAAGAGCCTTTGTGCTGTGAACGAATTAAATCTCAATGACAATTTCAGTGCCTTTCAAGGCACTGAAAAACTTGATCAACTTTCAAGAGTCAGAATGGACTTAGAATGTTTATCTTACCACCACTGGTAAAGAATAAGAATGGGCACAAGACTTCACTCCCTGTGGCCTCAGCCAAGCAACGACTGGCTATCCACTATGCTGGACTACCATATAACATCTATTTTTTTTAACCTCCTAACATACTCAGGAATAAATAGGATAAGTTTATCTCCATTGTGGAAATGGAAATACAGGGTGTTGATATTCAATAATTTCAGTTGTATACAACTCTTTCTGAGCTCATTTTTTTTTTTTTTGGCAAAGATACTGGAGTGGTTTGCTATTTCGTTCTGCAGCTTATTTTACAGATTAGGAAACTGAGGCAAACAGAGTTAAATGTCATCCCTAGGATCACACAGTATCTGAGGCTGAATTTAAACTCAGGTGTTCCTGACTCTAGCGCTCTATCCACTATGTCACCTAGCTCCCTTGGATGATTTGGCCAACATCATCAATGACTAGAAACCTTGTCTTATGATCATTAGGTTGTTCTAATGCACTGCACAAGGCCATAATACAAAATACCCAGTAATTGGTTTCTATATAAAGCTTCAAGTCACTGCACAATCCTGAAGTATTTTAATATCTCAAAGAAATCCATCTGTTCTCATGGAAAAGCACCTCTACCTTAAGTAGACAGGGGCACAGATTCTAAAGGCAATGTTTTCAAAGGAGAATGAAAATGATGGAAAGAAAATAAGTTGATAGATTTCAACCTTCTGATAAGAAACCTGGAAGCACAGATAATTATACATTTAATTACTGATGTGTTATTACATTTACCGGGATTTTTTTTGGCAGGAAAATGATCATTTATCTCTTTCAAAAATTGGCTGAAGGAGACTAAAGGGAATGAAACTCAGTTAATCCTATGAGTCACAATAAAAGAATACCACCTTGAATCTTTATAACACCTCTTTTTTTCCCCAAAAAATACCTCAAAATGGTTTCACATCTATTATTTTGTTTATCCTCCCAGATTTTAATTAAAAAAATCTGAGGCAGCACCTAAGTGCATATGTACTTTTAAATCTTAGAAATATATGCAAGCTCAACTCTTCTCCCTGCATTAGCAGTGTGAACACATTCCACCTTTGACTGGTTATCCACTATTTTATCTTCTAAACCTCAAATTTCAGAACTGCAATATAAAAAAAAAAATACCTCTGAACACCAGTTATCCCTTTTTCAATTTCTCTGGCACCCATCTTTATTCCGTTTCCCCTTGGTAAGGGTTATCTTGTCTCTATCCTTAATAGTATTCATTTTATATTTGGTCCTTTGTGGTAAATCCTGCATAGTGTCAATCTGGTTTCTAAAATATGCCCAGTTGCAGCTATCCCTTGATGTGTCAATCTTATTCTATCTTCCCTTTTCTTTATGTAATCCTTCTCAGTTATTTTATATCCTAATCTTTTGGTATGCTACTCAGGCTTGTTTTCTTTTTAACCTTTTTATTTGTTTTATTGTTTTCTAGAATTTTAGTTTTCTTCTTCAATATAAAATCATTGGGCTCCTTATATCTCAATCTATCATATTCCCCTTAGTGTTCTATGTTAGGCAATGCCATTACATAGACATTCCACAGTTAAAATCTTTCAATATTTCTTTTATTTCAATTCTCCCATATCTATGTTCACACAGGAAACCAGTATAAAGGTCCTATTGGTATTTAATTACAGAGCCTTTGTTCCTCCCTTATCAAATTTATTATCATTTACTTTGCATATTTTACCTTTTCTAAATTATTTTTCTTTGCAGGGGAGGCACCAACTTCATGAATCCAAGGAGATTCTTGTTTTCCAAAATTGTAGCAGGCAAAGTTGCTTTAAAGAAATTCTGTGCATTTACTGATTTCTCTCCTCCATTAGAATGCAATTATGTTGGTTTTTAAGGACAGTATTCTTATTGCTATTGCTAGGTGTTTGAAATACTTTGTCCTGAAGGACTTCAATTATATTTCAGGAGTGGCATACTTTTCTAAACTCAAATTCCGCAGGGGAGGAATTTGAGAAAGTATCTTCATATCTTCATCTCTAAGCCCAATAGGCCAGGGCCAGCTCCCCAATTTCAAGTCAGTTAGCTAAAATGTATCAGAAGTGAGTTTTATTAAATAACCAAAGAAATTGACAACTATTCATACTGTAATAAGGAAAGTAATACAAATTAAATCACTCCCCCCCCAAAAAAAAATCACCACCTCTCCATACCATACAATGTACTTCTGTTTTACTATAGTCTCTAACTGAAGAATGCTTTTATTGTTGTATTTTGCTTCAGCATCTCCCACTGAGTCCCACTGGTGGCAGCTAAGTGGGCTAGTGAATAGAGATTTAGTCTCAGGAAAATCTGAGTTCAAATCCTGACACTTTTTAACTATATGACTTTGGGCAAGTCCCTCAACCTCTCTAAGCCTCAATTTCCTCATCTATAAAATAGGGATAACAATTGCACCTATTTCACATGGTTGTTGTAAAGCTCAAATGAGATATCATGCTAATTACTTTGAAAGCTTTAATGTGCTCTAAAAATATTAGCTAACATTTTGGTTTTATATTATAATAACACAATATATTAATAATATAACAGTTAAATAGCTAACATCTATAAAGTGCCTACTGTGTGCCAGGCACTGTGCTAAACACTTTACAAATATCATCTCATTTGATCTTCACAACAACCCAGGGAGGTAGGCGCTTTTATTGTACTTACTTTATAGAACAGGAAACTGAGAAAGAGGTTAAATAATTTGCCCAGGGTCACACACAAGTGTCTGAGGTGTGATTTGAATTCAGGACTTTCTGACTCGGCCTGGTGCTCTAGGCAGCTAGGCATCTCAGTAGGGTAGAGGGCTAGGCCTAGAGTCTGGAAGACCTGAGTTCAAATTGAGCCTCAGACACTTCCTAGCCATGTAACTTTGACACTCACCTCAAAGATTTATTGTGAGAATCAAATGAGATAATCATTTTAAGCACTTAGTGTTCTCCCTGGCACATAGTAGGGTCTATATAAATGCTAGCTAGTATTATTTTCATTCCACCATGCCACCCAGAAGCCCCTTATTATCTTTTTCATTGTTATTAAGTCTGCTGGCATTATTGGCTCACTATTGTTTGTGGCTATCGCCATGGTACTGGAATAGTTGTGTGGCCTTATCAGGTCACTATTTTTTCCCCAAAACTGTGACTAGCTAACTAAGCTCTTTCTCAGCATCTAGAATGCACACAGTTCTCCTTTTATATTGTAGATACAAGAGGATGAAGGGTAAATGATTATAGTGCTGTTAATGGAGCTCGTAGATCTGGCACTAAGAAAACCAGATGCTGAATCAGAGATTCTTTCTCCTGGCTTCCTCCCTCTTTCTACCCGGCCTGACACCAAATACATAGAAACCCCAACTCAATCACTCTGAAATTCAGATTCTTAATCTATAAAGTGGAAATAATAATTCTACTACCTATCATACTGATGTTATTGTGAGGAAAACATTTTTTAAAACTTAGGGAGCTATATAAATGTGAGCTTTTATTAGGGCCTCTGTCTCTCTGTGCCAAGTGACACACCTGAGCTTTCTGACAAGTATTACATTAGCACTAATAGCATTCCTTCTCAACTCCCCCTGGACCCTGCTGCCAGCCCTTTATATCAATGAACAAATAAGTCAGTTTTAGGTCCTTATCATGTACCAGGACCTGTGTTAGGTGCTGATGATAGAAGACAAAGTGGAAACAGTTTCTGCTTTCAAGTATCTTAGATTCTATGCAGGACAATGTGCATATGTGCAGATACAGAAGAATATATATATATATATATATATATATATATATATTATATACACATATATATGTATATATATATATATATACACACACATACAGACACACACATATATACATATATAATATATATATACACATATATACATTATATATATATCAGACACACATTGTATATATAATATATATGTACATATATACATTATATATATACACATATAAACATTATATATATACACACACACACACACATATATATATATATATATATATATATATATAATATATATATATATATATATTATATATATATATATATATATATAAAATAAAAAAGCAGCTTAAGGAAAGAGGACACTAGTAATTGGTGGGGAATGGAATCTGGAAAGGCCTCAGCTCAAAGGTATTGTGCTCCCTGACTTACTGAAACAACAGAGCCTGAGAAAGCTATTTGTCCCATGACTTACATGGCATCCCAGTTGTATCCCCTAATTATTCTCATTTTCAAGTAGCAAAAATCAATCGAATCACCTAGAGTTCTTAGTCATAAGTAATAGCTGCAATCTCTAATTCACTTGGAAATGTTTTCTAGG
Source organism: Phascolarctos cinereus (assembly GCF_003287225.1). Taxonomy (NCBI): domain Eukaryota; kingdom Metazoa; phylum Chordata; class Mammalia; order Diprotodontia; family Phascolarctidae; genus Phascolarctos; species Phascolarctos cinereus. The sequence continues at coordinate 198,944,458 of NW_027555736.1, forward strand.
TATGACTTCTCCTTGTCTACAGAAGATGCTTTCACCTCCTTACTGGTCATTTGTGACTTAGTTCCATACAATTTTCAGCCTTTTACCACAATATTCAAACTATTCTGTCAAAGGTCATCAATGATTTCCTGATAGTAAAATCCATTAATCTTTCTCAATTTTCTTTTAAATCTTTGTAGTCATTGTTAACTCCTCTCCTATTTTTATTGACTTCACCTTGTATAGTTCATACATCTTTTTATTATATTATAATGGTTTAAGCATGGGTAATAAATATTTCTTCAAATACTTAAGTTTTCCTTTCATTATATAAAGAGGATTTCTTTCATATTTCTTTCATATAATTTATGTATTATCTTGGTTGGTAGTCTGAGATATTTTAAGCATTCTAGAATTGCTTGTAACAGATTTTCTTCCTATCTTTTCTAGATGGGATGGCTTATTAAGTTATAGAAAAGTTGATCACCTTTGTGAGTTTATTTTATATTTTGATTCTTAATTGGTTATTATTTCTTTTAATTTTAAGTTGAATCTCTAGAGTTCTCTAAGTAATCCATTGTATCATCTGTATGTCACTGTAAACTACAAATAGATACATATCCTAGATACTAAAATTCACAAATAAATTAGAAGAGAATTGAAATAGATACCATTTTTTAAAAAATTATTTTATTTTATTTTAAAATTTTGACTTCTAAATTATTTTTCTCCTTCTACCACCCTTCCCCACCTGCTGAGAAAGTAAACATTATGATATTAATCATACAAGTAAAATCATGTAAAAGCTATTTCCATATTAGGTATGTTTCAAAAAAAGACAAGAAAAGTATAGGAAGTGAGAAAATTATACTTCAATTTGCAATCAGAATTCATCAGTTGTCTCTTTGGAGATAGATAGCATTTTTCATCACAAACCTTTGGATCAGAGTAGCCAAATCTTTCACAGCTACCATTACAACATTGCTATCATTTCTATTAGTTATATGATAATCTCCCAGCTCTTCTCACTTCATTTTGCATCAGTTCATATAAGTCTTCCCATGTTTTTTTTCCTTCTGAAACCATTGCTCTCATCATTTCTTATAGCATAGTAGCACGCCATCAAAATCATATGCTATAATTTATTTAACCATTCCCCATTTGATGAGCATCCCCTTGATTTCCAATTCTTCATCAACACACAGAAAAAAAGGGTTGCTAAAAATATTTTGTACATATAGGTCCTTTTTCTTTTCTTTCATTTCTTTGAGATACAGACCCAGTAGTGTTATTATTGGGCAAATGGGTATACTTACTTTGACCTGAGGTGGGAATTGGGGTGGAGTCAATATGGCAGAGAAAAGGCAGGGACTAGCCTGAGTTCTCCCAAAAACACCTACAAATACCTTTATCTAAGGCCACAAAACTAATTTTGGAGTGGCAGAACCCACAAAAGGATAGGGTAGAGGTATTTTCCAACCCAAGACAACTTAGAAGGTATGCAGGAAAGGTAAATCACAACAGGGAGAGAGTGCAGCCTAGGCTACACCAGCACAGGAGGTGTCCCAGAAAACCAGGAGAAGGCTTTGGGAGTGACTGAATCAGCAGCAGCCGTGGCTGCTTCTAGACCTCCCAGATGTACACAGACAGTAAGGGAGTCAAACAACTAATTGGAAGGACATTATAGGAGTTCCTTTACTGATGATGAAAGCCAGACTGTTGTATTGTTCATATTTGAATCTGAGTCACAGTCTTAGGGCAAGGAAGAACAATAGCATACTAGAGCTTGTGACATCAGGGCAGTGGGGACCCTGGTCACAGTTCCAAGGCAGAAAAGACAGCTTGTGGTCACTCACAGACCAGAGCACAGGTTATGAGAGTAATCAACACATCTATTCTTAGCTCTTATCACCCTGGAAGAACTGAAAACTTGCAAAGCCCCAAAACTAGGTCTAAAAGCAGCTGCCAAAAAACTTAAAGCTTGGAACAGTGCCCCCTCAATATCATGTGAAAATCACAATTTTAATATAAATAAAAGCAAAGAAAGAGACTGGAAAAAATGGGCAAACAAACAAAAAGATCCTGGCCATAGAAAGCTACTATGGTGACAGGGAAGAGCAAAACACAAACTCAGAAGAAGACAACAAAGTCAGAATTGCTATATCCAAAGCCTCAAAGAAAAATATGAATTGTTCTCAGACTATGAAAGATTTGAAAAATCATATAAGAAAGGTAGAGGAAAAATTGGGAAAAGAAATAAAAGTGATAGCAGAAAATCATGAAGAAAAGAGTTAATGGGTTGGTAAAGGAGACAGAAAAAAATGAAGAAAATAACACTTTAAATAACAAAATAGTTCAAATGGAAAAAGAGGCACAAAAATTCAATGAAAAAAAAATCTTAAAAAGCAAAACTGTCCAAATGGGGAAAAAAGATATATAAAAATTCACTGAATATTCAAAACTCTTTGAAAAGAAACACTGACCAAATGGGGGGAAAAAAGCACAAAAATTCCCTCAAGAAATGAACTCCTTAGTAAGTAGAATTAGCCAAATGGAAAAAGAGCACAAAAATCTCACAGAAGAAAATAATTTCTTAAAAATTAGAATTGAGTAAGTGAAAGGTAATGGCCTTATGAAGCATCAAGAAACAATAAAATAAAATCAAAAGAATGAAAAAAGTAGAAAAAATATAAGAAAATATGAAATATCTCGTTGGAAAAACAACTGACCTGGGAGAGATAATTTAAAAATTATTGGACAACCCGAAAGCCATGATCAAGAAAAGAGCTTAGACAACATCTCTCAAAAAATTATCGAGGAAAACTGCCCTGATATTCTAGAATCAGAAAGTAAAATAAAAATTGAAAGAATACACCAATCACCTCTTGAAAGAGATCTTGAAATGAATACTACCAGGAATACTATAACCAAATTCCAGAGCTCCCAGGTCAAGGAGAAAATTTTGCAAGAAGCCAGAATGATAGAATTTAAATATCATGGAACCACAGTAGCGATAATAAAAACTTTAACAGCTTCTTCATTAAAAAAAAAAGGTCAAATGACTTGAAATATGACATTCTGGAGGTCAAAAGAGCTAGGATCACAACCAAGAATCACTTACTCAACAAAACTGAGTATAATACTTCAGGAGAAAAAGTAGACATTCAATAAAATGTGGCATTTCTGATGAAAAAAAACAGCTAAATAGAAAATTTAACTTTCAAATACAAGATTTAAGAGAAGCAACAAAAATGTAAACAGGAAGGAGAAATCATAAGGAACGCAACAAGGTTAAACTGTTTAAATTTCTGTGGTACTTGGAATGCATAAGAAATGTCTCATTATTAAAGCACTTAGAAGGAGTATACATAGACAGAGGGCATGTGTATAAGTTGAATATGAAGGGATGATATCTAAAAAAAGTAAGTGGTGAGAAAGAAGAATGCACTGGGATGAAGGGAAAAGTAGAGGTAGAATGGAGTAAATCATCTCACATAAAAGAGGTACAAAAGAGCTTTTACATTGGAAAGGAAAATGGGCGAGGTGGTGAAGGAGTGAGTGAATCTTACTCTCATCAGAATTGGCTCAAAGAGAGAATAATATACATACTCAATTGGGTATAGAAATCTATCATACTCCACAGGAAAGTAGGAGAGGAAGTGGATAAAAGAAGGGGGAAGATTGATAGAAGAGAGGGTGGACTGAGAGAGGTGGTAGTCAGAAGCAAAACACTTTTGAGGGTGCATAGGGTGAAAGGCGAGAAAGTAGAATAAATATAGGGAAAATAGGACGGAGGATAATACAGTTAGTAATCATAATTTTGAAAAAATATAGCAAACATCTCTGATAAAGAGCTCATTTCTCAATTATATAGATAACTGAATCAAATTTATAAAAGTAAGAGGCACTCTCCAATTGATAAATGGTCAAAGAATATGAACAAGAAGTTTTCAGATGAAGTAATCAAAGCTAACTGTAACTTTAAGAAAAAAAAGTTCTAAATCACTATTGATTAAAGAAATGAAAATTAAAACAATTTTGAAGTACCATTTCATACTTATCAGATTGGCTAATATGAGAGAAAAGGAAAATGATAAATGTTGGAGGGGATGTGGGGAAATTAATGCGCTAATGCACAGTTGTTAGAATTGTGAACTGATTCAACCATTCTGTAGAGCATTTTGGAACTATGCCCAAAGAGCTATAAAACCATGCATATTTCCAAATAATTTTAATTTTCTTTTCTGTAATCAGTAGTGATTTAGCAATGCCACTACTAGATTGAATTGCAAAGACACAAAAAACAAAAAGCACAAGACCCTATTTGTACAAAAATATTCACAGCAGCATTTTTTGTGGTGGCAAACACTTGGGAATTGAAGGGATGCTCATCAATTGGGAAATGGCTGAACAATCTGTGGTATAAGATTGTGATGGAATGCCATTGTACTATGAGAAATGATGAGCAGGATTCTCTCAGAGAAGCCTGGAGAAACTTAAGTGAACTGATGTAAAACGAAGTGAGCAGAACCAGGAGAATATTTTACACGGTAACAGCAGAATTGTATGATGATCAGCTTTGAGAAACTTACTATTCTCAGCAATACAATGATCCAAGACAATTCTGAAGGATTTATGATTAAAAATGCTATCCATCCCCAGAGAAACAATTAATGGAGTCTCAATACAAATCAAAGTATACATTTTTATTCTACTTTTCTTCTTTTTTCTTTGTCTGTATTTTATTTCACAACATGATTAATAAGGAAATTATGTTTTTCATGACTGCACATGCATAACCTATAACAAATTGCTTGCTCTCTCAATGAGGCAGAATTGAAGGGGAGGGAGGAAACTTGGAATTTAAATTAAAAAAAATAGTAGAGAAAGGATACAAGGGAAAGTGGGGGAGATGACAAAAGGGAGGGCAGGTTAAGGGAGGCCATAGCTTAAAGTAAAATGGACTTTTGAGGAGGGATAGTATAAAAAGAGGGAGAAAAAGAAACAGAAAAAATGGGATATAGGGAAATACACAGTCATAACGGAATGTGAATGGGATGAACTTACCCATAAAATGGAAATGAGTAGTGGAATGAATTAGAAGGTAGAATCCCACAATCTATTGTTTACAAGAGACACATTTGAAACAGAAAGACACACACAGTTAAAATAACAGGAACAGAAAAGAATCTTGAATCCTGTGTTTGAATGTCAAATTTTCTATTTGGCTTAAGTGTTTTTCATCAAGAATGCTTCAAAGTACTGGCACATACCAATTGCTTAATGTACTAAAATTTCTCTCTCTCTCTGTCTCTCTTTCTCTCTCTGTCTCTCTGTCTCTGTCTCTGTCTCTGTCTCTCACACACAAACACACACACACACACAAGCACACACACACACACACAAGCACACAATGCATACACATACATCATCTATCTTAGGCTATTACTGAAGTTTTGAAATTAGCAGCTGCAATCATTGTAATGTTTCCCTAGTTCCACATCATCCTGACCAATTCCTATGGGGTAACATTAAAAGGGTAAACTAACTCATACAATAATTACATTCACAGTTTGGTTCTTCTTGCATACCCGTGCCCTAAGGATTCCCTTTTCCAATTAAGAAAGTTTTCAGCACTCAAAAATAAATCACTAAGCCTTCTTTTGAATGGGAACTCTTCAATTATTTCTTAAAGCAATCATCATTCATTCCTAAGTCCTCATTTTCTGTTCTCTTATCTAAATATCCCTAACTCCCCTTTAATGCAATGTTTTCTGGCATGGCTAGTATTATTGTGTCATTTATTCCTTTATTTTGGTAAGTGTATAGGGTTAATAAGAACATGAATCCAAGGCTTAAGTTGCAATGTAAAGTAATGGTTAAAGCATTTATTTATCTATTGGGCTCTGTATTCACTAGCAGAATCTTGGACTTTATACATTGTTTAGGTATGAGAGAATAATTCTCCATATATCAACCTCAGATTTTACTCTCTGTATTCTCTTTTAAACTTTCTTCCCTTCTCCTGCCAACCTGGTAATTCTGAAAACTTTCTGCTCTGCTGGATTAGATTTAGTTTCATTTCCTCTTATCTTTTGATATTCAACATGTTACTTTAGGATCAGAAAGTGTCTGGTACTTTCTGTACACAATTCCTTCAGACTGGAAGATGAATTCTGTTCCAGGAAAGAAAACCTAAAACATCTCTTTCTATATAGATAAGACATCAGTGAAGGAGGAGCCTGGTGAATTTTTTCTTTGGGTGAATAACAGTACAGTAAACAAAGCAGAAAGGTGTAAGTCTGATGGTAAGGTGTAAAGGGAATAAGTCCTATAGTATCTTCTCCCCTTCCTTCTTAATAGGTAGCAAAATAACATTATTCTACCTTGGTTACCCTCTGTAGTTCACATTTTAGACCATCCCCAATACACACTGCAATTTGTCAAAGTCCTTCTTAAAATATGATGTTTAAAATTGTACTCCATTTGTGGAATGATCAAAGTAGAATATAGTGGGATTATCACTGTTACTGTTCTGACACTATCTTCTTTTAATGCAGCCTAAGGTTACCTAGGCATCTAAATGGCACAGTGGATAGAGTGCTGGATCTGGAGTTAGAAAGACTCATGTTCTTAAGTTAAAAGCTGGCCTCAGACACTTACTAGCTCTGTGACCTGGGCAATTCACTTAACCCTGTTTACATCAGTTCCTCCTCTGTAAAATGAGCTGAAGAAGGGAATGGCAAACCACTCCAGTATATTTGCCAAGAAAATCTGAAAAGGGGTCACATAGAGTTGGACATGATTGAAAATGACTGAATAATAACAAGATGGCTTAGGACAGCACTGTGATGGAGTGGACCATGAGCCAGTCTCAGAATTAAGAGCATATTGCTTCAAATCCTACCTCTAACATTTTTCACTAGGTAAGTTTTGGTATACTCTCAGTGTCCTTGGAAACTTACTGAGACTATAGGTTTCAGAATAGTTCCCAATCTTAATTGGCCAGAGGAAGTTTCCTCTTCATAAGTTCTGTGCACCAAATTAATTACAGGCCTAGTTTTTGAAAAAAAAAATAAATCTAAAACATTTATTCTTATCAATAAAATGGGGAAAATAGGTTTACCTATTATGGCTTGTTCTTAGTGAATCATGTTATTTCACAGTAGTCACTATTTTACCATATAACTTTGTAAATATTCACAAAACATCTTTTTAATAATGCCACATATAATTTCATCAAGACTATGTCATTTTCACTTGTCTAGAGTTTGAAAACTGTACTACTTATCAGTCCTCATCCATTTTCTTTTTGGAGTACTTTGAGAATACCAAACAAATTTATTAATAGATTAGGTCTTAAGTTTGTGTCTTGTTCATTGTTTTTCTAAATCAGGGAAATATAGGCCTCTTTTGAACTTTGAAACTGCCTTGCCTATTATCTCTTTGGAAATTTTTGTTCAGTAATTTTTGAGTAGTGTCCAACACTTTGTGACTCCATTTAAGGTTTTGTTGGCAAAGATACTGGAGTGGTTTGCCATTTCCTTCTCCAGCTTATTTTATAGATAAGGAAATTGAGGCAAATTGGGTTAAGTGACTTATTCAAGGTTACACAGCTAGTAAGCATCTGAGGTCAGACTTGAATTCAGGATATGAGTCTTTCTGACTCCAGGCCTCATACTCTATCCACTAAACCACCTAGCTGTGCTTTTAGGCAGTAATGAGGCTCTGTACAAGTTACCACAGAGACTATCTGGAAACTCTGGTTTTATTTCCTATATTGTCTAACTGTTGTAACTTAGACAAAGACTGATTGCTTTTATGAGCATCTTTCCATAGGTGACTTGCTATATTTCATTGAATTATTTGTTTGTATTGTTTGAGATATTTGATGCATATAACCTCCTAGCAATTAGATTAATATGAAATCAGGAAGCAGGTTTGGTGCACAATGACAGGAGTATTAGTAAGATTTCATGAACAGGATGTATTGACACAAACTATTTTATAGAATTCTGAAGAACAAATAAAACAAAAGTAAAACTTCTATTAACAAAGATGATGCATTTCAATAATGTATTAGTAGCTTTGTCGCCAGACACCAAAATAATACACAATGAATGGGGAGATCAGAAAATTCAGGAAACACAATTATTGGAGGTGCGGGGGTGGGTAAAGGACGATATTGATCTACATCCCTTAACGTTCAGATCAATGATATTTTTAGAATCAGTATTTACTTGGTGATTTTAGTCAACAATGGTTGAATTTCAACATTGGTTCTCTAGCCTAAAGTGGGTTCCTACATTCTCAACCCCAATGCATTAATATAGAACAAAATTCATGATAACATACCAGTAAATAGCCCCTCATAAAGGTTATAGTATTTCTTTTTCTAATAAATCCTGGTCAACAAAGTTTTGTGGACATGGCCAGATGCCACCCTTTCTTTGAAATGATAATGGCTAAGGTTCCCTGACTCTTTGAGAAAAAGAAAAGAATAGGAAGAAGAGGAAAGTAGAAGAAGAAATGGGTAAGGAAACAAGATTAAAAGAAGTAGAGTAAAGGGAAGAAGAAAGAAAGAAAGAAAAAAGGAGGAAAATGAATATAAGAACGACTACAACTATACAACCCTTGCAGTTTTATTTCAAAGTGGTCCTCAGTGTCCTCATTGGTGAAATGAAGAAATTTATGGAGATGATGATTGAAGACCCTTTAAATTCTCAAAATAGGATGCAGGCCACACATGCCTGTGGCTTGAGTAACACGCAGAAAAACTACACATCTATCAGAACCTATGCTTTAGTCACTGGGCAAGCACTGAGGAGACTGGAACTTCTTGTCCTTAACCCTCTAATTATAATGAATACCTTTCCTCACTCTCCTAAGCATCAACTAATTGAGATAAAGGAAAGTATAGTAATTTATAAAAAAATAAATATCCCTCCCATCCTGTGAAATCAACATGCATGAATAGAAATTTCAAAGCAGGCCACATTGAGGTGGAAAAAGCAAAGACCAACACCAGCATAGCCAGGGAAACTGACAGACTGCAGCTCTGAGAACCATCCCGTGCTTCCGGGTGGGCAGGTTTCCTGCAGTGCTGGAAAACTATGTGCTTCAGCATAGCCCAGGACAAACAGACATCCTCCAGGGGTCAGACCTGCACATGGTTCAGTGTAGCCCTGGAGAAATGCAGAAAAACCTCATCAGGATTCAACAGAATCCAGACATCACCAGTAGGAGCCTGGCTCAGCACCAGGTAAGCTGCCACATGCCTATAGCCTCCAGCAGCACCAGCCACCCCCACTACCTTACCCCCTCAACACAGCACCAGACATGAGAGTCCCCCAGTTGCCTCAGGGCAACATCAGTGCAGCACCAGGTAAACAGCCAGGGCTTGCAGGCACTGGCACAAGAAGCCTGAGGCAGAGCCCCTTCCACCCTGGGAGCAGAGCTCAAATTTAAAAGAAAGGAAAAGGGCCAAAAAAGATGAGCAAACAACAACAACAAAGGAATCCGACCATATATAGTTGTTATTGTGACAAGAAAGACTGAGACACAAACTCAGAAGAGGATAACAATGTCAAACCTATGGGCAAACCCTCCCCCCTAAAAAACATAGGAGGTGGTCTCAAGGTCAGAAATGACTCATTGAAGAGCTCAAAAAGGAGCTTAAAAGTCATATAAAAGAGGCAGAAGGGGAAAAATGGGAAAAGAAATGAGAGTGTTGCAAGAAAATTATGAAAAAAGGCTCAATAGCTTAGAAAAGTGCTTAAAATAGAATTGGCCAAATGGAAAAGAAGATTCCAAAATCCACTGAAGAAAATACCTCTTTAAAGAGTAAAATTGGGGGGGGGAAGCGAAATTGGCCAAATGGAAAAGAAAATATGAAAACTAATTGAGGAAAACAATACCTTAAAATTTAGAATTGGGTAAGTGGAAGTTAATGACTCTATGAGATATCATGAATCAATCAAACACATTAAAAAGAATGAAAAAAATGGAAGAAAATGCAAAATACCTTAAGGGGAAAAAAAACTGACCTGAAAAACAGATCCAGGAGAAACAATATCAGAATCATTGTACTACCTAAAAGCCAAAATCAAAAGGTGGACCTGGAAACATCTTACAACAAATTATCAAGGAAACTTATCCTAATGTCCTGGAACCAGAAGGCAAAATAGGTATTAAAAGAATTTGCCAATCACTTCAGGGAAGATATCCTGAAAGAAAAACCACAAGAATTAATATTGTTAAATTTCAGAACTATCAGGTCAAGAAAAAAATACTACAAGTGGCCAGAAAGAAACAATTCAAATATTTGGGAGTCACAATCAGGATCACATAGGACCTGTCAGTTGCAACATTAAAAGATTTGAGGTCATGGAAGATGATGTTTTGGAAGACAAAAGAGCTAGGACTACAGCCAAGAATCACTTATCCATAAAAAAAAAAATTAAGCGTAACATATCAAGGGGAAAAAAATGGCTATTCAATGAAAAAGGATTTCAAGCCTTCATAGGGAGAAGAACAGAACTAAGCCTAAAATTTGACTCTAATATCAAGACCCAAGAAAAGTATAAACAGGTAAAAAAAGGGAAAAATCCTTAAGGGATTCAATAGAGCTAAACTGTTTACATACCTTCATGGGAAGATGATATGTGTAGCTCTTAAAAATTGTTTCACTGACAGTACAGATAGAAAGAATATGCATAGACTGAGGATATGGATATGAGGTGAATTTGAGAGAATGAAAAAAAATTTTCAAGGGATGAGAAAGAGGAATACAATGGGTACAGAAGGAAGGGAGAGGTAGAATGGGGTAAATTATCTCACATAAAGAGGTGAGAAAGATCTATTACAGTGGAAGGGAAGATTAGGGGCATGGATAGGCATTGCCTGAAACTCACTTTGATCTGTATTGGCTCCAAGAGGGAAAATCTACACAATCATTTGCATATAGAAATCTATCTTACGTGACAGGGAAGTAGGAAGGGAGGAGATTGAGTGAATGGGAGGGGTAGAGTGGGGGGAGTGACAGAAAGGAGGGCAGATCATGGAAGGTGGGAGACAGAAGGAAGACCCTGGTAAAGTGGGAGAGGGTGAAAGGAGAGAGAGGACAAATAAGAGGAAGAGTAGGATGGAGGGAAATGCACAGGTAGCAATCATAACTGTGAATGTGAGTGAGATGAATTCTCCCATAAAACAGAAGTGAATACCAGAGTAGATCAAAAACCAGAATCCTACAATATGTTGCTTACAAGAAACACACTTGAAGCAGAGAGGTACACAAAGAGTAGAGGCAAGGAGTTGGAGCAGAATCTGTTGTACTTCAGCTGAAGTTAAAAAAAAAAAAGCAGGGCAGCAATCCTGATCTGAGACAAAATAAAAGCAAAATTAAACCTAATTAAAAGAGATAAGGAAGGAAACTACATCTTGCTAAAAGGTACTATAGACAATGAAGCAATCAAATTAGAATAGCAAGGAATAGTCTACCTGTCAGATATATGGGGAAGGAGAGAATTCATGACCAAACAATACATAGAAAGCATTATGAAATGTAGAACAGATCATTTTGATGATATTGAATTGAAAAGCATTTGTACAAACAAAACAAATGCAACTAAGATTAGAAGGAAAGTAGAAAGCTGGGAAATAATCTTTACAGCAAGTGTCTCTGATAAAGGCCTAATTTCTCAAATATATAGAGAACTGAGAGAAATGTGTGAGAATACAAGCCATTCCCTAACTGATGAATAGTCAATGGATACGAACAAGTGCTTTTCAGATGAAGAAATCAAAGCAATCTATAGGCACATGAAGAAGTGCTCTAAACCACTTTTAATCAGAGAAAGGTAAATTAAAACAAATCTGAAATATCACTTCATACCAATCACATTAACTAATATGACAAAAAAAGGAAAACAATAAATGTCAGAGAAGATAGGGGAAAATTGGGACACTAATGTACTGTTGGTGGAGTTGAGAATTTATCCAACCATTGTGGAGAGCAATTTGGAACTATGACCATTGAGCGAACAAACTGTGCATATACTTTGATCTAGCAATACCACTACTAGGTCTGTAACCCAAAGAGATCATAAAAAAGGACAAGGCTCTACACATACAAAAATATTTATATCAGCCCTTGTTGTGGTGTCAAAATACTGGAAATTGAAGGGATGCTCATCAATTGCTTAATGACTGAACAAGCTGTGGTATATGAATGTAATGGAATACTACTGTGCAATAATAAACAACGAACAGGCAGATTCAGGAAAAACCTGGAAAGACTTGTACAAACTGATGCAAAGTGAAATGAGAACAACCAGGAAAACATTGTACACAGTTTCAGCAATATCATGTGATGATCAACTAGGAATGACTGAGCTTTTCTCAGAAACACAATGAGCCAAGACAAATACAAAGGACTCATGAAGGAAAATGCTACCCATATGCTGATAAAAAACTGATGGACTCAGAGTGCAAATTGAAGCATATGTTTTTCTTCATTTTATTCTCTCTCGGGTTTTTTTTTCCTTTTGATCTGTTTCTTCTTCCACAACTGTGATGAATATGGAAATGTTTTACATGATAACATACATATACATATACATATACATATACATATACATATACATATACATATACATATACATATACATATACATATACATATACATATACATATACATATACATATACATATACATATACATATACATATACATATACATATACACATACATATACATATACACATACATATACATATACACATACACATACATATACACATACACATACATATACACATACACATACACATACACATACACATACACATACACATACACATACACATACACATACACATACACATACACATACACATACACATACATATACACATACATATACATATACACATACATATACATATACACATACACATACATATACACATACACATACATATACACATACACATACATATACACATACACATACATATACACATACATATACATATACATACATATACATATACATATACATATACATATACATATACATATACATATACATATACATATACATATACATATACATATACATATACATATACATATACATATACATATACATATACATATACATATACATATACATATACATATATACATATACATATACATATACATATATATACACATATATACATATATACATATACATATATATACATATATATACAGTATATGACACTGACTACCATTTTCAGAAGAGGGAAGGGTAGGGAGAGAGGGAGAAATAATTGGAACTCAAAATCTTGTAAAAATGAATGCTAAAAATTTTCTTGATATGTAGTTGTTGGAAAAATACAATTTAAAGCAAAAACAAAATCTTGTAGAAGACAGGAAAATAGAACACTTTGTCATTCCTTTCCTTCTGTTCTTACTCCCCTCCATCTCCCATTTTTATTATTTACCCATTTGCTTTTAATGGGAATCTGTTTAGACATTTCTAAGCAGACATCTCTGCTTGGAGGCAGCTAGGTGGCTTAGTGCATAGAGTTGGGACTGGAGTTAGGAAGATCTGAGTTTAAATCCAGCCTCAGACATTGTATACTAACTGTATGATCCTGGGCAAGTTATTTAACTTTTGTTTGCCTCAGTTTCCTGATTTATAAAATGGCAATAAAATAAATGAAGTAAAACACAATAATTGTTCCATATAAGTAAGCACTACATAACTGTTGTTGTTGTTGGTATTTTTTTAGGTGGACTTCTACCTATTCTTGGGGCACATTACTTACAGGTTTCCATTCATGTTCTTTAAAAATCGCAATATGGAAAGCATTAGAAGGGGTCATATATAAATGTGGGAGGGGCCACAGGCAATCTTCTGGGTGAATCAAATACTTGCCAGCTTCACGAGTTTTGATCACCTTTTCCTGGACTGTGACCACAATTCCATGACTCTTACCTATATAAAACTTTCCAGAAAGTATTCAGCCTGAAATCTGAATTGCTGTTTAAGAAACAATTGCCTTCTACTTCATATCAAAGCTGCATAATGCCATGTTAACATAAACAATACATTAATGATAAAATAGCTACCAAATACAAGTTGATTAGCTTCAATATCTCCTGTCTATTCAAATGTGTTAGTTCTGAAGGGACGTAGCTGTACCTAATTTGATTTTCCCCTGAGCAGTACATGGTGTGTTATTTGATGCCCTTCAAAGGACACTATTAGCCAAGCTATAAAGTGTCTGATTTTATTAGCTTTGCTGGATTTTATCAGTTTGTAAATGTGTTATTTTCTCCATTTATTGTGCCTATGGGATCCAGAGATAGAGTGAGCTTCAAGTTAATATGTTTTGGAAAGGCAGCGATGGTCGTACTTTAACACTTATGCTCTGTTGCGATGACATTGAAGGTGGAGTCGTGCAAACTCTAATGTCAAGGCCATTTATCAAGGCAGTTCCTCAATGCTATAAAACTCGGCTGTGACATTGAATTCAACAGTAGGCTTTTGTCTTAAATAGAAACAAGTGTTCCGGGGCTAGAGTGCTAACAATACTCAGTAACTGAATAACAAGTAGTCAATAAGAAGAAAATGGGTCAGGGGAATGGCAAGAGAAGAAAGAAGGGAAGGTCTTGGACTGGGCTTCGATGTTTGAGGTGTCTGTTATGGAAAAAGGGGTTTGAGTTTAAGCCTTTACATCAGAAAAGGATATTGCATCTGAATAAAAATGCCGCAAAGCCTTTGCTTTTCAATGACCAAATGAAGGGTAACATACTTGTTGAGCTGGATCATTTGGCATGGGACAAGTTCAATGCTATGTGTTCAAATGGTGCCAAGCCTAATGACATAATTCATGTTAGAGATGTTCATGGTCGTCAACAGGTGTTTGTGGCTTACTTTTCCCATGCTTCTTTTCAGGTTTCATTCTCCTCAATCCTTTGAGTACTTAGTCAAAGGCTTCTAACAGTAGTCTGAAGTTGAGGAAGCTTGATTTCCAGTTTGAATGAATTCATTACTGTTGAAGCAATAAATTCATCTAAAATAGTAGTCATCCACATTGTTCTTACTTTTCCCATATCTCTAATTAGGGTAATTTCTTTATTGACTTTTTACCACAAGCTCAGAATATATCTCAATTTTAAGGAGTGGGAGGGGACTCTCAATATTAAAGGACCACATCTCAGGATCACAGTTCCTGAGCTGGAAGGGAGCTGATTAGATTGATCTAGTTCAACTCGTTCATTTTACATATGAATAAACTAAGGCTCTCAGACTTGAAATAAATGATCTTATATCATGTGTAATATGTGGCAGAGTCATCATTCGAATCAAATTTCTGTGACTCCAAATTGAAGTCTGTTCACTGAATCATGTTGTTGTTATGTTTATGGAAAATTCTGAGTATTTGGTTATGCCAACCCATTTATTTAGAGATGAAGCTTCAAGCCTGAAATTATGTTTAATTCTGATATGTGTGTGTGCATATAGAATATGTATGTGTTCATGTGTATATATACACATGCAAATGTATTATCCTTCATGGGTTCAATGATCATCTCTATACAAATGATTCCTAGATCTATATCCTTAGTCTCTCTCTTGAGCTCCAATCTCACATTACTAATACACATATTCAAGCTTTATCATATTTAGTGCAAACTATTGGAATTGCCTCCTAATTGTCCTCACTTCACTCTCCAGTTCTTCCTCTACACCTCTGGCAAAGTGATTTTTCTAAGGCATAAATTTTTGTTATGTTATTCCACTATTCACTAAACCTCAGTGGCTCTATTTAACCTGTAGGATTAAATACCACCCTCTATTTTTGATATTTTAACTTCCTTACAACCTGGTCCCTTCTAACTTCCAGTCTTTTTAGTACATCACTCCCTTCCATACACATACTAGCTATTCTTCATATAAGCTGTTCCACCTGTCTTTGTACTATCCAGAATGTACTATGCCTACAACACTTTGCCTCTTAAAATTATTGGCTTCCTTTAAGATTCAGCTGAAACACCACCTGCTGCAGGATGCTTTTCCATATCTCCCCACATGCTAATTCCCTCCATTTAAAATTTACTTTCCATGTACTTTGTAAGTAGTTGGTTATAAAGCATTAATTAATCACCTAGTATATTCCAGGCACTGGATTAATCTCTGGGTTTACAAAGAAAGGGGGAAAAGTACCTGCTCTCAAGGTTCTCACAGTCTACAAGAGAGACAGCATGAAAACAGCTATGTATGAATGAAATATATGCAGGATAATTTGGAGCTAATCAATAGACAGAAGGCACTAACATTAAGAGAGAGCAGGAAAGGCTTCTTCCAGAAGGGAGGATTTTAGCTGGAACTTGAAGGAAGTTAGGGTAGCCAAGAGGCAGAAATAAGGATACAGACAATTTCAGCCATGGAGAACAACCAGTGAAAATGTCCAGAGTTGGGAGATATAATAGTTTGTGTTAGGAACAGCAAGGGGATCAGTGTCACTGTATCAAGGATGTGGGGAGGGAGTACAGTTATAAAGATTTTGAATGTAAGTGGCATTCAGAGATGGCACTCTAAGATAGTACCTTATAGATGACAATGAACCATGGTCAGACCATAGGTGATACTGCAGTCTTGGAAGATTATCAGCTAAGTGGAGGATGAACAGGAGGGTAGGGAGAAACTTGAAATGTAGAGCCCAACCAAAAGACTAATGCAAATAATGGTAGTTTGCTCTACAGTGATAGAAATGTCAGAGCAGAGAAGAGGGCATATGCAATATATTATCATGGTAAAATAAACAGGACTTTGCCAGAAATTGAATATGGGTGTGAGATGAAGTGAATGGTCAAGGTAGATGCCTAGGTTTTGAGCCTAGATGCCTGGAAAGATTGATTCACTTCATTATATTGCCATGGCCCAGGAATGAGCATTGCATGTTCCTCCAGTTAAACTTTCCCGTTATTTTTTAAGAACACTTTAAATTGAATTTTTACAAGTATTTTGTATGTTTTAGTAAATTAATCCCTGAATATTTTAGGTGGTTTTTTTAGATAATTGGAAAGGATTTTTGCTTTATATTGTTAGCTTTGTGTTTTTTATTATTATTATTATATAGAAATGATACTGATATTTGTGGGTTTGTTTTGAAGCCTATATATTTGCTGAAAGAAATAATTGTATTGATTTTTTAACTCAAATCATATAAAGAAAGAATGAACATAATCACATATGTTTAGTATGATATAGAAATATATTTAATTGAAAAGGAAAATGTGAGGGGTGGGGGCAAGGAAAGGTTAAAAGTAAGTCTGAGGGAGGGCACACTAGATAAGGGAATAGGAAAAAAAACTGAAATGTTGAAGAAGAAATGAGAAGGGCAGATTAAAAGTAATGTAAGAAAGCATTAAAAGCTGGGATCAGGGGCTTGATGAGGGCAAGAGAAGCATTGCTTTAGGGACGAAACAGTTTCTTGTTGCACTTGTAACATCACAAAAAGTTGCAGAGAAACATTACTTTTCACTTACTTATAAAGAGGAGAAGGGTTGAAGCAAGAAAAGAAAAAAAAAGGAGGAAAGGATGGAGGGAAATATATTATCGACAGCCTTAACTTTTCACGTTAATAGGATGACCAAACCCATAAAATGGAAAATTATACACACACACACACACACACACACACACACACCACACATATATATGTATGTGTATATGTATGTATATATGTATGTATGTATATATGTATGTATATATGTATGTATGTATATATGTATACACACATGCACACACACATATAAATGTATGTATATGTGTGTGTGTATATATGTATGTATGTATATGTGTGTGTGTATACGTATGTATGTATGTATGTATGTATGTATCAGAATAGATTAGGAAGCAGAATTCAGTGATTTGTTGTTTAAGAAACAAACTTGAAAAACAAAGTTGCAGAGGAATGGAGTCATGATGGGAGACTGAGAGAGAGAGAGAGAGAGAGAGAGAGAGAGAGAGAGAGAGAGAGAGAGAGAGAGATCATAATTGCAAAATTTTCCTCAAAATCTCTTCTACAATGACTACCATAAACAAAAACAAAAACATGTTAAACTGAATTCTGAGTGGAAAAAGCAAGAAAATCACAATAAGTCATTTTTCTATCTATCAGGGCAACTTAGTAAGATAGAAATAGAGGCCTGGTGCTGTGGCTAGATGCAAGCACAGTGCAGCAGAAATTGCAACAGGAGGTGGTAGCAGCAATGACAGGGAACAGTTCAGCACCTGGAACTATAAAGAGACTAAAAACCAGAGCAGACTGAGATCCCAAGGGAGCCATATACTAATATTGGTTATAGGATCAGGTGCCATTTGGTAGTTCTGTCACCCATTACCCAGTTCTTGTTCAACAATGTATGGCTGTGAGAATGGGACTATAAGGAAAACTGAATGCCTCAGAATCAACACTTTTGAACTGTGGTGCTAGAGAATACTTCTGAAAGTCCCTTGAACAGCAAGAAGGTCAAGTAAGACAATATTGAAAGAAATTAATTCAGGATATCCACTGGAAGGTCAAATACTGAAGCTTAAATACTTTGGCCACATATGAGAAGACAGGAGTCATTGGAAAAGACCCTCATGTTGGGAAGGACTGAAAGCAAAAGTAAAAGTGGATGACAGAGGATGAGATGGATAGATACCATCAGAGAAACAATGAATATGAACCTGGATAGACTTTAAGAGATAGTGGAGAGTAGAAGAGCATTCTATAGCACATGGGGTGACAGAGGGACATTAATGAATGACTAAGCAGCAAGCTTAAAAATTTTTTCAAGTCATTTTCTTCTTCTGAGATTGTCTCGAGTTTCTGTGTCATGATAGTAGCTTTTTATGGGCTGATTCTTTTTTAGTTCGCTTATTTTTTTCTATCCTATTTATTGACTATGGAGTTTGTATTAAAGTTGTTTACCTCTGATGAAATGACTGGCCTCAGATTATTCTTTAATATCCTTCTGCTGCTTTCAGAGCTCCATCTGAAAGCCTTTCAGTTTTCAATGTTTTCAAAGTCTGTTCACTGCCCTTATGATCATGCCTCCCTACTCCAGAACTATGAATACATAGCTTTGATGATAAGGACCTTTGTTAGCAAGGTGATGTCTCTGCTTTTTGTTATCCTATCCTCATTTGCCATAGCTTTCCTTCCAAAGAACAAATAAATGTCTTTTAATTTCATGGCTGCAGTCACCATCTTCAGTGATCTTTGAGCCCAAGAATGTAAAATCTGACACTGCTTTCATTTCTTCTCCATCTATGTGCCAGAGGGTAATGGCACTAGTTAGTTGCCAAGATCTTAGTAATTTTTTTTTCATGTAAAGTTTCAAGTAAAGTTTCATGTAAAGTTTTTTCATGTAAAGTTTCAAGCCAATGTTTACACTCTCTTCTTTCACCCTCTTCAAGAAGCTTCTTAATTCCTCTTCATTTTCTGCTATCAGAGTGATATGGTCTACATGTTGGATGGCAGAAGTATAAAAGCACCAATTTAAAAATAATGTGAAAGAAGGTGACCTACAAAGCAGCAATCATCAAAACAATCTGGTACTGGATAAGAAAGAGGGCGGAAGGACAGTGGAACAGATCAGGTGCAGAAATATAGTAGTAAATGACCATAGCAATCTAGTACTTGATAAACTCCAAAAGCTAAGTTTTTGGAGTAACAACGCACTATCTGACAAAAATTGCTTGGAAAACTAGACCAACATCTCACACCATGTGCAAAAACAAAAAGGGTGATATAAGCAAATTAGGGGATAATGGGAAAGTTTACCAGTAAGTTTTCTGGGAGTTCAATAAATAACTTTGATAGCACAAAATTGAAAATTTTTGGCATGAAGCCAATACATCCAGAATTTGATAGAAGATTAGAAACTGGGTAAAACTTTACAGCAATTTTTTTTCTGATAAAGGCCTCATTTCTTAAATGTATAAGAACTGAGTTAAATTTATAAAAATAAAGGCCATTTCCAAGCTGACAAATCATCAAAGGATATGAAAAGACAGTTTTCAGAAGAAGAAATGAAAGCTATCAAAACTTACATGAAAATTGTTCTATATCATCATTTTTTTCTGTTTAAATTTTTTGTCTCAATTATATGTGAGTAAAATTTTTAACATTCATTTTTAAAGATTGAGTTCTAAATTTTCTCCCTCCCTCTCCTATCCCTTCCTTAAAAGGCAAACAATTTGATATGGATTATACATGTGCAGTCACATAAAACATTTCCAAATTAACCATGTTAAAAAATGCATACCAAAAAATCCAAGAATGATAAAAGAATGTAAACTAAAAGTATACTTCAAGTTGCATTCAAATTCTATCATTTCTTTATCTGGAGGAAGAAAGCACTTTTCTTTTATTTTTGTTAATAAATTAATTCATTTTTAGTTTTCAGCAACCACTTCCGTAAGATTTTGAGTTTCAAATTTTCTCCCCATCTCTTCCCTCCCCCAACCCCAAGATGGCATGTAAATTGATATAGGCTCAATATATACATTCATATTAAACCTTTTTTCACATCACTCATATTGTAAACAAGAATTAGAACCAAATGGGACAAACTACAAAAAAAGAAGAAAAAACAAACAAACAAAAAGAGTGAGAAAACAAGTAATGTGCTTCAATCTGCATTCAGACTCCATAGCTCTTTTTCTGGATTTGGACAGCATTTTCTACCATGAGTCTTTTGAAGCTGTCTTAGAGCCTTGCATTGCTAAGAAGAGATAAGACTATCAAAGTTAGTTATCCCACATTGTGGCTGTCACTGTGTGCTATGATCTCGTTCTACTCACTTCAGTCAGCATCAGTTCATGTAAGTCTTTCCAGGGTTTTTTTTTAAAATTAATTAATTAATTTTTAGTTTTCAACATTTACTTCCATAAGCTTTTGAGTTTTAAATTTTCTCTCCCTTCTTCCTCACCTCCATCCCCAAGATGGCATGCAATCTGATATAGGTTCTACATATACATTCACATTAAATATATTTTCACATTATTCATGTTGTAAAGAAGAATTAGAACCACTGGAAGGAACCACAACAGAGAAGAAACAACGTAACAGAAAAAAAAGAAGAGCAAATAAGATGCTTCAATCTGTATTCAGACTCCATAGTTCTTTCTGTGGATGTGGATAGCATTTTCCATCATGAGACTTTTGGAGATGTCTTGGATCCTTGCATTGCTGAGGAGAGGTAAGTATATCAAAGTTAGTCATTGCACTATGTGGCTGTTACTTTGTACAGCGTTCTTCTGGTTCTGCTCAATTCACTCAGCATCCATCCATACAAGTTTTTCCAGGTTTTTCTGAAGTCCATCTGCTCATCATTTCTTATAGCACAATATTATTTCATTATATTCATATACCACAACCTGTTCAGCCATTCTTTAATTGATGAGCATAGCCTCAATTTCCAATATTTTGCCACCACAAAGAGCTGTTATAATTATTTTTGTATATGTGATTCCTTTTCCCATTTATATGATCTCTTTGGGATATAGACCTAGAAGTGGTATTGCTGGATCAAAGGGTATGTGAATTTTTATAGCCCTTAGAGCACATTTCCAAATTACTCTCTAGAATGGTTGGATCATTTCACAACTCCACCAACAATGCATTAGTATTCCAATGTTCCCACATCTTCACCAGCATTTATCATTTTCCTTTTCTGTCATATTTGCTAATCTGATAGGCGTGATGTGGTGCCCCAGAACTGTTTTGATTTGCATTTCTCTAATCAATAGTGATTTAGATTTTTTTTCATATGACTATAGATAGCTTTAAGTTCTTCATCTGAAAACTGCCTGTTCATATCCTTTGACCATTTGTAAATTAAACAATAACTTGTATTCTTAGAAATTTGTCTTAGTTCTCTATATATTTTAGAAATGAGGCCTTTATCAGAGACACTGGTTATAAAAATTCTTTCACAGTTTTCTGCTTCCCTCCTAATCTTGGTTGCATTGGCTTTGTTTATGCAAAACCTTTGCAATTTAATACAATCAAAATTATCCATTTTGAATTTCATAGTGTTCTGTACCTCTTGTTTGGTCATAAATTCTTCTGTTCTCCATAAATCTGACAGGTAAAGTTTTTCTTCCTCTCCCAGTTTGCTTATAGTATGAGCTTTTATATCTAAATTGGGTACCCATTTTGATTTTATTTTGGTATATGCTGTAAGATGTTGTGCTATGCCTAGTTTCTGTGACACTATTTTCCAGTTTTCCCAGCCCTTTTTCTCAAATAGTGAGTTCTTATTCCAGAACTTGGAGTCTTTAGGTTTATCATGGATAATACTTTTTTTCATTATAAATGCTTCAAAATTGTTTTGGATAATTGAATTGCTCAGAATTCCTAAGTCATTCATAGTTGATCAACATACAGTATTGCTGTTGCTGTGTACAATGTTCTCCTGGTTCTGCTCACTTCCCTTGGCATCAGTTCATATAAGTCTTCTCAGATTTTTCTGAAAGCACTTCGCTAACCATTTCATACGGCACAACAGTATTCCATCAAAATTATATAGTATAATTTGTTGAGGTACTCCCTAATTAATGAGAATCCTCTTAATTTCTAATTCTTTTCCACTACAAAAAGAGCCACTATAAATATTTTTGTATATATGGGTCCCTTTACTTTTTCTGTGATATCTTTGGGGTACAGACCTAGTAGTATTGGTAGTATTGCAGGGTCAAAGGATATGCACATTTTGATAGTCTTTTGGGAATAACTCTCAAATTACTCTCAACAATGGTTTGATCAGTTTATAAATCCTTTGACAATTTATCAATTGGGGAATGACTCATATTCTTATAAATTTGATTAATTTCTTTATGTATTCTAGAAATGAGGCATTTGACAGATAAAATTGTTGTAAAATGTATTTTTCCAGCTTTTTTCCCTTCCTTTCTAATCTTGCTGCATCGATTATTTTGTGTAAACCATTTTTAACTTGATGTAATCAAAACTTTCCAGTTTATGTCCCACAATACTCTCTCACCCATCTATCTGAAAGTAATATACTCCATACTCCAATAGTTTGCTTAGAGCAAAATAGTATTCCATTACATTCATATACCAAACTTGTTCAGCCATTCCCCAATTGATAGGTATCCCCTCAATTTCCAAATCTTTACCACCACAGAAAGAGCTGCTATAAATATTTTTGTACATGTGGATCCTTTTCCTGTTTTTATGATCTTTTCGGGATACAGTGCTAGAAGTGCTATTGCTGTGTCAGAAACTATGCACATTTTTATAGTCCTTTGCATATGCTTCTAAATTGCTCTCCAAAATGGTTAATCCCAATTTTTTTAAATGTCCTAGGTGACCACTGGTTCAAAAGTAATTGAAGCAGCTAAAAATTAATTCTAGCCTCAAAATTTTGATAGTTCAGTTCAATATCGTGGGCCATTATCATTAGGCACAGCTATAGTATGCCATAGCTAAGCAATCTATTCCACAATTTATAATAGGACCATATGTTTTCAGTTGTAATGGTATCTAAAGTTCTGAAGTCCAACATTCTCATTTTACGTTTGAGTAAACTGAGGTCCAGAGAGGGAAAGTGACTTTCCGAAGGGCACACAGGTACTAATGACAAAGCAGGGATTGAACATAAGTCTTCTGATCTAAATCCACCACCCTTTCTACTGTACTATACTGCCTCTACTTGTAAATATTGGGAAAGATTATATAAAAAAGAGGATAATAATCACTTCAATTAAAAGACAAAGGCTGTATAGCTTCTATTAAGCTCATCATTTTGATTAGCATCTATAAAAAATCAAAGTAACATGGACCTAGAGTTGATTTTATTTATGTATTCATTTACACATTTATTTATTTAGTATTAATCTATTTATTTATTCATTCTTCTGTCTCTATCTGTTCATTCATTAATTTGTATTTACTTCATTTGTGCATTCATTCATCTATTTTTTCATTATTAATTCATTCATCATTTATTCATTTATCTGTCTATATATCTGCTTATTAATTTATTTATTTGATTCATTTATTCATTCATTTATCTATACATTTATTCACTTACTCATTTATTTGTATCTTTATTATTTATCTACCTGTCTGTTTTTTTGTTTGTCTTGCTGTTAATATGCAGTTATTTTATTTTCTTGCAAAAGTCTTAAAACTAGTAATTTTTTTGTGAGTCATGATTTCATTCCTTAGCATTTCAAGACTGCAAACATATTTCAGCCCATTAAAACTCCTTTCAAGTCATATGGTACAGAACTTGTAGGCTTAAACTTTGGGCAATTACAAAAATTAAAAACAGCAAAGTTATAGCCTTTCAGGAGACTTCAACAAACATATGCTTGAAACTTTATCATTTCCTCACAAACTTAATCCTGAAAATAAAAAGAAATAAACAACAAAAAAAAATAGAACAAGAAGAGCATAGGTTTGCAGAATGTACTCTATTAATTTTCTTATTCAGTCCACCAATTCCTAGCTTCTATTCATTTGTGCTATTTTCTATTAGACTCAGAAGACCTATAAAGTAGTTTCTATTTTCATGACTGCAATAATGGTTGTGGTTGTATCCTCATAGCTACTACTGCACCATGGCACAGTGGACAGATTGATAGACTCTAAATCTGGGAGGCCTGTGTTTGAATGTTGTTCTAAAAATTATTAGTTGTATGACACTGCCCAAGTCACTCTACGCATTTCAACATCTTTGTAACATGAACTAAATGATCAAAAACACTTCACATGATAATTGTCATATTAAAATCAGATAACATACATAAAATGTTTCATAGCCCTTAAAGTGATATATAAATGCCAACTATTATTATTTCTTAAACTTTCCTATTTTTGGAAGAGAATCATCTTGTTTGGTAATAGGACATCTCAAACTGACTGTGAAACCCAATAGAGTTTAGAAAATTTACTGGTAAAATGATAGTGATTTCTATTTTGTTACCTGTTTGATGTGTAAGATACAAAGTTATAATGATTTTCTTTTTAAAATCATGTGCAATGTGCATACTTTGGGAGTTTAAAGGAAGGGAAAGAAAGTTTATTTCTAGTGAATTGCTTTCTGCAATGAAATCTCTCCATATTCTGTATTGAGGGCATTCACCACATAAAAGTGCATTGATCTCATTCATTTAAAAAACATACTTGCTTTTCACCTTTAATCCAAGCTGAGATGAATGTAGGAGTAGACAACTTTGAAGTTGTAGTACCCCAGGGAGGCGTGGGCATTTTAAGAAACTCGTATGTTTCAGAAAAATGTCACTTTTTTAAAATCGATGTCAGATTTTTTAAGTCTTCAAAACATTCAGTTGGTTTGGGAAGGAAGTACCCTAGGCATATGCAAGATTAAACAGCTTTGAAAGACTCTGATAAAGGACATCATCATTGCAATTCCCACAGAGAGATTAACGGCCAATAAGACCTGAAATTGTCACTTTAGTGGACTTTCATTGAGTCTAGGCTAAATGGTAGGATAACAGTATTAGTACAACTTACAGTGTTTCTTTTTGAGAAAGGAATTTTTGAAAAGAGAAAGCTGAAACTAGAAGAGTGATTCTCAAAGGAGGGTCATGGCCCTGGAGAGAAGGTTAGAGAGAGCAAAACTATGGGCCTTTGAGCATCTATTTGATATTGGGCCTCTGAACCTCCTTTTTCCATATTATCTGTTCTCCCACTTACCAAACCTCCTTCTTCTCCAAAGTCAGGCAACTACATTTATTTAATACCCACTATGGATCTATTGTTATTATCAACATGCTTCTTAACCTTTCTTTTAACTTCTCCTCTATTTGGCTAGTCAAAGCAAGGTTGAAATCATGGACTCAGACATTTGTAACTATATGGAACTCTATAGATAATTCTAGCTTCCAACTTAAATAATTTGTCTAAGGTCATACATTTAGTGGCAGAGCCTAAACTTAAAAATATGTCCAATTTAGTGCTCTCTGTTTTTTACCATTTTATTTTTTCATTCTCAAAACTGTGACATTATTACAGTACACTTCTCTCCTGAGATATGACATAGAACACAACAGAACAAGAAGTAAGTGAAAAGTAGTTATAAGATGAAAAAGGTCAAAAGCCACATTTCTTTTCCTTTAGTGAGGAATGGAGAATGAAATGGCTGGATGATTTATGAACATATTTCAAACAAGCAACTTTTCAAAAATGAAATTAGACCTGATAGAATTATATTCCTTTACAAAATTTCCTTAACACTATGTATTTCTAAGCTAGATTTACCACCTCTATTATTTATTTCTGTTTTTCTAGACCAAATCTTCCAAATTCATTAAACATCTAATTTGTTTTCTTCTCCACAATTTCTTCTTCACCCTGAGGCACTAGAGACAGAAACAAATTCTGTCTATTGTTGATGTTCACAAGAGTTAGAAAATTTAAGTCAGACATCTAGATCATCACAATCAACAGCAAATTGTCTGAAATTAGGACAACTTTAAACATACCAATTAAACTGCAAGTACTTTTCTAATTTGACTTCAAAAATAATTTGGTCTCCAACGATATTTACACTTTCTCCAGTATGGCAATTGATATTTCCTAATTCTTAGGGACAAATGAATAATTTTGTGACTAAATTGATACAATCACAAATTAATAGTATTTAAAAATAGATAAAGCCCAATTTTTTATAATAACAACTAACTAATGAAAATTACTGAGAAAACTGGAAAACAGTATGGCAGAAACAAAGTATAGGCCAACATCTTACACCATATACTAAGATAAGATAAAAATTTGTACATAATTTAGACATAAAGGATGATACCATAAGCAATTTAGGAGAGCGAGGAATAGCTTATATATCAGAGCTATGGAGAAGGGAAGAATTTATGACCAAAGAAGAAAAAGAGAATATTACTAGATGTAAAATGGATAATTTTGATTATATTAAATTAGGAAGTTCTTTGTGCAAACAGAAGCAAAACAACCAAGATTGGAAGGAAAGCAAAAAATCTGGGAAACAATTTTTATAGCAAATGATTCTGATAAAGGCCTCATTTCTCAAATTTATACAGAACTGAGGCAAATTTATGTCTATAGAAAAATATGTGTAGCAGTTCTTTTTGTGGTGGCAAAGAATTGGAAATTGAGAGCATGCCCATCAACCAGAGAATGGCTGAACAAGTTGTGGTATGTGATTGTAATGGAATACTATTATGCTGAAAGAAATGATGAACAGGATGATTTCAGAAAAACCTTGTAAAGCTCACATGAATTGATACAAATTTAACTGAGCCTAACCAGGAGAACACTGTATGTAGTAACAGCAATGTTTTAAAAGTATCAACTGTGAATGACTTAGCTACTCTTATCAATACAATGATCCAAGGCAATTCCAAAAGATTCATGATGAACAATACAATCCACATTCAGAGGAAAAACTGATGTAGTCTAAATGCAGATTGAAACATACTATTACTCACTTTCTTTTTTTTTCATGTTTTTCTCCTTTTGGGTTTGTGTCTTCTTTTATAACATATCTAACATGGAAATATGTTTTGCATGATTGCACATATATGACATATCAAATTGCTTACAGTCTCAGGAGGTGGGGAGGTGAAAGAAGGAGGGAGAAAATTTGGTATTCAAAGCTTTTTTAAAAATAAATGTTAAAAATTGCCTTTATATATAATTGTGAAAAAAATAAAATTAAATTTTACAAAACAAAAGAAAATATCTTTTCCAACGCAGGTTGGAATATACTGTGCAACTGAGTTTTAAAGAGCTGTCTGGAGAATGAAGAGGTTTGGTGACTTATCTAGGATTACATAGTCAGCATGTATCAGTGGCAGAACTTGAACCCTGGTCTTCCTGAATTCCTGACTGGCTCTTTATCCATTATATAATGCTGCCTCCATTATTGTTGTTGTAGTTATTATTATCATTAATACTATTGTCTCTATTTTTGTTGTTGTTATTTCATTATCATCTTTTTCTATGAATTTCATATCAAAATAGTCCTGGGATAAGTACCTGACTATTGAACTGGTAGATAAAATAATTGTTTTTTGTAGTTGAATAAAAGCATTACAATGCAAAAAAATACTCTACATTATTAATAAATACATTCAAATTAAAACAAATGAGATAATACCACACACTCATCACATTGCATACCTAAGATGACAGAAAAGGAAAATGAAAAATTAGAAAGGACATGGAAAAAAAATAGGTAAACTAAAGCACTGTTGGTGCATCTGTGAACTGGTCCAATGCTTCTGGAGAACAATTTGGAAGTATGCCCAAAGTGCTATAAAGGTGTGCATACTTTTATTATTATTATTAGTTTTCTTTTCTGTTTATTTATTTTTGGTTTTCAATATTCAGTTCCACAAGATTTTGAGTTCCGAATTTTCTCCCTGACTTGCCCCTCCCCCCACCCAAGATAGCCTGCATTCTGAATACCCCTTCCCCTAATCTGCCGTCCCTTCTATCACTCCCCCATCCCCTTCCTCTTCTATTTTCCTGTAGGGCATGATAGATTCTGTACTCCATCATCTGTGTATCTTATTTCCCAGCTGCATGTGAAAACAATTTTGAACATTTGTTTTCAAAACAGTGAGAAGGATTCCCCCTCCACAGACACTACAAGTTCCACCACTCCAGCACTCCTCCTTACCCTAGGACCACCACCCAGAACTTTGACCCATATCCAAGCAAGGGCAAAGCAAGAGAATCCTGCCTTAGCACTACCAAAGAGATCCCTGAAATCCCCCTCTGATCAGCCACTCCATTCCCCCTCTATCTGTAGACCAAAAGTTCCTGAGGCAGCCGTAGCCCTGGGGCTGTGCAGGGAGCGGAGCTGGGACTGAACTCCTCTTTCACCTGTCCAACAGACTTTTCCCACTGACCGTCTAAGTTGTCTTTGACTTCTGTGGGTTGAGAAGTCTGGAAACTGCCACAGATTTCCTTGGTTCAATCCCCTGAAGACTAGGGGAGAGCTCAAGCAAGTCACTGCTTTTACTCTGCCATCTTGGCTCCACCCTCTGTGCATACCTTTTGAACCAGTAACACTGCTACTAGGTCAATATCTCAAGGAGATCAAAGGAAAAAGGAAAAACATATAATATGTACAAAATATAGATAGAAACAGTTCTTTTAGTGGTGACAAAGAAATGGAAACAGAACGGTGTCCATCAAATGAAGACGTATGTGAACTGATGCAAAGTGAAGCAAGCAGAATCTGAATATTGTACATAGTAATAGCAAAAACGGTAAAGATACTTTCTCAAACGAGAAAGGCTTAGCAACTCTGATCAATACAGTGACCCATAAATGACCATTCAGCTTTCACTTGAAAGTATGACAGTAAACCAACCACTGAATCTTAAATTAAAAAAAAGAAAAGAAAACCATTTTTGGATATCACCATTATCCAGAATTTTTTTTGATGTATAGCCTAATTTTTGTCTCTCTGTAATTTCTACTCACTACACTCTGAGTTGATGCAGAACAAGTCTAATCTGTCATCCATCTGAGAGCTCTTCAAATGCTTAGAAACCACTATTCTTTTCTCTCTAGCCTTTTTTTTTCACCATGCTTAATACTTCTCTTCACTTCTAGTAGTTCTTATACAAAATGACCTTGATCACTTCTAAAAGAAAAAAAAAATTGGAATGGGCATTGAGGAAATACCTATTGTTTCTATGAACTGCACTAATTTGCATTCCTGATTTCATCTCTTTTTCTTAACATTATTCCTGTAGCCCTCAACTTGCAAACCACCAAAGTTACTTTTTCTTCCTGAGTACATGTCACCTACATAAAAACAACTACTCCATAATTATTAAAGAAGAAAGAGTTTTCTAGTTTCCTTCTGATGGTGATTTTTGTATGTCATTCCAATGTCTTTTTTGTTATTTTTCCAAGTTGCATGGATTTGTCCCCATGTCCGTCTTTTCTTGTAGTATTTGGTAGCTCTTCCAGTTGATTCAGCACCTACAATTGTGTTACCCTGTTTAGTCCCCTAATACATTAAGCAGGTGAATGTTCTCAACGTTAGAAACAATATTTATCATAGAAGACATTTTGTGAAACTTCCTCTTCATACCTTTCTCTTTAGCTTATTTTGGAAAAAAAATTGAGCCGAGGCACAAATGTTCTAAGCCTCCAGTTAGAGAAAATAACAATAACAACAATTTTTAATACTGAGGCTGAGAAAATAACTCAAGTCACTTCACCTCATGTAAAGTAAATTAAAAAAAAAAAAGCTAAACACTAATGATACCTTAATCGGGTGAGAATATATCTCAAGTAATTAATAAATAATATACTTTGAACTAAAAGTAGAAAAAACCCTCCTTTATCATCTAGAATGATGCACTGAAAGTGTTCAGATTACCTAAGTAACTGATATATGGGACTTGCATACACTCAGACAGCTATTTTAGAACTCAGAATTGGCTAAGTAAAGAGGACAGGGCACTGTAGCTAAACCCCTGAAAATAACTTCATTGTGAAAGAGGAGCAGAGCCTAAGGCTTCAGTTATGATCTCCCCACCCCCACCCCCAACCACCTTCCCTTCACCAGAGGAAGGTGTCATTAACTTTCCCCTGGCAGAACTCATAGAGCAGCTGAGGGCAGTACTGCAATGGAATCCAAAGGCTGAAACAATGTAGTTCGCACAATTTTCCCCCTAAAAGTCTGAGACATACACATACACAAGTATTTACATAATCCAGGGGAAAATAGACTCAAGCTTATAGAGTGCATGTGACAAAAAGGGAGCACACAGATCTTCGTGGCTGGAAGTGTTTTATTTCCCTTTGTGGGGTACTAAAGGAGTTCTCCTTAGGTATGGTGGAAACTTTTGCTGGGCTTTTTGTAGAGTCAACTAAATTGCTACAGTACAAAACCTCTTTCTAAAAGCTAATTAAGTCTGACTGCCTAATTGATAATGAACCTATATTCATGACAGGAAGCTCACATATGAAGACTTGTTAACTATAACAGACAAATAATATTGAAACCCCCGAATATCACCTCTCACTCTCCTGAAGTTATTTTCTTTTTAATGTAGTCTAAGATTGCAGCATCTTTTTTGGTTACCATCTCACACTGATGCTTTTCAGTAAAAACCCTAGATGTAATTATTTCTTTAACTTTTCTTATATTTGTAAATCTGACTTTTTAGTGAAATATAAAACTTTAGCCTTTCTCCCTACAAATCTTCAAATTACTAAATCTATCAATAAAACAATAAAGATAATAAATTTAAACACAAATTTAAATTTATAATTATTTACTCTATTAAGGCATTTTCAGATTTGGAATCTACCATTCAACATTTTAGCTATGCCATTCAGCATTGTGGCATTCAATCAGGACCTCCAATTTGTCCTGCTTGTTACCAAAATTGTCTGCATTTTGCATATAAATGTATGTAACCACAAGCTTTTATTTCTGTCTCCATTTCTTTGACTTTGGGCTTTATTAATTTTTGTGATTCTCTGCTGGTGTTTATATATATATATATATATATATATATATATATATATTATATATATATATATATATATATATATAATATATATATATATATATATATGTATATATAGTGAAGCCCAGGCATGAGCATTCAATATTTCTCTATTTGTTTTTTTTTCAAGGAATGATACTTACATAAATATATGTAACTCATTGGCATTCTGACCTTAGGCAATATACATATTCATACATATACACACACATATAGAGAGTAGTGGAAAAAGCATTGATGGTGTTAGATGTCAGAAGATACAGGTATAGACACTAACACTAACTTTTTTTTTGTCTTTTTGTATTTGGGTTCAAAATAAACTAAAAGAAAAGAAAAAAAGAAAAAAGAGGCAGATGTAGATACTAACAAGGGATATAACTTTCGTCAAATAACTGCACCTCTTGGAACCTCATCTTTTTTCTTCTGAAAGTTGAAAAAGTTGGATGAACAGAATTCTAAAAAATTGTCAAACTTTTCTAAATAGAAACAATTCAAGATTCATGAAAGCTGAAATCCTACTTTGGGGAGATAAAACTTCAAGTGCAATTTTTCAGCCAACTTTGAGCTATATAACAGGGGAAATGTTTTTTTAAATATATTTTGAATTTTTATAAACAAGCTATGGAATAGTGGACAAAAAAGGTCTTAAAATTTAATTGTGAAAGTCATTTCTACATTATTTCTACATGGTGAACTATTTCTGCAAAGTGAAAACATTTTAGTGATGTAGCTAATTTTATTAATTTTTTGGGAGGGTCTCACTTTTGCTTAAAATTCTTATAAAATTAAATGCAATAAATCCGTACAGTAAGGCAAATCATATCATACATGCACAGATATACAAATCATAAGCATCTCTGTAAAAAAAATATAGAAGTATCTTTATCTATTTAGAATTGGCAATTACTGGCTAAATGAACTTTCTCAAGTCAAATTTCATTTTATATAAGGTATAATATTGATGGTGTTAGTACCGAACTTTAAATTTTCTATTTTCCACCTTTATGATTATAAGTTTTTAATTTAAAATATTCACTAATGCTTTGTAATAGATTTTATTGCAGTGTTTTATATTTCTGCTTTCTAACAGAATTACCACTGCAGAAGCAATGAATTGCAAGATTTTTCTT
This sequence comes from Phascolarctos cinereus, assembly GCF_003287225.1. Taxonomy (NCBI): domain Eukaryota; kingdom Metazoa; phylum Chordata; class Mammalia; order Diprotodontia; family Phascolarctidae; genus Phascolarctos; species Phascolarctos cinereus. The sequence continues at coordinate 198,977,142 of NW_027555736.1, forward strand.
TTTATATTTTAATATAGAATTGTTGGGAAAATAGCTAGAAGCTTATTTTCTTTGAATCAAGTGCCAGATATTCAATATATGTATTGACATAAATAATAAACTCATAAATGTAGGACTCACCATTTGAAATATTTAAGGTATAACTTGGTGAATTATTATAGTTTCAACTGGATCCTCTTCCCTAGAACTGTTCCTAGCTGTTGCCTATAAAGAAAGTCTCTCTTTTTCTGTTTTTGTCTCTGTCTCTCCATCTGACTTTGTCTCTATCTCTGAGAGAGAGAGAGATAAAGAGACAGACACAGAGACAAAGAGAGAGAGACACAGAGACAGACACAGAGAGACAGACAGATGTTCTAAAGTTCCTTAGTTTTAAGATCCAACATGCTTTCTAGCATTCTGTTCCTTTATTCTGAGCACAACAGAACGTCAGAGTCAACAATACACTGTTGAGTGAGGCATTGATGGAGCTCCTATAGAATCTACAATGTAGATATAATTAACCAAGGTATACATATTTGCATGTGACTCATTTGAAGAGATCCCAAGACTTCCTTTCCCAGCTTTAGGATTGTCTCATGTATAAGCACAAATCCAAGAATGCTACATTCAAGAGATTAGACGCTGGCTGGCCTTTTAGGGGCAAAAGACTTCCTTAGCAATGTAATAAGAGAGGAAGAGAACTAATAGCATTATTGCAGCTGGAGGGCTGGACTCAAGTCACACAGGGAAAAGGAGGGGAGGGGAGAATATCTGTACCCTACCACCCTTCTCTACTATTGCCACGAGATTTTATTATTTTTGTTTGTTTGTTTGTTCTTAGATAATACAGGTCAAAAGTGAAAGAAGGTGCTATTCAGAATCTCCCAAATGTGTTTATATTCTAAGGTGAGTATAATCAGACATCCTTTATTATTATTATTTTTTAATTTTTTTATCGGTTCTCTGAGCTATGCATTTTCTTGAAGCACATAGGAGGTATGATGATTAGAATACTGGTTCTGTAGTAAGGAAAAACTGCCTTTTGAAACCTGCCTCAAACACTAGTTGCATGACCATGGGCCGTTAATTTAACCATTTATAGATTACCTCAGTTTCCTCACTTATAAAATTTCGAAAATGGTTGTTGTAAGTTTAAAATGAGATATTTGTAAATTGTTTTGCAACCTTAAAGTTCTACATAAATGCTGGGTATTTTCATTATTATTACTACAATTATTTCTGTGCCATGAAATATAGACTATCCAATAACCAATACTATATTATACAACAATTTCCTATGTAGGTACTAGAGGCCTTATTACCAATATTTGGGGAAAAATAGACATGAACTATGTCTAAGTTATATTTTGGATATTGTCCTGGAGTTATATTCTAGTGGAAGCAATGAATCAAATTAAGGGGCCTTATTAGAATAAGTCCCCAAGTATTGGACTTAGTCTCTGTTATACCAAGACCTACTTTATATTTCCTTTTCTACATACATTTAATCCCCCAAATGTCCCCTTACCTGGAAAATATAAACCTCTTAACACTTATGACGTATTTTCTAGTTCTTACTGCAATATTCGGTACGTGATAGGTACTGAATAAATGCTTGGTGAAGGATACATGAATGAATGTTTGAATGAAAGATGAATGAATGAACAGGTAAATGTAATGAGCAATAAATTTGTTGAGCATAAAAAATAAGTACTCCACTTTCAATTATGGCATTTAAATGTCACATGTACTTTTATTTACAAAACCATGCTATATCACCCCAGCAAAGTTAAGATTGAAACATGATACAGATCCTAACAGTCTGAGTAGTCAAAGGACATTAAAACATGTAGATAGGATTCAAACTGGTGTAGACAAGATTGAGTAGTCTCTTTGAAGTTCAGCAAATGTCCTCTTAGAGATAGGCTATTAGACACCTCACAAAATGATAAATAGATGATTCACCCGGCCTATAATGGACTCACTACTAAAATGCTGAACTATTTAGATTCCTCAGAGGTACCACTAAATAGAAGCACCTTATGCATAAAATAAAAAGCAAAATGTGCTGTGCTTTTATGGGTGTATGTTGATGTTTCTTTGTTATCAGAATACCATGAACTAGCAAATTTTGCAGATAAATACTTAGAGATATGGATCAATACCCTGCTGAAGGATGATCATTGGTTCCACAAAAACACAATGTTTGGGGAAATTATTTTAGAGAAGTCAGTAAATTTCACAGGAACATGTATTACAAACATTGCAAACTGGCAATAGGCTGGATGTTCTTATGTTTTAGTTTCCTGTCTTTGCACTGGGTTTCAAGGTTGGCTTTTTTGGGAGATGGTCTATTTCTATGATTTCAACATAGAAACTCTTCAAACAGATATTACCTATACTAATTCAGATTATTTTAGTTGTATTTTAAAATTATCGTTATTTTTAAAAATCTAATGAATGTGTTTGGTTTTGCATTACAAACATCTGAAGATTACCCTCACTCTGTGAAAGGTCTCCTATAAACGATTAAAACAATTTAAAGTAATAACAACCTCACCCTAAGTGAACGCCACCTTCTGTTACTGCAAACAGGCCCCAGAAGTCCTCTGTGGTCATTGCTTTGCATTGATACCATTTTTACAGGTTTCAATATTGTTTGTTTTTAGAGCATTGTTGTACAAATTGTCCTAGTTCTGCTCATTTCATTCTTCATTAGTTTATAAGAGTTCTCAAAAATGTTATTTCTTTAAAAAAATATTCACACTGCAGTAGAATTTTTTCTGTTTCTGCTTACTTTATATTTCATCATTTCATATAGCTCTTTCCATGTCTTTTTAAAACCATGCATTACCTCATTTATTACAGCACAACAGGATGCCATCACTTTTACGTACCACAAGTTATTTGGCCTTCCTTAATTGTCGTACATCCTTTTAGCTTTGCCAACACAGAAAGAGATTCTACAAATATCATTGTGGCCTAAGAACTATTTCTTCCTCCTTTGCTCTCTTTTTTTAGTAAAGGCCTAGCAATGGGATAGCTAGGTCAAAAGGCATGTAGACTATTTAGTAACTTTTATGTAATTCAAAATTATTTTCCAGAATGTTTGTACCCATTCACATGTCCACCTAGAAGGGTCATCATGTCTGTTTCCCTAATGCCCCTCTAACATTTATCATTTCCTTTTTATGTCACCTTTGCAACTCTAAATGGACTGAAGTGGAATCTTAGAATTGTTTTAATTTACATTTCTCTAATTGGTAGGCATTTGGAGCATCTTTTTTATATTGCTGTATCTGGCCTGGGATTCTTCATTTGGGAATTGTCTATACCTATCTTATCTGTCTTATGTCATTTACCATTTGGGGAATGGTTCTTTTACTTATAAATTGGAATCAATTACTTATCTATCTTGGAAATGTGATATTTATGAGAGAAATTTGTGGCAAAGATTTCTATTCCAATTATTTCCCTTTTAATCTTAGTTTTACTAGATTTTGTTTGTGTAAATTTTTTTTTAATTTTACATAGTCAAACTTAAATATTTTGTCTTTTGTGATCTCTATTTCTTGTTTGGTCATCAGCTTTTGTCCTATCCATTAATCTGACAGGTATGATTTTCTTCCACATTTTTTTTCCAATTTGTTTAAAAAGTAGCCTTTCATATTCAGGCCTTGTACCTACTTGGAGTTTATCTTTGTTATTAAGTGTAAGGTGGTATTGGTCTAAATCTAATTTCTTCAATACTGCTATCCACTATTACCAGCATTTTTGTCAAATAGTATGTCTTTATTTTAGTACCTCTGGTGTTTGTGGTTTTAGAATGTTAGGCTACCAGATATATCTGATTTGGTATATTGTGTCCCTAATCTATTCTACTAATTAATCACTCTTTTTAACCAGTACCAAATTGTTTTATATAAGTATTGCTATGTACTTTAGTTTGAAATCTGGAAATGCTAGGCCAGTTTTATTTCCATTTATTTTCATTATTTCTCTTGAAATTCTCACTTTTTTCCCATCATATTAATTTTATTGGCATTAATTTATATAATATTGCAATTTTTATTATTTTGGCTTATTCTACCCATGAGAGATATTTCTTTCAATTACTACTGTTTATTTTGGCACATAAGTGTTTGTAGTTATATAACTGCAACTAGAAATATATAATTAGAAATATATAATTACATTTCTTCTGCGTACCTTGGAAGGTAAACTCCAATGTACCTTCCATGTATCTTATATATTTTGAATCCAATTAAAATAGGATTTCTCTTTCTATCTCACCCATGGTTATTTCCTCATTCCCCGCCCCCTTCATCTTTCCTACCACCAGCCTTCTAGTATTTTGCCAAATAGAATTGATAATCATCAGCATCCTTGTTTCACTACTGGCTTTATATTGGAAAAGGTTCTAATTCACCTCCATCATAAAAAAAAATAGTAATTGATAGTTTTAAATTATACTATATATTAGGGGAAAATATTCACAATTTTTAATTTATTCACATATTTTAATAGAAAAGAAGTATTAAATTTTGACAAGTTTTTACATTTCTGATATAGTCATATGATTTTGTTATTAATAGAACTAATTAAATTTATAGCTTTCCTAAAATTAAATCACATTTCACTCTTGTAAATCTAAACTGGTAATAATGTATAATTTTTATATGTTTTATAATCTTTTTGTTAATAATTTATTTAAAAATTTTGCATCAATACTCAGTCATATTGGTCTATAGATTTCTTTCTTTTTTGTTTTGTTTTAATTCTTCCTGGTTTGTTATTAAAGACCACATTTATGTCATAAAAATGCTGATATTCCTTTTCTTTGCAATTTTTCAAACAATTTGTGAATATTACAAATATCTTTTTTTTTTTTTGCAATTTTGATTGAATTTACTTGTAAATCAATATGATGTTGGAGGGTTTTTTTTCCTTTGGAACTTTGTTTATGACTTGATTAATCTCTTCCTCCAAATTTGGGTTGTTTAAATTCTCTATTTTTTTGCTCTGTAAATTTGAGCATTTTATAATTTTGTAAATGTTTATTTGTTTAAGTGGTTGGCTTTTTGGCCTATGGTTGGGCAAATTAATTTATCTTAATTATTTTTCCTTTATTTTTTGCAAATTCTCCCCTTCATTTTTGATACCAGTAATTTGGTTTTATTAAATAAAAATATCAATTATTTTGTTGTGGTTTTGTTTTGTTTTTGGTATTTAAATGAGGGTTTTTAATTAGGGCATCTTCTAGTACTTTAAATTATATCCCAGATTCACTGATTTCTACTTTTTTTGTAAATGAAAGTATTTAGAATTGTAAATTTTCTCCTACATACTGCTTTGGCTGCATCCCCAAAATTTTGCCAAGTTTTCTGTTTGTTACCATAATATTACCATTAATTGAATATCCTATTATTTCTATGAATTATTCTTTCACCCAACAGTTGTTTAGGATTAAGTGTGTTAGAATCTACCATATTTTATTTTGTTTTTTTCTCTTTATTTAATACAATTTAAATTTCATCATTATTAGAAAAGAACATAGAGCATACTTCTGCATTCCTGCTTTTGATTTTAATATTTTTATGCCTTATGACATGGTGATTTTTTTGGTAAATATACAACCAACACCTGAGAAATATGAATACCTATTTCTTTTTCAAAAAAGTGATCACCAAAAATGTATAATAACTAATTTTTATAGAATTTGATTCAAGCTCTTATCTTCTCTTATTTAATTTTGGATACATAAAATGTAGTAGCCATTATTAAGATTATTAGAATCTCCTCTCATAATTCATGTTAGAAATTTTCACCCTTTGATGTTTATAAGTTAAACATTAAAATCAATGCATTTTCTATGTTGCCTTTTAACAAAATGTGCTGTCCCTCTTTGTTTCTTTTACTTGTCTTTTTTTAATGTTGACTTTTCTTTAATCATAATTGATGTCCCCTGTGCGTGTGTGTTCAGTTGAGGTATAATAGTTTGTGCTCTAACTTTTTATTTTAATTATATTTGATTCTTTTTCTTTCAAGAGTAGTCTTTGCAAATACTATATTACTGAATTTTTGTTTTCTAATTAATTCTAGTAACTTCCATTTTATGAGTGAGTTTGTCCCATTCACATTCACAATTATGGTAGTTATTTATTTCCTTCCATTCTATTTTCTCATACTTTTCCCTGTCTCTGTAATCCTCTCTGCCTATTTATTTCAAATTATTAGCCTTCTCTTTTCATTTTTAACCCTTTCTTCACTATCTTCATTTCCAAATTTAAGGTTTGTTTTGGTTATGATGAATCCCTTCCTAAATCTAAGCTCTCACTTTTATCTTACTTTGAACTACCAAAAGGGAAGTGAATTGCCAAACATCACATGAATTATAAACATTAGAGTATTCTTTGACCCCTTTTTGGGTCTCTGTTTTCTCATTGTGAGGTAAAGTTATTGGATAAGGACTAGATATCCTCTGAGACACATTAGATCGAAAATCTTAGATACACTACCAAGGAAAAATAATCTTTCTTCTCTCTAGGAATTTTCATTCTTAACAAAAAACAAGTGAATTGGAGTTTGCCCAAGCCTACCATATGCCTTTACATGCCTACCATTTCCAATAAGAACTTCCAAACAATAGCCACCAAGATCACTAGAAATAATATTGCCTACAGACCACTGGTTTTGCTTCTAGCCTGAAATCCAGAGCCATAATCCAGGTAAGCAAACATTGTGGAGATGTGACCTGCCAACCTCCTTCAAAGGTAGTATAGCAAAATATACTGAGAATCCAGAGAAAAAAATATCTTTATACCAAATATCTTGGTAACATCAAATGATTTAACATCAGAGCCTGGAATTATTTTTAATAATGGAAAGCATAATTAAGGAGGTATATTACCAACTACCTTACCCATTCACTCTAAAGATAATGAGGTTTTTCATATGACTTTCAAAAGAAACCTTAGAAAACCCCCATTAGAAAGAAAATTCCTTGACAGCAAACACAGCTTTGTTTTCCTATTTGTATCCCCAGTGCTTGGTTAAGTAATTTGCCCTGAGTAATTGCTTAATTGATGCCTTTTCATTCATTAATTCTTTTTATTTCCATTCTATGTCTCATTTGGGCATAGCATTCCAAGACACATACATTACTAGAAGAAGTGTATTTTTGTTTGTTTTTGTTTTTTGTTGTTGTTCATTTCATTGTTTTTGTTTTTAATTGATCTTTGTTTCAGGCAGAAGGTTTTGCTCAGCAAAAGAATTTTACAGCTCTCCGAAGGTCATCCAGCATTTCATTTTGGGGCTCATTTTACTTTAATTTTAGTATCATCTGCCCAAAATATACAAGTTGATAGATGAGCTATGTTGTCTATCATTTAATCTATCAACCAATAAACAGTTTTAAACATTTACCATGCACCAGAAATTGTGGTTAGGACTGGACATCCAAAGAAAAAACAAAAACTATCTATCCAATTGTATATTAAAAATGAAGAGTAAGCATTGTTTTTATGCACTTGGATTTTCCCATATGAAGAGTTAAACCAAACTCTTTTGAGGAATTATGAATTTCATTTAGAGCCTTTCCAAGCATTATAAACAAGACATTATGCTGTTATAAAAAAAGATCATGATGGGATTCCCACTTCCGGGAGCCAAGATGGCGGAGTGAAAAGGCAGTCGCTCTCACTATTCCCTATCAACCTCTGCAAACCCAGAAAATATCAGCCCAGGAAAAAAAAAAAACCTGGAACACCTGAACTAGAAGAAAGACAAGGAGCAGCAGTGCAGTAGCCCAGCAAACGGATCTCTCAGTGCCTCAGCAAAAACAAGGGGCCCCAGGCGGATAAGTACCCTGCCGCATTCATCTGAAAGGAGGTAAAGAAAACAACCTAAAGGCTTCCTAAAGCCCTGGTCTTGCTGATTCCAACCCAACACCAGGTGAGCTGTAGGAAGCCTCCAATTGTGAAGAAATCCTGAAGCCCAGGTGGTAGAGCAGGCAAACACCAACACCTGGACCTCCGAGTGCCTCAGCAAGGGTGGGGGAACCGGTGGAAACCAGCTCAGAAAACCATCAGGAGCCTCGGCACTCCACTGCAAAGGAATCTCCTGGTGCATTAGCAGAACCGAGGGAGACAACAGTGCAGGGGGCCCCAGGCAGATAAACATCCTGCAGCAGCCATCTAAAAGGAGCAGAAGAAAGCTAAAGGAAAGGAAAAGCAGGCAACCTAGAATTGCCTGAAAGTTCCAGCCTTGCTGATTCCAGCCCAACACAAGGTAAGCTGCCAGAAACTTACAGCTTCCAAATCCCAGCGTAAGAGGCCCCCAGAACGCAAAGCCAGTGACCAAGACCTAGGCTCCCAACACAGGAAGCTTGGGTCAGTACCCTCTGTTCCCCAGAAAGAAGAGCTCAATCTCTTTAAAGGCCAGGGAATAAGGAAACACCATGAGTAAAAAGAAACGTACCATAGACTCATATTACGAGAAGAGTGAAGATCAAGACAGAAATTCTGAAGAGGACAACATTGTCAACTAACCCACATCTGCAACAACAAAAGGGAATATGAACTGGTCTGAAGCCCAAAAAGCCTTCTTAGAAGAGCTCAAGAAGGATTTTAATAGTCAAATGAGAGAGGTAAAAGAGCCAGTTGGAATGTTTTATTTAATATTTTATTTTTCCCAGTTACATGTAAAAACAATTTTTAAATTTGTTTTTTAAAACTTAAAGCTGCAAATTCTGTCCCTTCCTCTTTCCCCACCATCCCTCATTGAGAAGGCAGGCAATTTGATAAAAGTTATAACTGTAGTCATGTAAGGCATTTCCATAACAGTCACATTGTGAAAGAAAACCCAGATGCCCTCCCCCCCCCAAAAAAAAGAGAACCTCAAGAAAAACAAAGCAAAAAAAAAAGTATGCTTCAATCTGTATTCAGACATCATCAGTTCTTTCTCTGGGGATGTATAGCATTTTTCATCATAAATCCTTCGGAGTTGCCTTGGATCATTGCATTGATCATCTCACAATATTGTGAATACTTAGTACACAGTACATTTTACTCTGTATCAGTGCATATAAGTCCTAGTTTTTTTCTGAGAGCATCCTACTCATCATTTCTTATAGGACAATAGTATTCCATCATAATCATATACCACAATTTGTTTGGCTATTCCGCAATTGATGGGCATCCCCTCAATTTTCAATTCCTTGCCACCAGAAAAGAGCTATTAAAATATATACGTATTTTTCCTTTGTTTTTTAATCTTTTGGGGGATAGAGACCTAGGAGTGGTATTGTTAGGTCAAAGGGTATATGTGGCTTTATAGCCCTTTGGACATAGTTCCAAATTACTCTGCAGAATGGTTGAATCAGTTCACAATAGTGCATTAATGTCCCACTTTTCCCACATCCCCTCCAACATTTGTCATTTTCCTTTTCTGTCCTATTAGCCAATCTAATAGGTATGAGACAGTATCTTGGAATTGTTTTATTTTTAACTTCTCCAATCAATAGTGATTTACAGCATTTTTTTTTCATATGGCCATAGATAGCTTTGATTACTTCTTCTGAAAATTTCATATTTTTGATCATTTATCAGTTGGAGAATGACTCTCTTTTTCATAACATTTGACTCAGGTCTCTATATGTTTGTGAAATGAGGCCTTTATCAGAGAAACTTGCTTCCTTTTTTTTTCACATTTACTATTATTAAATGTATTTCCCTCCAACCTATCCACCTCCACCATTTATTCTATTCTTTTTCCTTTCACCCTGTCCCCCCTCAAAAGTGTTTTGCTTCTGACTACACCCTTTTCCAATCTGCCCTCCCTTGTCTTATCCCCTTCCCCTCCTACTTTCCTGTAGAGTAAGATAGATTTCTATACCCAATTGAGTGTGTATGTTATTCCCTCTTTGAGCCAATTCTGATGTAACTTCTCTTTACCTCCCCCATCTTACACTCCACTGTAAAAGCTTTTTCTTGCCTCTTTTATATGAGATAATATAAACCCTTTTAGCTCTCCCTTTCCTTTTCTACCTGTACATTCCTCTCTCACCCCTCCATTATAATGTTTTAGATGCCATCCCTTCATAATCAACTCACATCTGTGTGCTCTAACTATAATCCTTCTAACTAATAACAAGAAAGTTCTTATGAGTTACAAGTATAATCTCCCCATGTAGGAATGTAAACAACATAACCTTATTAAGTCCCTTATGATTTCCCTTTCCTGTTTACCTTCTTATTCTTCTCTTGAGTCTTGTATTTAAAAGTGAAATTATCCATTCAGCCCTATTTATTTTTTTATCAAGAATGCTTGAAAGTCCTCTATTTCATTGAATATCCATTATTCCTCCTAAAGAATTATACTTGGTTTTTCTGGGAAGGTGATTCTTAATTGTAATCGTAGATCCTTTGTCTTCCAGAATATCATATTCCAAGCCCTCTGATCCTTTAACACAGAAGATGCTAAACCATGTGTTATCCTGACTGTGCCTCCACAATACTTGAATTATTTCCTTCTGGCTAATAGCAATATTTTCTTCTTGACCTGGGAGCTCTGGAATTTGTCTATAATATTCCTAGGAGTTTTCATTTTGGGATCTTTTTCAATAGGTGATTATGGTGGATGTTTTCAATTTCTATTTTACCCTTTGGTTCTAGAATATCAGGACAGTTTTTCTTGATAATTTCTTGAAAGATAATGTCTAGTCTCTTTTTTTATCATGGCATTCAGGTAGTCCAATCATTTTAAAATGATATCTCCTGGTTCTATTTTCCAGGTCACTTGTTTTTCCAATGAGATATTTCACATTGGCTGGTTTTGTTTTATTGTTTGCTGGCTTCTCATAAAGTCATTAGCTTCTATTTGCTCCATTCTAATTTTTAAAGAATTGTTTTCTTCAGAGAGCTTTTGTGCCCCTTTTTGCATTTGACTAATTGTGCTTTTTAAGACAGTCTTTTCCTTATTGGTTCTTTTGACTTCTTTTACCATTTGGTCTAGTCTGTTTTTTTAAGGTGTTATTTTCCTTAGTATTTGTGTGTGTGTGTCTCCTTTACCTAGCTGTCAACTCATTTTTCATGATTTCCTAGCATCACTCATTTATCTTCTCAATTTTTCCTCCACCTCTCTTACTTGATTTTCAAAATCCTTTTTCAGATCTTCCATGTCCCAAGACCAATGCATATTTTTTCTTGGAGGCTTTGGATGTAGAATGTAAATGGTTATATTCTTCTGAGTGTGTGTTTTGATCTTCCTTGTCATCACAGTAACTTTCTATAGTCAGATTTTTTTTTATGTTGTTTACCATCCAATTACTTGAGTTTTAACTCTGTTAAAATAGGGTTCTGCTTCCAGGTTGGAGCATGAATTGTCCCAAGCTTCAGGGGTTTTGTGCCACTGTTTTCAGAAATACTTCTAGGGACCTGTAAGCTATCAGTTCTTCCAAGGTGGTATGATCTAAGGAGAAGTGTTTACTACTTTCCTGGCCTGTGCTCTTTCCTGTAAGTGAACACAAGCACTCCTTTTTTTTTCCCCCTGGAACTGTTATAGGGGAACCTGCTTCCAGTGCCATTGCATGCTCTAGTGTGCTAATGCTCCTCCTTACCCTGGGACTGCCACCCAGGACTGTGACCTAGATCTGTGTATGGACAAAAGCAAGAGTCCTGCCTCAGTGCTAGCAAAGAGACCCCTGTAATCTGATTGGTTTTTCCACCCCTTTACTGTCTGGCCTGAGAGCTCCTGAAGCAGCTGGTGTTGCTGCTGTTGCTGCTCCTGCTGATTCAGTGGCTTCCAAGGCCGCTTCCTGGTTTACTGAGGCTAGGTCTATGCTGGTGCAGCATGAGCTAGACTGTGCTCCATTCTCACCCAGGTCAACAAACAGTTCCTGCTGACCTCCTAAGTTGTCTTTGGTGTCCCTGGACTGAGAGGTCTGGAAATCATCAGTGCTACCAGTGATTCAGTCATCCTCAGGCCTGCTCCTGGCTCGCTGGGGCTGAGTCTGTGTCTGTGATGGACTGTGCTCCTCTCTCACCCTGGTACAACAGACCTTCCTGCCTACTTTCTAAGTTGTTTTGAGCTGGAAAATGGTTTTATTCTTTTTATGGGTTCTGCTGCTTTAGCATTTGTTTAGAGTCATTATTTAAAGTATTTGTAGGGGTTTCAGGGGGACCCAGGTGAGTCCTTGCCTTTTCTCAGCCATCTTGGCTTGACCATCAGCACTGATTTTTTTAAAAGGATTTATTGCATATCTTTCTCAGTTTCTTGACTATTTCACACTTATATTTCTTCAATATTCTCTGATGATTACTATGTGACCCAATTGATTTACTGTGGTTTGTTCTTTTTCAAATTGTTTCATAATTTCTTTCTTTGAGATTTTTGTCTAAGTCAACTTCATACTCTGATCTTTCTCAAAAAAAACCTTTGGAATACTAATTTCCCTGTCATCTGTTTTAAAGTACAATAAAAACAAACTCACTTTTTTCTTACTTCTCTGTCATCTCTAATTCCCATAATTCCCTTGGTACATGAGTGTATAAATAAAAAAAAGTATATAATCTTATTGCTTTCAATGTGCTTGCAAAACTTCTTATTTACCTTGATACCTCTATAACTCTAGCTGACTATTCATTTAATTTTCCTTCTTTTTTTCAATTTCAAGTTTTCTTTCTTTTTTGAAATTTTTTGTATATAATCACATTCTGATGAACAACATGATTTGCATACTTCAATTTTCTTTCTCAGTGACACAGTTTTTTTTAAAATTTTCATTAAAGCCTTTTGTTTTTAGATCACATTCATTTTTTAATAAGCTCCTTCCACTTTCCTACCCATTAATCTTCTCTTGTTATAAAGATTAAAAAAATAGTTAGCAAAACTAAATGATACAGATGTAATTATAGCTTATGTGACATTCCACAGTAATAGTCCTCTAACTCTCCACTGAATAGGAGTAAAATTTGCTCATCCCTTCTAAGGAACAAGGTTTTGTCATTAGAATTATGCAATATTCTTTTTCATCTGTTTTTTTTTTCCTTGCTTGCAAATATTTTTATTTAAATGCAGTTTTTGAGGATGGTAGATTTTAGATCATATTGAAGGCAGCAACATCCATGTATTGCACGTAGTCTTCAAAGGCAGTTATCTGTTCCTCTAGCATATCTGTCCCAACTTTATCATCTTCAACTACACACTGTATCAGAAGCTTCTTGATGCCTTATCCCACTGGAAGTAATTTAGAAGATCCCCAGACCAAGCTATCTGCCTTAATGCTTCTGACACATTCCTCCAATTTTGCCATATCTGTCTTATCATCCCAAGGTTTTACATCTAGTGAGATGGAAAACTTAGCAAAAATTGTGGGGTTTGTTTTTTTAATCTCTTTGATTTGTACTGAGCAAGGCATTCTTCTCTTAGCCTCTTTGCTTCCTCACTTTCCTAGTCATCATCAGACCCAAAGAGCTCAATGTCATCAACATCTTTGCTATCTGTAGGTCCACCGCTTCCTGTTGTATCTTCTACATCAGCAGGCCCATACTTGCTCAAAGCCTTCTTTATTCCTGGCAAGCTTTCCTTCTGCTTCTCATAGGATTTAACTTGGTTATGGCAATGGAGAATACAAATCGGCAGGTGGTGGGCCTGAGACTGCTTCAAAAACTGCAATGTCAGCGTGGGATGGCATATACCCCCTCGATGTAGCTCTTGTCTGCCAGGAAGTCAACGAGGTGCTGCAGGCCCATGGGTGTCTTGAGATCTCCGAAGCCCATGGTGGGACCTGGAAGAGGCGGCGGTGGTGGCGGCAATGAAGGAACTGAGAGCGGGGCAGAAAAAGAGTGCAGCATGCAAACCATGTAGCTCAGGCCCGCCAACTGAAAAAAGCCATATGTTTTCTTATCATTGACATTTCTGTAGTCATTGAGTATGTTGTTTGCCTAATTCTGTTTATTTAATTCAGTATAAGTTCATATAACAGATTATCAATATTGTGGTCTAAATTCCACATATTCATAATTTCTTATGGTGCTATTATATTCCATTCAATTTGTGTAACACATTTTTTTTCAAATGCCCTCCTGTTGATTTGATAGCCCTTTGTTTTATTTTCCATTATTTGATACTATAAAGAATACTTAAAATATTTTATATAAACAGCATATTTCTATACTTGCTATCTTAGGAAAAAATACCTGAGGCAAGTATGTGGCATGATGGGTAGATAGAGTGCTGTGCCTGGAGTCAGGAACAGTCATCTTCCTAAGTTCAAACCTGGCCTCAGATGCTTGCTGGCCATGTGACCCTGGGCAAGTCACTTAACCTTGTTTGCCTCAGTTTCCTCAACCTTTTTTTTTTTTGCATGGAGAATTTTTCTTTTTTGGAGGAACAATGTGATTTTTCAGATTGTTATGAGATACTTTACAGGTGACATAAACATAAAACTTACACCTTTACAATCTACTATCATTTTGGCATGCATTACAGTGAAAAGAGACTGAACTTAAAGGCACAGGACCAAAGTCTGCATCCCAACTCTCTTATTTACTACGTGTGTTACCTTAGGCAATTTGCAAGTACTCTCCTTCCTTTGTGATGATGCACTCCACTTATAGACAATGAGACATAGTGGATAGATGGTCAGCCTTAGAGTGAGGAATACCTGGATTCCAGTCCTACCTCTAATGTGCACTAATGATGTTACCATTGAAAAAATGACTTAATCACTAAGGGCTCCAATTTGTATTTATGAAGGCAGTTTTCACATAGGGAGTTAGTTACTTACAATGATGAAATCTCAGGTCTAAATTCTTCCCCACATCAAAAATCATGATCTTTTTTTTTTAAATTTTTTTTTCCATATGCTTTTGAGTTGAAAATTTTTTCTCCCTTTTTCTCCCCCCCAACCCTCCCCAAGACGGCACATAATCTGACACAGGCTTTACATTTACATACCCATTAAACATATTTTCACATTAGTGAAATTGTAAGTAAAAATTAAAACCAATAGGAGGAACCATCAGAAAGATGAAACAAAACTCGACTGAAGGTAAAAATAAGTGAGAGTGATTCGACTTCCATAGTTCTTTCTTTGGATGTGGACAGCATTTTCCATCCCAAGGGCTCTGGAGATGTCTTAGATCCTCGTAATGCTGAGAAGGGTTCAGTTTAACATTCTTAGTGATTGCATAACGTGGCTGCTATTGTATACAAAGTCCTCTGGGTTCTGCTCACTTCACTCAGCATCAGACCATATAAGTCTTCCCAGGTTTTTCTGAAGTCAGCCTGTTCATCATTTCTTATAGAACAATAGTATTCCATTACATTCATATACCACAACTTGCTCAGCCATTCCCCAATTGATGGGCATCCTCTCAATTTCCAATTCTTTGCCACCACAAAAAGAGCTGCTATAAATATTTTTGTACATGTGGGTCCTTTTCCCATTTGTTTGATCTCTTTGGGATATAGCCCTAGAAGTGCTATTGCTGGATCAAAGGGTATGCATATTTTTGTAGCCCTTTGGGCATAGTTCCAAATTGTTCTCCAAAATGGTTGGATCATTTCACAACTCCACTAACAATGTATTAGTGCTCCAATTTTCCCACATCTTCTCCAACATTTATCATTTTCCTGTTTTGTCATGTTGGCCAATCTGATAGGTGTGATGTGGTACCTCAGAGTTGTTTTGATTTGCATTTCTCTAATCAATAATGATTTAGAGCATTTTTTCATATGACTATAGATGGCTTTAATTTCTTCATCTGAGAACTGCCTGTTCATATCCTTTGACCATTTATCAATTGGGGAATGGCTTGTGTTCTTATAAATTTGTCTTAATTCTCTATATATTTTAGAAACAAGGCCTTTATCAGAGAGACTGGTTGTAAAAATTCTTTCCCAATTTTCTACCTTCCTTCTAATCTTAGTTGCATTGGCTTTGTTTGTGCAAAAACTTTTCAATTTAATGTAATCAAAATTATCCATTTTGCTTTTCATAATGTTCTCTATCTCCTGTTTGGTCATGAATTCTTCTGTTCTCCATAGATCTGATAGGTAAACTATTCCTTGTTCTCCCAGTTTACTTATGGTATCAGCCTTTATATCTAAGTCCTGAACCCATTTTGACTTTATTTTGGTATATGGTGTGAGATTTGGGTCTATGCCTAGTTTCTGCCATACTCTTTTCCAGTTTTCCCAGCAGTTTTTTTCAAAGAGTGGGTTCTTATCCCAGAAGCTGGGGTCTTTGGGTTTATCAAATAATAGATTACTATAGTCATTGACTACTGTGTCTTGCATATTTAACCTATTCCACTGATCCACCTCCCTATTTCTTAGCCAGTACCAAGCAGTTTTGATGATTGCTGCTTTATAATACAATTTAAGATCTGGAATTGCTAGGCCACCTTCCCCTGCATTTCTTTTCATTAGTTCCTTTGATATTCTGGACCTTTTGTTTTTCCAAATGAATCTTGTTATTTTTTTTAACTCTATAAAATAATTTTTTGGTAGTTTGATTGGTATGGCACTGAATAAGTAAATTAGCTTAGGTAGGATTGTCATTTTTATTATATTAGCTCGGCCTACCCATGAGCAACTGATGTTTTTCCAATTATTTAGATCTGATTTTATTTGTGTGAAAAGTGTTTTGTAATTGTGTTCATAGAGTTCCTGGGTTTGTTTCGGAGGTAGACTCCTAAATATTTTATAATGTCTACAGTAAGTTTAAATGGGATTTCTCTTTCTATCTCTTGCTGTTGGGCTTTGTTGGTAATATATAGAAATGCTGATGATTTATGTGGGTTTATTTTATAGCCTGCAACTTTGCTAAAGTTGTTTATTATTTCAAGTAGTTTTTTACTTGATTCTCTAGGATTCTCTAAGTATATCATCATGTCATCTGCAAAGAGTGATAGCTTTGTTTCTTCTTTGCCTATTCTAATGCCTTCAATTTCTTTTTCTTCTCTTATTGCTAAAGCTAAGTTTCCAGTACAATATTGAATAACAGTGGTGATAATGGACATCCTTGTTTCACCCCGATCTTATTGGAAATGCTTCTAGCCTGTCCCCATTACATATAATGCTTGCTGAAGGTTTTAGATATATGCTATTTATTATTTTAAGGAAGACTCCATTTATACCTATGCTTTCTAGTGTTTTTAATAGGAATGGGTGTTGTATTTTATCAAAAGCTTTTTCTGCATCTATTGAGATGATCATGTGGTTTCTGTTGGTTTTGTTGTTGATATGCTCAATGATGCTGATAGTTTTCCTAATATTGAACCAACCCTGCATTCCTGGCATAAATCCTACCTGGTTGTAGTGTATTATTCTTGTGAGAAGTTACTGTAATCTACTTGCTAATATTTTGTTTAAAATTTTTGCATCTATATTCATTAGAGAAATTGGTGTATAATTTTCTTTCTCTATTTTGACTCTTCCTGGTTTAGGTATCAACACCATATTTGTATTATAGAAAAAATATGGTAAGACTCCTTCTTCACCTATTTTCCCAAATAGTGTATATAGTATTGGAATTAATTGTTCTTTAAATGTTTGATAGAATTCGCATGTAAATCCATCTGGCCCTGGAGATTTTTTTCCTAGGGAGTTCATGAATGACAATGGAACAACTACACTAAATTCTAGAATGGTTCAAATGAAGAATGGCATAATTTGAAAAAAAGAAATAATATTACATATAAGGGACATAAATTAGAGAGCTCTATATGAAAAAAGTAATAAACAATGAAAGTGACATTGCAACAGACGACAGAGAAAAAAACTACAAATCAGCAGAGAGCTTGAAAAAAAATTAGATTTGGAAGGCAAAATTTACTAGAGAGAAGAAACATTAACAAAATTTACAGTAGCATTATAGCAAAATCGACATTGAACAAAATATAAAAATAAGAGGCCATGAGGTCCTGAGAGATCTGCAATATAAGAAACTGAGTGGAATAAGAAGAGATATTGTTGCATATCTGTGTTTGCAACAGAAATATGGTGAAATCAAAAGCCCAAATATCAGAATTTAGGGAATAATTCAGAAAAAAAAATAATTGAAAACAAGAAAATGTAAAATGCAAATGGATAGTTTATGTTGGAAACCCGTGGGAAAAAATCCAGTAGAAAGTGTACTAAGAATTCCTGGCCAAAATGCAGAACTTCAATGTCAAATAATAATTATTGATCAGACAAAACAAATAAATGAAAATCTCATTACATGTTAAGGAAGTCAGTCTTGATCTTCCTGGTCATTTTCATAGATTTTTATGATCAGGTTCTTTCATTGTTGTTGTTTGCTCACTTTCCTAGCCCAGTTTTTGACTTTGAACTTTATCTGAAGCTGAGCTCTGCTCACTTTAGGGTTGGGGGGGGCACATCCCAAACTTTAGACTTTTTTTGTAATATTGTTTTCAGAGCTAGTTCTCGGCATCTGCAAGTTTTTGGAGCCTTCTAGGCGGTGTGATTTAGAAAGAAGTATGATCACTTCTCTTGTCATATGTGCTGTGGTCTTGTCTCCTGCTCTTTTGCAGCTGCAAGTGGTAGTGCTCCTTCCTCTCTGTCCTGCAGCTGAGAGTGCGGCCCCTGCTCCCTTTTAACTGACCGCAAGTGCTTCACCCTAAATTTGTCTCAGAATCCCATACGTGCAATGGAGTTGCCAAACATCAACCAGTCTTGTAGCCCGTTTCAGTTCAGTGTAATCTCTTTCTGACCAATTATTCAATTTTCTTTGCGTCTCTGGGCTGAGAGCTCTGGAACATACTGCTGATGTTACCACTGCCTCCAAGGCTCAGCGCTGGTATTGCCTCTACAAATCCTCCAGGCACTTCTCTCCCCTTTGTCACAGACCTTTCCTGTCAACTTCCTAAGTTGTCTTGGACTGGAAAAATTTCTCACTCTAACCCTTTGTTAGCTATACCGCTCCAGAATTCGATTTGATACATTGTTTTAAAGTTGTTTGGAAGGGAATATTAGGAAAGTTAGTCTGGATTGCTGCCTCTGTTTGACTGTATTGGCTTTACCTCACCCAAGACAGGTATCTATGAAAAAAAAAATCTAAGGGTACTAATAAGGTAATAAAATAAAGCTAATCCTTTCATGAAGTAACAGAATCAGGAGTAGAGAAGAAGGAAGAGTTTATTTAGTATCAGTCTATGCACTAAAATCTCTTCTACATTACTTAATTAATGTTTTCATGGTGGAAAATTATGAATTAAATCTTTTTGGCTGGTGGGAGGGCAGTTCTAGGATGTGACCATGAGTATGAGAAGAAAGAGGAAATTGATTTTATCTTTTTAAAAAAGTTTCCTTCCCCTAAATCTGCCTTCCCTTCTATCTCCCTCCACCCCTCCCCTTCTCTTATCCCCTTCCTCTTCTATTTTCCTGTAGGGCAGGATAGATTTCTACGCCCTATTGCCTGTATATCTTATTTCCCAGTTGTATGTGAAAACAATTTTTAACATTTGTTTTCAAAATTTTGGGTTCCAAATTTTCTCCCTTCCTCCCTCCCCACCCACCCTCATTGAGAAGGCAAGCAACATGATCCAGATTGTACTTGTATAGTCATGCAAAACACTTCCATATTAGTCATGTTGTGAAACTAATTACATTTCTATTCATCCTATCCCGCCCCCCCCTTTATTCTATTCTGTCTTTTGACCCTGTCCCTGCTTGGAAGTGTTTGCTTCTGATTACCCCCTCCCCCAATCTGACCTTCCCTTTATCATCTCCCAGCTCTCTTATCTCTTTCACCCCTATTTTACTGTAGGGTAAGATAGATTTCCATACCTAATTAAGAGTGTATGTTATTCCCTTCTTAAGCCAAATCCAATGAGAATAAGATCCACTCATTCCTTCTCACCCTCTCCTGTTTCTCCTTCATTGTAAAAGCCTTTTCTTGTCTGTTTTATGTGAGATAATTTACTCCTTTCTACCTTTCCCTTTTTCCTTCTCCCAGTATAATCCTCTCTCACCCCTTAATTTTATTCTCCAGATATCACCCCTTCATCTTCAATTCGCCCTGTGCATGTATCTATCTATCTATCTATCTATCTATCTATCTATCTATCTATCTATTCATATAATTGTTTTCCCTCCAACTACCCTAATACTGACAAAGGTCTCATGAGTTACAAATATAATCTTTCCATGTAGGAATATAAACAGTTCAACCTTAATAAGTACCTTATGATTTCTCTTTCCTGTTTACCTCTTCATGCTTCTTGTGAGTCTTGTATTTGAAGGTCAAATTTTCTATTCCGCTCCGATCTTTTCATCAAGAATGCTTGAAAGTCCTCTATTTCACTGATGTCCAATAATCCTGAAGGATTATGCTAAGTTTTGCTGGGTAGGTGATTTTTGGCTGTAGTCTTATCTCCTTTGACTCCTTTCCTGGCCTGTGCTCTGGTCTATGAGAGACACAAGCACTCTTTTCTGCCTTGAAACTGTGAGGAGGATTCCCTCTTAACCACCACTACAAGCTCCACCATGCCAGCAGAGCTCCACCATCACCACCCAGAGTTATGACCCAGATCCGAGCATGTCCAAGCACTGGCAAAGCAAGAGAATTCTGCCTCAGCACCAGCAAGGAGATCCCTCCAGTCTCCTCTTTGGTCAGCCACTGGATTTCCCCTTAGACATTGGTCCAAGAGCTCTGGAAGGAGCTGCTGCCCCCAGGGCTGCGCTGGGACTGTAGCTGAGACAAAGCTTCTCTCTCACTGTGGTCACACACCTTTCCTACTGATCTAGGTTGTCTCTGCTATTTGTGGTTTGAGAAGGCTGGAAACCACTACAGCTGCACATGATTCAGTGCCCTGAGGCCTACTTCAGGCTCACTGAAGCCTGGTCTTTGCCTGCTGCACTCGCTGAATTGCAGTGCTCTCTCAGCCTATTTCAACAGACCTTTCCAATCAACCATCCAGGTTGTCTTGGGCTGGAAATTTGTTTCACTCTGTCTTTTTGTGGCTTCTGCTGCTTTAGACTCTGTTTAGAGCCATTTTTTATAGGTATTTGGAGGGGTTTGGAGGAGAGCTCAAGTAAGTTACTCCTTTTACTCTACCCAGAATTGATTAAAAAAAAGTTACTGTACCATATTGTTTTGGATGCTCTTAATGCATATGAAAAGTGTGAGAGTTAATAGTGGTGAAAGAATCTAGAGAAGGAAGGAAAGACTATGGTACTTAGGAGGTGTAGTATGGGTTTCTTTTCATAGTAAAAGACAATTTTGAGAAACCTATGAGAAGGGATCATTCTAATCAGGCTAGAGTGTGGAGGCCTTTGACTGTCAAACAGGAGGGTTTTTTGTTGTTGTTGCATCTCAGAGGGAGACACTAGCATTTTTTCAGTAATGATGTGACATGATCAAATCTATATTTTAGCAATATAAATTTCACAGCTATGTGGAGAAGGATGAAGAGAATGGAATGATGTAAGCCAAGGATATCAATTGGATGGCTATTGCAACAATCCAGATGAAGGTTAATTGGGTCATAAATGTATGTGATCTGGGAGATATTATTTGATTTCCTTGGGACTCTAGTTCCTTATTTGTAAAATATGTGAGTTGTGAACCTTGGTGAATGATTTAATCACTCTGGGATTCAGTTTCCTCATTTGTAAAATGAGGCAATTTGATTAGATGAACTCTTACTAGTTAGTCTACAGAAGTATATTCAAAATAATATTCATTATGACCAAACTGTGTCATACTAGAGTTAAAAATTAGCATAATTAGTCACATAACTAACATAAATATGGGGAGTTATTGGTGTCAGATTTTTCATTTTTCTTTCCCTGTAGTTGTGAATTTGATTTTTGTATTGGTTCAGATCTTTCATTTCTTTGGTATACAGAACTTCTGTTGAAAAGAATTTCCTCACGCAATGCAGATCAGAAACTGTTCAGCAATTTATAATCTTAGGGAGCTATCTAGAGCACTAAGATTTTTTTATTTATCTAAGGTCATACAGACAATGCATATCAGAAGTGGGATTTGAATCCTGGTATTTCTAACTATAAGACTGACTCTCATACTATATGCCACACCACCTCTCTACTACATTTTTAGGGGAGAAAAAGTGATCATAACATAAAAAGAATCATTCAAAGACTCCTGCCAACTGAACAAAATGTTTGTTTTTAATTATCATTTTAGTATCTTTGCTATTTAATACTTTACTTCGAAAAGGATTTAAATATCAAAGTATATTTCAAATTAGAGCTAACAATCTGTATTTATTATTATTTATTTTAAAATTTATTATTGTTAAACATTAATAATGTTTGAAGTAGCTGTATTGTGTTAGCACAGTCTGCAATGCCTTCAGATCTTGTTAGCCTTTATGATTTTCCTCTATGTCCTTCCAGGTATTTTCTGTAGAGAGGGTATACTCTTGGCAGTCTTGGGTACTGAAAAGAACACTGGATTTGGACTCAGGAAAACAAGATACAAAACCTGGCTTTGCCATTGACTAGGTCTGTGACTTTGGGCAAAGTCTCTTTCCCTCCCTGAGCCTGCTTCACTACTCTGAAAATGAAGGCATTGAATAAGATCTCTAAGATCCTTTCCTGCACAAACAAAACCTGTAAGTCAATTAAAAATGTGTTCCTCAGATATATGTTCCTATATCTGGTCAAGCCCCAGTGGATGAAATCTTCAGACCTGTCTCCACTAGCGGTAACTGCATGCAAAACTCCAACTAGAATGTTGCCAATGAGCTCAAAGCCCCACAAAAAAAAAAAAGTAATGTATTGTAGGGGAGAACATATTGGGTTGGGCATCAGGATACTAGGAATTTAGTCTTGCTTCTGCCACTTACAAGCTGAGGGGACCTCAGTCAAAACTCATCTCTGTGTCTCAGTTTTCTCTAACGTGAAATGAGAAAATTAGATTCCATGACCCCTTTTCCTTCTGAATCACACAATTTAGAGTCTAAAAGTACTTCATTAACTATATACTCCAACTATAATGTATCTGTTAAGTGATTATCCAACTTCTAAAACCTCTAGGCATGGAGGAAGTAGACTTTTAATGTACTTAATTTGCCCATGAGAACATACTATCCAGTAAAAAACAAGATGCTGGAGCAGGATTTTTGACATTTTTTTCTTTTAAATTCAAAAATCATATACAGAGGAAAATATTTTTGGGAAAATTGATGAGGCACTCACTCAAATTATTGCTGAGTATTATTTGTAATGGGAACACATTTAAAGATTTAGCAACAAGTACAGCACTAAAGGAAGCTTGTCCCTTTTCACTATTCTGTAAATTATAGAAAGCACTATTTATAGGAATGAGAAAAATAAAACAAAATTAAAGTTATAATATCCTGAAAAGAGGAGACAAAATATTTGTAGCTGTCTTGTTGGTTTATTTAGAAAACCTAAAAGAATCAGCAAAGAGCATAATTGTCACAATTCATAGTTTTAACAAAGTATCAGAATAGGAAACAAATTTACAAAACAATAAAATGCAAATTTAATACTAATAAAAAAGAAGGATATGAGACAAATGTAATTACTTTCTAAATAATTATAAAAATACTTGAATTATCTGGGAGTTATATGTCCAAGATACCTACATACCTTCGGGCCTTGAATGAATATTACTACAAAATGCAAATGAAAAGGAAAAATAGTGATATGTTCATTACTCATAATTAGATTAAGACAATATAAGGAAAATGATCATTCTAACTAAATCAATTTTAAGTTTCATATTCAACGTAATATCAGTTAAGGTTCTTTTAATTAAGAGTAACAACAACCTTCTGCATCTGGTTTCTCAGGCCACAGTACATTGGAATGTGCAAAACTGAAAGTGGAGAGGGAGCACTAAGGATGTCATACTAACACCCAAAAGAAAGAAGAGATGATAGATCATTGCCACATTTAGCAACATATTTGGAAGTACTGCCAGGAACTTACTATCCTTTACTCAAGAAAGGGAGTATGACAGAAAAAGTTCATATAGAAAGGCTAGCAAAATGGTTCCACTATGATATTTATTAAAACTTCAGAAAGAGAATCTTTAAGAATGAGAGGACTCAGAGACATAAGAAGAGAAGAAGAGATGCTTGTGAAAAAGGAGCTAGGGAGGAAGAAGAAACATACTACAATGAAGAAAGATAAATCTGTTAAAGAATGATAACAGAATTCAAATATGATGTGGAAAAGAAACAAATGGTACTGAAAAGGAAATTGTTTGAGAAGAAACTAAAAGAAGATATCAATATGTATTTTTAAATTAATTTAGTCAAATTTAAAATTTAGAATTTCCTTAAAAATTATTTAAGTTTTAATATTCCCCTGACTGAATGGCTGAAACAGGAAACCTGAGCAGAAAAGAAATTAGGGGAGAGGGAAGAATAAAAAGCTGACACAAAGAGTAAAAATTTTAAAAAATGTAATCTATATAGCAATTAGGGACAATTTAGTGTAGGAGGAAACAGATACTGAGGGAATAAGCATTTGGTAACTTAGCAATATAACTTATATTCATAATTATTATGCTGAGCCAAGAAGGAAGCTACTCAAATTATACTTAATCTCTAGTTCTCTGAGAAAGTAGCTTACGGATTAAAGCCTATTAAAAGAATTTCCATCAACCAAAAAAGGTTATTTTTTTAAAATAATGTTCAAACTAAATGGAATAAACTTCAGTTACGTGAAAAAAAAAATCACTTAAGTAGAAAATCTTACTTCCCATGAGGGCTAGGAAGCATAGGCCTTAATTCATCTGGAAAATGTCAGGACAAAGACTAATGTTAACTTACTGATCCCACTAAAGCTATTTCTATTCCAATAGCTTGTACTTATTGATTGGGTAATTTGTTCCGCAGCTAAAAATTCTGAGAGGAAATATATATATATATATACACACACATATATGCATATATATGTATACATATGCAAATATACACATATACATGCATATGTATATATACATAGATGTATGTGTGTGTATATATATTCATACATATATTCACATACATATGCAAACAAATGAATAAAAGAATGAATACATGAATAAATAAAGACTTAAGAACTATAACATACTCCTAACCCAACATACCATTTGAAAGAAGCTTCAACCTGGAGAGTCAAAAGTTATGACCCCAATAATACATAACAACTCTGAAAACATCTTAAAACATTATGATATCAAAACGAAATATTATACATTTTTGAAGATGTATAATCAAGAAGAGGTACAAATCTGGCACAGTAGATAAAGGATTGATCTTGGAGTCATGAAGATATGACTTTCCATCTTGACTCTGATATATATATAATCATTTTAACACCTTTGTGCTTCCACTCTCTACTATTACAAGTTACAGGTGAGTTGCACATCTGCATTAATGATCAGCACTTTCACACTAGAAGTTCACTACAATGAAGAAAAGTGAGGCCTGAACAGAAGAAAAAAAATATTCCATATTGCCATGCTCTCACTGTCAACATCTTGAATTTGAAATTTGAAAAATAACATACCCTCAAAGTTCAGGTATATTCCTGTGATGCTTATCATAGAGTAAGGATAAAATCTTTATTTTACATTCTGTAATTTTCTTTCATTTTAAATTTAGAATTTAAAATGATTTATTCAAAACAACAGCAACAAAAATAAAGTAGTCTTCATATAATGTTAAATATTTGTCTGATAAACAGGCCCTTCATCTTCTTTCCTTGGCTTATAGAATCCAAAAAGTCTCTTGGTTTGAAATATTTGAACTGAAAAAAAAAAAACAACCTAAACCTAGAATTCATTTTTTTTTTTAAACTGAAGGAGGAAATATTTAGATGTCCTTGCAGGCTTGACTCTATAATTTCTGGGAGTAAGAACCATCCACCACAACCTATTTCTTCAATGACTGAGCTGTTCCAGTGAAACCATGATGTTGCAGTTTTTGTGTATTTCAAATTTTAAAATGTGAGCTATCATCAGGAAGCATTTGCATCTGATATATGAACATTAAACTGTTTTAATGAAACTACAGCGTGCTACGGTTTTTATTAACTGCATAAAATGCCAAATGCTTACTAAATATCATTTATATTGCTCTGTTAATCTTAATAAATGATGATTGCATTAGAGTATCAGCACTTTTCAAGAGAATATGGGATCTGCAGGGCTCTTCATTTGGCTAGAAAAACATTACAAAATCATGTAGGCATTTTGAAAACATAACTGAAACCTTAGTTTAAAGACAAGTAGGAAAGAATGTTTGAATAGACATTAGTGACTTCTCCATTAACCCAGAGCTCTTATGCTCTAGAATTTAGCTTCAAAATAAAGCAGGAACTTCACAAGTGATAGGCATCACCTAATAATGGAACAAAATGAGAATATAAAAATTCATAGGAAATGGAATAAAAACAAAGAGATGACCATTATCCCTCTCCACATTAGTCACTTCTAAGTTGCTAATTTCCTCAAAGTTCTCGAAATAAATTTAAGCTAGTTTAAATGTACATAAGCAATAATTGGTAGTGTTTACCTTTATATTTTTCTCATTTGCATATTCAATTAACGCCTCTATTTTCTCTGTCTCTGTGTTTTTCTTTCTCTCTCTCTCATAGAACCCAATCTCCAGAAAATAAATTTGAACTTTATAAATAAAATACATTTTTTTCTAGATAGGGATAACATAACATGATGGTGAAAACCTGAATTTATAGACCCTGAATTATGATTTCAAATTATAATTTGAATGTTGTTTACCCTAGGCCATTAATTTTATATTGCATTAATATTGGTTTATCAGGTAGTCAGCATAAATTAAAGAATGGCAAGATAGTTATTAAATGCAGGTATCTTGTTTAAAGTGGTTGTGGATAGTGTTAGGCCTGGGGTAGAGAAAACCTGGGTTCCAATCTCATTATTTCCTATCTGACTGGCCCTGGGGAAATCACTTAAACATTTGGTGACTTAGATGTAGGATTTAACTACTTAGGGTCAGAGATAGGTATATGACCTGTTCAAATGGAAACAACACTCACACTTGAAACTCTCCATGCTGACTAAAATCAGAGTTACTTCACTTAAATTTTTTTTTTAGTTTATAGTTTTCTTTATGTATAAAAATTTAAAAAAAAAGATAGCAGTTACTCATTAAAATACTCTTTATTTCTTGTATCACATATTAGAGCTGGAAGGGTTTTTAGAGTTTATATAATCCAACTTCCACATTTTTTTTCAGTTTCAATTCAATCAACTGACTTTTATTAAGAACTTAATATGTGACAATCACTGTGGCCACTGGGGATACAAAAAAACCCAAACAAACAGAATAAGTACCTGGCTTAAGGAAATTTCAGTCTGCTTTGGGAATCAAAATCTACAGAGGCGAGTAAATATGAAATATTTACAAAGTTATATACAATACTCTCAGGGGGGATAAAGTATTAAAACCCATAGGATCAGGTAAAGGTAGCAGTAGGAGGTGGTGCTAAAGCTACACATAAAAAGTACATAAAGGCTATGTATGTCCATGTCTACGCTGGTATAGAATTGCTTATGTTCAAATGAGGAAAAAGAAGATCATGTTCCCAAGTTTGCTCACTATTTCTAGGGCACTGAGTTATTGTTGTTGTTACTTTTGTCTAAAACAAAGCAGAATAAAAGTATCCAAAATATACATGGAACTAGTTTAAACGCAATGTTCCAAAGGTCTTCTGGCAGATTTAAACCACTAGAGCTTAAATCTGCCAGAGACTTCTGGGAAACTCCGCATAAAAAAACCAATTGCCATGCCCCAGCAGATAAATGGTCAACGGATATGATGGCACACTTCTTTAAAAAATTACAAATCAAACAACCATGTGAAAATTTGCTTCATATGACAGATAATAAGAAAAATGCAAATTAAAACAACTGTCCATTTACTTTAAACCTAGCTAATCAGCAAAGATGACAAATAATGGTAATGAATAGTTAATGTTGGAGGAGTTGTGGAAACATAGGTGTATCCACGCAGTATTGTTCGAACTACGAATGGAAAACAACTAGGAATTCTGTCAAGTCTCTTTGTTTCAGAGATTACACTTTTAGAATGGGAGATTGGAGATGGAAAAACTTCATATGCATACAAAATTTATCATAGTACTTTTTTCATCATGGCAAAAAGTTACAAAGGTACAAACATTTACAAAGTTACAGAGAGTTATAGCGTAGATGCACACTGAGGTTGACTAACAAATTTTTGTACATAAATGTAATGAAATCTGATTATTCCTTCAGAAATATGAATAGGAAGAATGTGGAGAACATGGGAAGATTTAAAGTGAAGTCAGTAGAAGCAGAAAACAATGACTACAATAATGTAAAAGGATGATATAAGCTACCAAATAACCAAACCAAATAAAGTGCAAACTATGTGTTTTATAGTGATGGAGTTGCTTTAGAGAAGAGAACGTGTACCTCCCTTCTTTCTTGGTAGAAGTGATTTTGGGTGTGAGACAGTATGTATGTTGTTAGAGGTGCTGTGCCAGTTTTGTTCATTGCTTTTATTTTCATTTATAACAAGGATTTAGCTTATTCCTCTACGACCTAAATTGGGGATAATTACTTGGGTGATAACAAAGACCAGTTTCTGGGAGACAAGAGAATGTAAACCAAGGACATTATGTATTGTCCTACTACTTGTTAGGAGGAGTAGGAAGAGCCTCTCTTCATTGGATGTGTAACTTGAACATCTTTAACATCTAATGTGACTGAGGTAACTATCTTAAATGAGTCTTGGTAAAAGACTCTTCCATTTCTACTTACTGAGTGATACCATGCTGTAATGGTCTGAGGGCCACCCCCTTAGGCCATGTTACCCAATGGAAACAAGTTTGAGATTTGATCTATTCTGATTCATCAATTTCAGTTCTAAGTGAAGGGAAGGGACTAAATATTTAAATAGCACCTACTATGTGCCAAGCACTGCTTAAGTGGTTTACAAATATTATCTCATTTGATCCTCATAACAGTGCTGCAAAGAGGTACTATTATTATAATATCCTTTTTACAGTTGAAGAAACTGAGGAAAACAGAGGCGACCTTTGCTTAAGGTCACACAGCTCATGTCTTAGACCGAATTTGAGCTCAGGTTTTCCTGACTTCAGGCCCTGTGGTCTCTTCACTCCACCAGTTAGCTGCCAACAAAGAGTGCAGTCCTTGGACCCTGGCTTCTCACAGCTTCCCTGTTGGGCAAGTATCAATATCTGACCTGCAATCCTGGAATCCAAGGTCCACACACCTGAGCTTCTGGGTCAGAGATCTCACTTCTTATATGTACAACTAAAAAGGGCAAAACAAAACAGACCAAAATTCCAAAATCATTTCTCAGGGCCAGCTGGACTGGCAGAAGGGGAAGGTTGCCCTCAGGCCCTTATACTGCATGATATCCATGCAGAAACCTACTATGAATAAAGGAGCCCTTTATTCTTGGGATCTGCTAGAAAGAGACAACAACTATAATTCAGTTAGGTAGATTTAAAGACTCAGGGAGTCCAGGCTATACAGCTCATGTAAAGAGATTGCATCTACCCAAACATTAGGCCAGTGCTGAGTGTCTATATTTGAACTAGCCCTCCAATCTTAGAGAAGCAGGTTCCTAGCATCTTCTAAATGAATGCCTCAATTTTAAGTGGTCTAGGCATTCACAAAATCTGTTACGTCTCTTCTCTCTCTCTCTCTCTCTCTCTCTCTCTCTCTCTCTCTCTTCTCTCTCTCTCTCTCTCTTCCTCCCTCTCATAAATCTTTCTTACAGATGATGGCTCTCTTGGGGGTAGAGTGGGAAAGGTTATATTTAGAAATGACTGTAATTCAAAGGCAAAATATATCAATAAAATTTTTAAAAGGGAAGAAAAAATGGAATAAACATGTTTCATATGCAACAAACTACATTGATGAGAGGAGTTTCCATGCTGGGAGCTCCCCTACACTAATAGATTAACAGGTCCAGACCCAATCACCATCCCCAGAGGAAAATATTAAAATTGGATTAATACATCATTATCATAAAATTATTTTATATTTTGTTAGTGAATTAAATAATCTTATTCTTTTATAGATTGAAGATACTAGTATTTTCATAAAATGCAAAAAAAAATTAGATACCATAGCAGAGCAATACTTCAAGTTTCAAATCTAAGGCTGATATTTTTCTATATGGAAGAAAATGCTATAGCAAAAAATCTCATTTAGTTATTAGAAATTATCACTATGTTTGGTTTTTGATGCAGAAGCACATAGATTACTGGTGCTGAACCACATGGTAGATGCCTGGACTTTTATTTATTTTTGGAAGGGCTCAGGATGGGAAAGTTCTTATAAGTATGTGTCCATACACATATATAAACATATGTATATATGATAAATGTACATATATATGCATATATATGTATATATATATATATAAAAATATATAAATATATGTGTGTGTGTATATATATACATATATATGTATGTTTCTTGCTAGGAGTAGCATTTAATTATCTTCAAAAGTGTGTATATATACTCATATATATATAGATGCATATAAATACACATACATGCATATACATATATTTATGTTTATGTTTTTCTGTTGGTATTTTGTTTATGGGAGGAGATTTAGAATATATGAGGTCAAGTGTCAGTATTTATCTTTGTATTTCCATAACTTAGTAAAATAATTAATAAAGATTATAAACTCAGCTGATTTTGAATGTTTCATTCACTATGAGTTAAGTAGCACATGCAATGTACTAACTAGTTTTTATTAAGTTCATCTTAAATTTAAAAAATCTGATTTAGTTTCTTAAAATAAAGTTTTAAATAAGAAAATTTTAATTGTTTCAATTTTTAAAAATTAGTCAAATCGCTTTTTTTTAATGTTGTGCAGTCTTGGAAACTCAGTGAATTACCTCAGAAGAGCCTTAGCAATTGCTCTTTGGGACTTACTTAGGTGGTAGGAAGTGAAAAAGAAGGATTACAATTTTTTTAAAAAATCTGTAATGTGGTCACTACTGTGCTCACATGTGACCGATGCTAATGATGGCGTAAAGATAAATCACAATATGAATGAGACTCACAAAAAGAAAGCAGTATAACATGAAAGCAAATGAGAGAAAAAAGTAGCATCAGTAGTGGGACTAAATAGCACCATCATTCTCATACAGTATCTCAATTTGTCAATGCTTATTTTGGTTCCTGATACCAAATAGGCTGCCCTTAAAAACCCTAAAACATTTATTATGTAGAAATACTGGATCATAAGCACACAAGTTCAGACAGGATTAGTTAGTATTCCTGTTTCCCATTATAGAACTAATAAAAATTGTCAACCTCCTACCTTCTATCCCCTTCTGCAACATTATCTGGAAGATGTAGCCTATCCCTTGATAGACCTTCTACAGCTCCTTCTGTAGAAAACAAAACCAAACCACCTTTTTAAGTGAGTCATTTTTTCCTCTTTAATTACTCTTTAAGTATAGCTTTTTATGCAAATGAAGTAAATTTATGAATATTTCTCATTTTGGAGGGTAGAACAGAATAATTAAGTCATAATTAGCAAACAAGGCATAGGCTTTGATCCAGGGCAATGGGAATGGGTAGCCTATTTCAAAGAATAGAGAGTGGGAGGGATACTTGCATCTTCACCGAAGTAAATTTCTCCACATAGAATAATTCTTTCTCTAATCCTTATCTTGAAGTGATCCATTAGCAGGGTCTACTTCAGGGTCCCATTAATCACTATGGAATCCCTCTCATGGTGTTGTTTTCTGCCTAATTACTTCAGGTGGAAAGTGTGAGTTGCACACCTGCATGGAAAAACTAAAAACTTCTCTGCAATGCAATATCTCTAGGAATTTGATTTTTCCATTACGTCATATTATTGTTTTGCTCAAATGTTTTTAATAAACAAAATCATTCTACAATATAAAACTTAAAATAATGAATTGGAAGGGGCAGCTAGTGGTACAGTGGATAGAGCACTGGCCCTGGATTCAAGAGGACCTGAGTTCAAATCTGGGCTCAGACACATAACACTTACTAGCTGTGTGACCCTGGGAAAGTTACTTAACCCCATTACCTAACTAAAAACTAATTAATTAATTAATTAATTAAATTTAAAACAAATAAAAAAATAAAAAAAGGAATCTGAGATTTCTGTTCTAGGATAACTGAGGTTCTGAAAACTTATTCATGTCTGGTTGACTAAAAATGTTTCACAGATTCATTGTTTTCTTCAGCAACATATTCGCCTCAAGAAATACACCTATAAATGTATGGACTTATCCCAAAGAGATTATATAAAGTGGAAAAGGACCCACATGTACAAAAATATTCATAGCAGCTATTTTGTGGTGGCAAAGAATTGAAAATTGAGGGGACGCCCATCAATTAGGGAATGGCTGAAGAAGTTAAGGTATATGAATGAAATGGAATACTATTGTGCTATAGAAATGAGCAGGTGGACTTCAGAAAAACCTGGAAAGACTTGTATGGTATGATGCTGAGTGAAGTGAGCAGAACTAGGAGAATGTTGTACACAGTAACAGCCACATTGTGCAATGACTAACATTGATAGACTTAGTCCTTCTCAGCAATTCAAGGCTCTAAGACATTTCCAAAGGCCTCATGATGGAAAATGCTATTCACATCCAAAGAAAGAATTATGGAGTTTGAATGCAGATTGAAGCATACTATTTGCTACTTTTTTTTTCTTCTGTTGTGTTTTGTTTCTTTTTTCCGGTGGTTCCTCTTATTGGTTCTAATTCTTCCTTCCAACATCACTAATGTGAAAATATGTTTAATAGGAATGTATATGTATAGCCTATATTAGATTGTGTAGTGTTTTGGGAAGGGAGGAAGGGAAGAAGGAGGAGAAAAATTTAAAATTCAAAAGCTTATGGACGTGATTGTTGATAAATCAAAATAAATAAATTTAAAAAAATTTTAAATGTATGGACTAAGTAATTTTCATTATAAACGTTAAAACTGATAGATTTCTCTCAGTTCCTTCTGTAAACTGAATCAATAAGGTGCCAATTCAGATAACTCACACCCTTAAAACCTGCTTTTTCAACAAGTAAGGAGTTTGGGTCTAAATTATATGAACCATTGCTTCAATTCTGTACTTCATTTTGCTTTTCAAAACTTTTTCCAGACTCCCCAGAGTTCTCTTCCACTCCTTCGTCACTTTCATAATACTAACAACTGAAGAAGGGGAGTCTATGCTATCATCCAACTCCATTTACTCTGAAGTTATCTATATCCTACATATTACTTAGCAGACATAATGAACGTCATATACAAGCAAGCCATCACCAAGTGCCACTCAATAAACAAATGGTGGTCAGGATCTATTTGGAGTAAAGGAAAAAACAAAGACGATTTGAGGTAGCTTCCCCAGGAGATAACAAGGCATTGGCAAGTCCATTTTAGTCTCTTGCCCACACTCCAACCATCCAGCCACTGGCTAACTGCCTTGATGTCTGTCTTCTGGTTTTGATCTCTCCCCCATTATTGTACAAAGTAGATCAAAACCAGGCATTATGCCATTTGTAGTCATGAGGATCAGCCTATTCTATGACTAAAAGAGAACAGGAAAACACTTGCCAATAATTTGGGCAAAATGTGCAAGATTTTACATCTTTCGTTGGATTTTAGGCATAGAAACATACCACCTCCACCACAGTGTTATAAAATTTGGAAACAGATATCTAACAGAAGGCTAACTGAGATTATGAAGAGACAACTGTTTGGCTCATTATAAAGTCAGATGTGTTCTTTGGCATTTGAGTGGACAGCAGAGACGTTGACATTAACACATGGCTCATTAGGAGTGAATTTGAGCTTGGCCTTTTGCTGCACTTAAAACAAAATACCTAATATACAAAAGCATCTCCTTGAAAATGCCGATACGATCTCTTAAACATACAGAGCAGTGATTGAAAATGAAGTCACCATACCTCTAGGCACTAGGCCATTAAAAGCCTAGTGCCTGTCTTAAAACTCATAAAGAAAACAATGAAACAGCAAAAGATCATGTTCATTTTATCTTTCTTGTTCCTGGTGACAAATACACTGACTTTTCTCGTCCCAGCTAACTGTTTATCACATTCTAGGGCAGGTGGCCTTGTAGTATCACTGTTGTGTCATGTTTAGAGTCTTCTATAGTAGTTAAGGGTTAGTTACCATTTCTATTATAAATCTAGATTGTAAAACTCACTTGTTTCCATTTGCATCATATTGAAATTTGAGACATGAGGCAGTCACTATATTGCGTATGTGCAATAAAATCTTCTTTGATGTTTAAAGCAGCTTGACATTGGCTATTGAAAAACAGAAGTAAGCAATGACTAGCTATCACCAAGAATGGCTTATACCACTTAGAGTGTTAATCTCTTTTTCATTATTCAGGCTTGTATATTTTGAGTTGGAAGTGACCTTAGAGGTCACCTACCCCAGCTTGTTAATTTATGAGGAAAGTGTGACTTTTGGCACCCTGACTGAAAACAAATTGGATATGTGTTCATTTCAGTTTCAACAGCAAACTGAGGCTCAGAAAGTTTAAGTGACTTCACCAAGGTCAAGAAGTAATTAGTTCTAGAAGCAAAATTTGAACCTAAGTCTTCTGATTCTATATCCAATATTATTTTTTTTTTCCATCTATACCAAGCTGAACTGCATTCAGGGGCTTTAAATATTCTCTATTCAGCACAACTGAAGTCAAAACATTTCATTGTAAAATCTCAAGTCATTATGAGCATTTAATTTGATTGCCATTTAACTCTACCTTATTTTGGTGCTACCATGAAATGGAAATGCAAAAACAAGGCTGGTTCACAATTTGTTTACATCACAAACATGTAACTTTTATGAAGTCATTTGACAGAAGTTACTTATTCTGTACATTTGTTGAAGCAAATAGGTTGTCAAAGAAATCAGGACATTCTATCAGACATTTCACAGTCAACTAGAAATGACTAAATAAGCCCTAGTAATCCCAGAGTGGATATCCCAAGTTACCTTTTTAAAATATTTTTTATATAAAAAAGGAAACTACTACAGTAAATATTTGAACAACACAACAACAGGATAATAGATGAATCAAATTCCTAGAAGCGAGGCAGTTCAGTGTTAAATTTGAAATGCTATCCTTAATTCCCTGGGTGCTCAATACACTAGGTGTTTCTGAACAAGGAGTGATATTACATGCTCTGTATGATGCAATCCTAGGTCAAGGGAAGGTTAACCAAGTACAGAATGGCCTTTTTACTTCTCAAGTCACACAGTAAAGAACAACTTAAAATTTGGGCCAAATTTTCTTTTCCTTTCTTTTCTTTTTTGTTATATTCCAGTTTCCAATATCATGTGTTGAAGTTTATTCAAAGAAATTAAATTGAGCCTACAGGAAAACAAAAAAAAGTCCCCAATTTATTCAAAATAGAATTGTATTCCCAAAGTTCATATATGTCAAATTCCAAATTCATTTTCCAATATAAATAGCATTACAGATTCTGGGTACAGTACCAGGTCAGCACATAAAACCAATAGCACACCTCTACTTAAGACCCATTCTGATGCCTCATTGTGGCAAGACGACCTTGTGTTTTCAAACAGTACGTAAGAAAAGTGAAAGGTCTGCCAGATCTTACTCAAGCTGGAAAAGCTTCAAGTATTGGCCCAGCACGTGGACCCATCAGCTGACTGTGTGTCTGTTAGAGGAGGAGTAGTCTAGCAGAGTTCCAAGGGGATTATCACCAAAAGGTTGGCCAACAGGTGATGATTTATTTCAGCCACAACTCATGAGGATTGTAGAAGTGTTGTAATCTATGCCTAGGGAAGGAAGACACATATGGTATCTCATTTTGTTAATGTTTATTTTGGTTCCTAGAATTAAAATCATAAACAGGTTGCCTTGAAATTCCCCAAAATTTATTAGGGATAACACACATGCAAGCATATATAATATGGCCAATATGTGTTTTATATGTGATGTTTACATATATGATACAAAATGAAAATATTTACTGGGGATGTTACATAAATGTATACATATATGTATACATAAACACATATGTAATATTCCTAATAAATGTTTTATATA
This sequence comes from Phascolarctos cinereus, assembly GCF_003287225.1. Taxonomy (NCBI): domain Eukaryota; kingdom Metazoa; phylum Chordata; class Mammalia; order Diprotodontia; family Phascolarctidae; genus Phascolarctos; species Phascolarctos cinereus. The sequence continues at coordinate 199,013,222 of NW_027555736.1, forward strand.
TCAGATATGTATATATTCACATATTTCCATGTAGATACACTCATGCATGTGCACATTAATATGACACAAATATGTAGGAGTATGTGTATGAATACTTGTATGTATACATATATGAAATAAATAGGTTCATAATACTCAGTGTCCAAGTATTCTGAGCTTGTTGATGTGATTTAATTGGATCAAAGAGGGAATTGCAAATAGGCATTTTCTAGTATAATGGCTTATATGCATTCATAGAGGTTGTGTATATGTCAGAGACTGGACTTGAGTCCAGGTCATCTTGGCCCCAAAGCCAGCTGTCTACACATTATAACACATAACTTCTCTACAATAATGCAACGAACTGTGTCAACCAATGTTTAAGGGTAAAGCACAATGTTTGAAAAGAATAATTCAGTGCTGCCAATGACCTCCAGGAAGAATACTGGAACTTAGCTTCATAATGGCCCGGCAAAGGTGGGGCCACTATTCTGCATGACACAAGACCTTTAGATTCACTGATGTCAAGCTGAATGTATCACCAGAGACAGAGAAACTAGAATTCAAGGGACCTGCAGAGGAATCTCAGCCAAGGAATATCTGAGGGACTCCCTATGATAGATGAAAGGTGGAAGAGCATCAATTTTACCATGTCACATGAGCAATATAATTTCAATGTCGTGAAAGCTTCTTTAAGTTGAATGAAAATTATATGGTTTTTCATTTAATCAAATCAAGAATTTATTAAAAGCCTACCATATACCAGTCACTGTGCAAGGCTCTGGGGTTACAAATATGAAGAATAAAACAATCAATGAACTCCTTAATGTAGGGGATCCCGTTATCAATGTAAGTCAGTACCTTAATTTTTTTTTTTAAATGGTCTCAGACAGTGGTCTAGAACATGGAGACATTAAATGACTTGTCCAGGAATGCATAGATTTGAGAGATGTTATGGATAAAAAAATTGGCAACTAATTGGATATGTGGGATGAGGGGGAATGAGGACTCAAATCAAGACCAAAAATTTAAACCTGAGGGAATGGAAGAAAGGTGGTGTTTGCTAGAAATAGGGAAGTTTGAAGCTATAAATTCGAGGAAAAGATAATTAATTATGCTTTGGATATCTTGAATTTGAGAAGTCACTCTGGTTTATCCAGTTTGAAATGATTATTAGCTAGGTGGCATAGTTGATAGAGTACCAGGTCTGGGGTCAGGAAGACTTGAGTTGAAATCCAGCCTCACTTCCTGGCTTTTTGACCCTGAGTAAGTCACTTAATCTTGTTTGCCTCAATTTCCTCATCTGTAAAATGAGCTTGGGAAGGAAATGACAAGCCATTCTAGCATCTTTGCCAACAAAACCCCAAACAAACAAGAAAAGAATAAACCGACCCAAATGTTGTCACAGTCAGACATGAATGCAACAAACAACTGAACAACAAGAAAATTAAGCAATTGGCAACATAGGATTGAAGCTCAGAGGAAAGTATAGGACTAGATGTATATTTCTACAGATATAGTAATTAGAAATAATAATTAAATAAAAAAGAGTAATGAGGTCACCAAGAGATAAACAGAGAATGAGAAGTGATTGATAGTCTTTTTTTTTTCCTTTTTGGTAATACTATAGTCCAACATTGTTATTTGGATTGGTATACAATGGCATGAGAATAATATAGACAAGGGATTTATAAGTTGCAAGTTTGTCTCCCACATGTAGCAATGAGGTGTCATGTGGCTTGAAGAGAAGCAGAATAGATGCCTCTAGCTTTTTTTTCCTATCCTTCATCAAGGGAGACTTTATATCTTGGCAGGAGAGTAAGCGGGAGATTGGGGCCAGAAGTTTGCTACTCTGTTCTTCCAAGAAAGAAGGGGGGACTATACTAGATTTAAATCTACCTGTTTCCTCGAATATTGTTAGTCTAGTAGTTTTCCAGTTCAGGCTAAATCTCTGATTACTTGTCATTAACATGGCAGAGACCCTAAGCTTTGTATTCAGGGTTTGACTCTCTTCCCACTGAATACTAGTTCCACAATGAACACACACAGAAGCAGCAAAGAAACCCATTTATTCACCTTGGTAATAAAACAGAAATCAGAGAAAGTCTACATAGGAGAATATATGCCAGACAATACAGAGTAAAGGAACTTTCTCATGGGGAGCAAGGTCACTCAGCTTCACCAAGAGAGAGGGTCCTAGATCTCACCTAAGGGGAAATTCCCCAAACTTTCTAATTTAGCAAGCTGGGGATAGAGGCTTGATGAAGACTGCAAGTTATTTGTGCCTTGGTTTCTTTCAGAATCGTATTTTTCCTTCAACAACCTGAAGTGGGGTTGTCATCATCCATCTTCTATCTGGAATCTGGAAGCAAGAAGCTCCCAAAGAGATCAAAGAAACTCAAGAGTTTGAAGAGACCAAATCTCTCACACAGGCACAGGGCATTAATCTCCATCAGTGAGGAGAGATGCCCATAACATTTGTATGTGTGTTTCTTTATACAAGTATATGCGTATGAATGTGTATATTCACACATACGTGCGGGCATGCATTTGTGTATGCATATGTACACATACCCACGTGTATATAGCCCTGCCATCTTGGAAAAATCCTTTAAAACATGTCAATCATTTAGAATATAAACCTCATAGATTTGCTTGTGGCAAACTGAGGTTGTGAATTATCCAGTGCCCCACTACTAGAATATATCAGAGAAAGTATTCAAACACTTTCAAAATTTTCCTGGGCAAGAACACCAGGTCATGTTGCCTCTGTAGGAAAATAACAGCATACAGAAAATTCATATATTCATTTTCAACTTGGTTTCTTCATATATATATATATATATATGTATATATATATATATGTATATATATATATATATATATATATATATATATACATACATATATATATATATGTATATTTAAGTAAAAATCATCAAAGACTGGACAGATTATTTTATTTCCTTTGTACTACATTGCCAGAATAAAGACATTCTAATAACGAACTAAACTTGTTTTTTATTATTTCAAAAATATATCAGGTTTTTATTTTTACTAAAATAATATCATATAAAGTCATGTGATATTTTATGACAATGAATATTAGGACTTCAACATGTATAGAATCATTCCTCTGGGTCACACTTCATTTTACAGTCAGCTCAATTATTCACAGATTACAGAGCAGGTTTTTTTGTTTGTTTTTTGAAAGTTACACATTGAATTTATTGTTTATTTAAAAGAAAAGGAAGCTATGTATAACAGAGACTTGCAGTTTCATATACAATCCTCTTTTCCTGTTCTATGTGTTTGGAAATGCTTGTTTTATTTGGTATTTAAGTTTAGAATAAAGAAAAAAGTAAACACAAAAACAAAACAAAAACACTCAGACCATAATTACAGGTAATGATTATGTATGACTTCAGTAATATGATTTCCCTAGCATAATTCCCACTCAAAAAAAAGAAAAAAGAAAAACACTCCATATTTAAGGCAGGAAGAATAGTTTTTTCACCATTTAGAAAATACTTTAGAATCTTGCTCTTAGGAGACAGTACATTTATTTCAACCACGCTTATCAAATGCTCAAAGTACATTGGTAATTCTTATTTTGGAATAGATTCCTGAGCCTGTAGAATGGCCTTCTGAATGTTCTCAATGTTGGCAAATCTCCACACTTTGAGGGTAGATTTGATTTTTAGAAACAGCTGAGAGCTATTCAGAGTCAAATCTAGTAAGGTGGGTAAGTCACAAATATAGTGTGGTAGGTTTAAAAAAGAGATTATAATAAGTAAGGTTTTCTGATGTGGCATAAAAAATCTTTCAAAACGCAGCTTAACTATGAAACATTCTTTGTATTCTTTGTTCTCCTCAGTCTATCATGATTTCTCCATTCTGTGAACTCTTGTTGCATTTCGTTTACAACTCTTTTGTAGCACTAACCACACTGTATTGTGTATTTAGAGTTGGGGGGGGCAGAGCCAAGATGGCGGAGTGAAAGCAGTGACTTGCTTGAGCTCTCCTACAAACCCCTCCAAATACTCATAAAAAATGGCTCTAGACATATTCTACAGCATCAGAACCCACAAAAAGACAGAGTGAAACAAATTTCCAGCCCAAGACAACCTGGATGATTGATCAGAAAGGTGTTATCGCGCCGGGCTGGGAGCGCAGCGCAGAGCAGCGTGGGCACGCAGGTCGCAGCAAAACTGGAGCAGGCCTCAGAGGGCTGAATCGCTGGCAGGTGTGGAGGTTTCCAGACTCCTAAATCCACGAATGCCAACTTAGAAGGTCAGTGGGAAAAGTCTGTTTCTGTCGGTGGTCAGAGAGGAAGGTGGGGTCTCAGCTCAATTCCCCAACAGCCTGGCCCTGGAGGGGGCAGCTGCTTCCCCAGCTTCCAGCCCACAGACTGAGAGGGAATCCAGTGGCTGATCAGAGAGGGACTGCAGGGATCTCTTTGCCAGTGCTGAGGCAGGAATCTCTTGCTTTGCTGGTGTGTGGACCCTGGGTCACAGTTCTGGGAGGCAGTGCTGGGGTGAGGAGGAGTGCTGGGGTAGAGCAGCTTGTAGTGGCTGTGGAGAGGAACCCTTCCTCACAGTTACGGGACAGAAAGGAATACTTGTGGTCACAGGCCAGGAAAGGAGTAAACACCTCGCCCCTTATCATACCACCTTGGAAGAACTGAAAATTTAAAGGTCCCTACAAGTATCTCTGAAAACAGCTACACAAACCCCTGAAGCTGGGGACAGTACATTCTCCACATTGGAAGCAGACTCTTACCTTAATAAGGAGTTTAAAACTCAAGTAATTGTCTGGGATCATGAGCAAGCAGTGCAAAAAGAGTCAGACTATATTATCTTACTTTGGTGAAAAAGAAGATCAAAATATACAACCAGAAGAAGACAACAAAGTCAAAGCTCCTACATACAAAGCCTCCAAGAAAAATATGAATCAGTCTCAGGCCTTGGAAGAGCTCAAAAGGGATTTTGAGAAGCAAGTAAGGGAAGTAGAGGAAAAACTAGGAAGAGAAATAAGAGTGATGCAAGAAAATCATGAAAAACAAGCCAACAGCTTGCTAAAGGAGACCCAAAAACATACTGAGGAAAATAACACCTTAAAAAATAGCCTAACCCAAATGGCAAAGGAGGTCCAAAAAGCCAATGAAGAGAAAAATGCCCTAAAAAGAAAATTTGGCCAGATGGAAAAGGAAGTCCAAAAGCTTACTGAAGAAAATACTTCCTTAAAAATTAGAATAGAGCAATTGGAAGACAGTGACTTTATGAGAAATCACGACACAGTAGAACAAATCCAAAAGAATGAAAACTTAGAAAACAATGTGAAATACCTCATTGGAAAAACAACTGACCTGGAAAATAGATCCAGGAGAGAGAATTTAAAAATTATTGCCACTACCTGAAAGCCATGATCAGAAAAAGAGCCTAGACATCATCTTTCAAGAAATTATCAAGGAAAACTGCCCTGGGCAAAATAGAAATTGAAAGAATCCACAGATCTCCTCCTGAAAGAGATCCCTAAAGGAAAACTCCTAGGAATATTGTAGACAAATTCCAGAGTTCCAGGTCAAGGAGAAAATCTTACAAGCTGCAGAAGGAAACATTTCAAGTACTGTGGACACAATCAGGATAACACAAGATTTAGCAGCTTCTACATTAAAGGACGCAAGGGCATGGAATATAATATTCCAGAGGGCAAAGGAGATAGGATTACAACCAAGAATCACCTACCCAGCAAAACTGAGTATAATCCTTCAGGGGAAAAAATGGTCATTCAGTGAAATAGAGGACTTTCAAGCATTCCTGATGAAAAGACCAGAGCTAAATAGAAAATTTGACTTTCAAATACAGGACTCCAGTGGAACATGAAGAGGTAAACAGGAAAGAGAAATCATAAGAGACTTATTAAGATTGAACTGTTTACATTCCTGCATGGAAAGATGATATTTGTAACTCATGAGAACTTTGTCAGTATTAGGGTAGTTGGAGGAAAAAAAATTGTATGTATGTATATATAGATAGATAGAGGGCACAGGGTGAGTTGAAGATTAAGGGGTCATATCTGGAGAATAAAATTAAGGGATGAGAGAGGATGATACTCGGAGAAGAAGAAAGGGAGAGGTAGAATGGGGTAAATTATCTCACAAAAAAACAGAAAAGAAAAGTCTCTCACAGTGGAGGGGAAACAGGGAAAGGTGAGAGGGAATGAGGAATCTTATTCTCATAGGATTTGGCTTAAGGAGAGAATAACATACACATTCAATTGGGTATGGAAATCTGTCTTACCCTACAGGAAAATAGGGGGAGAAGGGGACAAGAGAGCAGGGGGGTGATAGAGAGGAGGGCAGATTGGGAAAGAGGGTAATCAGAAGCAAATACTTCTGAGGAGGGACAGGGTCAAAAGAAAGAATAGAATAAATGGGAGGGCAGGATAGGATTAAGGGAAATAGAGTTAGTTTTTCACAACATGTCTACTATGGAAGTGTTTTGCATAACTGCACATGTACAACCTATATTGAGTTGCTTGCCTTTTCAATGAGGGTGGGTGGGGAGGGAGGAAGAGAGAAAATTTGAAACTGAAAGTTTTAAAAACACATGTTTTTAAAAAAAATGTTTTCACATGCAACTGGGAAAAAAGAAATACAGGAAATGGGGTACAGAAGTCTATCCTGCTCTACAGGAAAATAGAAGGGGAAGTGGATAAGAGAAGAGGGGGAGAGATAGAAGAGAAGGCAGACAGGGGAAGGGTATTCAGAATGCATGCCATCTTGGGGTGGGGGGAGGGGGAGGAATTTGGAACTCAAAAACTTGTGGAAGTGAGTATTGAAAACTAAAAATAAATAAATTTATATTTAAAAAAAATAAAGAAAAATAGAGTTGTAGGTAAACATGTCTTATCTGCCCTACTGGACTGAAAGTTCTCTGAGGGCAAAGGTCATGTCTTAATTATCTTTGTATTTCAGCACCTAGAAAAAGGCCTTAAACAAGTCTTAATACTTACTATTGTTGAATCTGTTTAACATGCATGCCTTGACTCGCTATGGTCCAATAGAAACAGCTCCTATGATATTTATTACATTTATGACCTTTGGCAAATCACTTGATCTCTCTGTACCTGTTTCCTCATCTCTGAAATGAGGGACTTGGCCTAGACAGTCTCTAAACTCTTTTCCAGTTCTCAAACTCTGATACTATAAATAAAAACTCATCAAAGGTATAAAGCAAGGTTGAGAACATTTTTTTTTTTAATAATCCCCTATGCATAGGCACAGAGGGTCCAGATAGGTGAAAGACTGGATAGAGATGCAAGCCTGGAGTCAGGAAGACCCATCACCCTGAGTTCCAGTCTGGCCTCAGACACTTACTAGCTGTGTGACTGTAGGCAAGTCACCAACCGTGCTTGCCTCAGTTTCCTCATCTGAAAAATGAGCTAAAGAAGGAAATGGCAAACCACTCTAGTATCTGCTCCAAGAAGGCCCAAATGGGGTCATGAAGTGTGGGACACGAGTGAAACAAATGAATAACAACAACAAATTCATTGGCATTTCAGTGAGTACACTGTTGGATTTGGAGTCAGGAAGAGATGAGTTCAAATGCTACTTCAGATATTAACTGTGTGACCCTGGGAAGTCATTCACCTCTGCCTCAGTTTTCTCATTTGTAAAAAATGGTGATAATAATAGCACTTCACAAGGTTATTGCAACACTCAAATGAGATAATATATAGAAAGTGCTTTACAAAACTTAAAGTAATATATAGATGCCAGCTATGATGATGATGATAACAAAAGTTACATGATCTTATTAGCATGAAAACTCCTCCACTAATACTGATCTCAACTCCACCTATCTTTTTTGTTTTGCTTTTTTTAAAACACAAATACAAATGTATTTATTTTTAGTTTTTGACATTCACTTCCACAAGTTTTTGAGTTCCAAATTTCACCCCATCTCCCCCCTCCCCCCACCCCAAGATGGCATGCATTCTGAATATCCCTTCCCTGTCTGCCTCTCTTCTATCTCTCTCCCCTTCTCTTATCCCCTTCCCCTTCTATTTTCCTGTAGGCAGGATAGACTTCTGTACCCCATTTCCTGTATTTCTTATTTCCCAGTTGCATGTGAAAACATTTTTTTTAAAACATATGTTTTTAAAACTTTGGTTTCAAATTTTCTCTCTTCCTCCCTCCCACCCACCCTCATTGAAAAGGCAAGCAACTCAATATAGGTTGTACATGTGCACTTACGCAAAACATGTCCATAGTAGACATGTTGTGAAAAACTAACTCTATTTCCCTTAATCCTATTCTCCCCTCCCATCTAGTCTATTCTTCTTTTGACCCTGTCCCTCCTCAGAAGTATTTGCTTCTGATTACCCTCTTTCCCAATCTGCCCTCCTCTATCACCCCCTGCTCTCTTGTCCCCTTCTCCCCCTTTTTCCTGTAGGGTAAGACAGATTTCCATACCCAATTGAATGTGTATGTTATTCTCTCCTTAAGCCAAATCCTATGAGAATAAGATTCCCTCATTCCCTCTCACCTTCCCTGTTTCCCCTCCACTGTGAGAGACTTTTCTTTCTGTTTTTTTTTGTGAGATAATTTACCCCATTCTACCTCTCCCTTTCTTCTCTCCGAGTATCATCCTCTCATCCCTTAATTTTATTCTCCAGATATGACCCCTTAATCTTCAACTCACCCTGTGCCCTCTATCTATCTATATATACATACATACAATTTTTTTCCTTCAACTACCCTAATACTGACAAAGTTCTCATGAGTTACAATATCATCTTTCCATGCAGGAATGTAAACAGTTCAATCTTAATAAGTCTCTTATGATTTCTCTTTCCTGTCTACCTCTTCATGTTCCACTGGAGTCCTGTATTTGAAAGTCAAATTTTCTGTTTAGCTCTAGTCTTTTCATCAGGAATGCTTGAAAGTCCTCTATTTCACTGAATTACCACTTTTTCCCCTGAAGGATTATACTCAGTTTTGCTGGGTAGGTGATTCTTAGTTGTAATCCTATCTCCTTTGCACTCTGGAATATTATACTTCAAGCCCTGCGGTCCTTTAATGTAGAAGCTGCTAAATCTTGTGTTATCCTGATTGTGTTTCCACAGTACTTGAATGTTTCCTTCTGGCAGCTTGTAAGATTTTCTCCTTGACCTGGGAACTCTGGAATTTGTCTACAATATTCCTAGGAGTTTTCCTTTAGGGATCTCTTTCAGGAGGAGATCTGTGGATTCTTTCAATTTCTATTTTGCCCAGGGCAGTTTTCCTTGATAATTTCTTGAAAGATGATGTCTAGGCTCTTTTTCTGATCATGGCTTTCAGGTAGTGCAATAATTTTTAAATTCTCTCTCCTGGATCTATTTTCCAGGTCAGTTGTTTTTCCAATGAGATATTTCACATTGTTTTCTAAGTTTTCATTCTTTTGGATTTGTTTTACTGTGTCTGATTTCTCATAAAGTCACTGTCTTCCAATTGCTCTATTCTAATTTTTAAGGAAGTATTTTCTTCAGTAAGCTTTTGGACTTCCTTTTCCATTTGGCCAATTTTTCTTTTTAGGGCATTTTTCTCTCATTGGCTTTTTGGACCTCTTTTGCCATTTGGGTTAGGCTATTTTTTAAGGTGTTATTTTCTTCAGTATTTTTTGGGTCTCCTTTAGCAAGCTGTTGACTTGTTTTTCATGATTTTCTTGCATCACTCTCATTTCTCTTCCCAGTTTTTCCTCTACTTCCCTTACTTGCTTCTCAAAATCCCTTTTGAGCTCTTCCAAGGCCTGGACTGATTCATATTTTTCTTGGAGGCTTTGGATGTAGGAGCTTTGACTTTGTTGTCTTCTTCTGGTTGTATATTTTGATCTTCTTTTTCACCAAAGTAAGATAATATAGTCTGACTCTTTTTGCTGCTTGCTCATGATCCCAGCAATTACTTGAGTTTTAAACTCTTTTAAGGTAAGAGTCTGCTTCCAATGTGGAGAATGTACTGTCCCAAGCTTCAGGGGTTTGTGTAGCTGTTTTCAGAGATACTTGTAGGGACCTGTAAATTTTCAGTTCTTCCAAGGTGGTATGATAAGGGGCGAGGTGTTTACTCCTTTCCTGGCCTGTGACCACAAGTATTCCTTTCTGTCCGTAACTGTGAGGAGGGTTCCTCTCCACAGCCACTACAAGCTCCACCCGCAGCACTCCTCCTCACCCCAGCACTGCCCCCAGAACTGTGACCCAGATCCACACACAGCAAAGCAAGAGATTCCTGCCTCAGCACTGGCAAAGAGATCCCTGCAGTCCCTCTCTGATCAGCCACTGGATTCCCCTCTCAGTCTGTGGGCTGGAAGCTCGGGAAGCAGCTGCCCCCCCAGGGCCAGGCTCTTGGGGAATGGAGCTGAGACCCCCTTCCTCTCTGACCACGACAGAAACAGACTTTTCCCACTGACCTTCTAAGTTGTGGCATTCGTGGATTGAGGAGTCTGGAAACCTCCACAGCTGCCAGCGATTCAGTCCTCTGAGGCCTGCTCCAGGTTTGCTGCGCCTGCGTGCCCACGCTGCTCTGCGCTGCGCTCCCAGCCGGCGCGATACACCTTTCTGATCAATCATCCAGGTTGTCTTGGGCTGGAAATTTGTTTCACTCTGTCTTTTTGTGGGTTCTGATGCTGTAGAATTTGTCTAGAGCCATTTTTTATGAGTATTTGGAGGGGTTTGTAGGAGAGCTCAAAGAAGTCACTGCTTTCACTCCGCCATCTTGGCTCCGCCCCCCAGAGTTTTTTTTTAAAGCAAAGACTTGGGGGGGGGGGGATAACACATCCATATACCCTTATGTGTGTGAGTTCTTTATATTTTTTACGTTTTAGAGCTATGATTTCACCAGGTTCTTTTCTTTGTACACTGATATCTATGCATATGGTTTTGAAGAATAAGAAGAATAGATCTGATTTGTACAGGTGAAAAAAATGTACAGCTCTGCCATGTTTATTCAATCAATAAACAGGATTTGAAAAATCTCTCTCCCTCTCTCTCATTTACTATGTTGTGAGGTATTTTGCTAAAGATTGGAGATATGAAGAAATGAAAAAAAGAATTAGCTCTCTGAGAAGCTTACAATTTAATAGGTGAGCCAGTATATAAATAATCAAATAGATAATCATTACTTACAGAGTTGATGGAAGGTAAATTTATAGGATTAGTCAGTCAGTTAACAAGCATTTGTTAAAGAAGCCAAGGGTACTAAGTAGTAGAAAGGAAGAGGGAGAGTTTTCAAGCATGAAACCCAGCCAGTGCAACGACAGAGGAATAAGAGATAGAGTATGGTGTGCAATCAATAACAAGTAGGCTGTTATGGCTAGATTGTACAGTGCATAGAGAGGAATTAATAAGTCTGTAAAGGAAGAAAGAGGTCATATTGTGAAGGGTTTTAAAAGTGTGACAAAGAATCTTATTTTTGATTTTGGAGAAAATAGGGAGTCAGCTGAGGTTGTTAAGTAAGGGGGTTGGCATGGTCATACCTGTGCTTTAGCAAAATCACTTTGGCAGATGTGTGGAAAATTGATTGGAGTTACAAGAGACTTGAGGCAAGGAGACCAATTAGAAAACAATTATAACAGTCCAGACAAAAAGTGATGGCCTGAACTAACAAGTTTTGCAGCTGGTTAGATAGGAGAGGAATGTGCTAGTGAAGAATTGAAGATTACCAACCTTGCCAACTGGATTGATTGGGACAATAGCGGCAACCTTGATAGTATTAAGAGAGTTTGGAAGAGGGGAAGGTGTAGGAGAATTCTCTTCTTTCGGGGTCAAAGATATTTCAATATTATGAAATACAAGTTCAGTTTCTGTCCTTCATAGATATATGCAGAAACTCACAACTATTTTAAAGTTTCAATTCAAAACAACATTTGTTAATAATTATCTACTACATTCAAGGCCCTCCACTAGGTGCTAGTTATACAAAGGCAAAAACAATATAGCCATTTCCTTGAAGGATTCTCATTCTATTGAGAGGGATAAAATAGGTAAACGTGACATATATACAGAAGAATATATTGTAACTTCAGAAAAGGGATTTTGAAATGAGAGCTGCTAAAATTTGGTCATCTTTTGAGATTTATACTTTTTTTCTTGATTTATTTGACTGAATTGAAATAGAACAAATTTGCTTTTGTTTGTTTGTTTGCTTGTTTTTAATCAGAAAGCATTAAGACCTCATACTTAGATAAACTTTTTGTTTTCCTTTACCTACATTAAATGAAAATATGTTTAGGCTATGAGAATGAAAAAGCAGTTTTTTAAAATTTTTAATCAGAATAAAGCATCACATTTTCCTAGGTAATTGTTCTCTTTATGGGTCTCTATACATAACTTAGAAACTAATAGTAAATAGATAAACAAATATATGTGTTTGGATGCCTTTTTATGTGCTATCTCCATGCATTCATCTGTTCTCTAAACATATTAGATGAAATCTAGTTACAAAAGCACTCTCAGTTCCATAAAAGCATAAAAGTATGAGATGAACATTGTCTGTAGGTGAATCAACAAGCATTTATTGATCTTTCAATATATTCCAGGCACTGTGAGAGGTGCTGAGGATATAACAAAAACATTTTAAAAAAATAGCCCCGCCTCATTAAGCCCTTCCTAATGAGGGAGATGACATGTAAATAAGTAGATACATGAAAGATCCAAAGTGAGTACATAAAGGGTAAAATTAGAGGGTTAGGTATTAAAACTGAATCTTGAAGGAATAAAGGCAATGTATGAGGCCAAGATAAGTATTTTAAGTCCTCTCCCAGACATTCTTTCAGGCATGAAAGGCAGCCAGTACTTGAAATACAGTATGGAGATGGGAGACATAGTATTGTATGGGAGGAACAGCCAATAGTCCAGCATGATCAAACCACAGAATTCATCGTAGGGATTAAAATGTAAAAAAGACTGAAAGGATGAGAATGGTCTAGGTTGTGAAGAACTTCAAATGACAAACAAAGGAGGAGCCATTGGAGTTTATTTAGTAAGAGGGCAGGGGGTGGTGGTGGTGGTGGAGATTTATTATGTGTTTATACATTCAATTCATTTTTGCAACTGAGTGGAAGATGAATTAGAGTGGGAAGAGACATGAAACAGGAAGGCCATTTAGGAGGCTATTGCAATAGTCTAGGTGAGATTTTAAGAGGCCTGAAATAAGAGAGTAGCTTATGTCAATAGTGAGAAGAGAAAATATTCAAGAGATGGAGGGGGATTAACGATTTGGCAATTGCTCGGCTATGTGGGATGGGTAATGGTGAAGAAACAAAAGTGATGTTGATGTAGAGAACTTGGTTGACTGGAAGAATGATGGTGCCTTAGAGGAAAAAAAATAGTAAAGTTAAGAAGATAAGTAGGTGAAAGGGAGATAAAATGTTATATTATGGATATGCTAATTTTGAGATGCTTATGGGGAATCTCATTACAAATTTCTAATAGCCAATTGGTGATACAAAACTCAGGAAAGAGACTAGTGTTGATTTTCTTATGAGTCATCTGATAGAATTTGGTTATAATGTGCTCAAAATGATGTTGATACACACTCATCCACAAACTTATACCTTATATATACATGCTCTGTATAGGGTTGGTCTAGTCAATGTACATATATAGGGGAGGGAAACTTCTATGAGGCCTTCTGGAAAGATAGGGACAATAGTAGCCCAGGAAGACAAATATATTGTGAACTGTTCCTTTGGAGTGAATTGCCTGCTGATAAAAAATTAAAAAAAGCATTGATTAATTGAAGTACTGAAATATTCATATTTTTCACTGAAATCCTACACTTGAGTCCTCATGATTCTCCAAGATTGAACCAACAGAGTATGTATTCTAGCAGGTCCTACCAACACTGAAGTCTTTCAAATATGAACTTATCAGTGTACTCTCTGTAACTGTCTTCTGAGAACTTGCCTTATTACATTAGGGAAGACTCATGATCATAGTGCTTGCCATCCACTGATGAAAACTTTTGTCCATAGGCACTCAATAAAGGGCATAGATCTGTAAAAGCATAGCAGTGTGCACGGGGACAAGTACCCACACTAATGAAATATTGACAGAAGCAATTTTCTTCACTCTAAATGGAAGACAAGGTAGAACATGCGTTGGTAAAATTTCCTTACCTGAAAATTGCCTATCACAGGTCCAATCTCTCTCTCTCTCTCTTTGATCTAAACTGCTGTTTTAATCATGGCAAAAAAAACTCCTAGTGGGAAAAAAAAAAAAAACCTCTTCTTCTATCAGTGAAAAATCAGAATCTGTTGTACAGCCTCATATTATTAGAGAAATACCAGAAATATTTCACCAAGAGGATTGACTTGAGCAGCTATTATCAGTTAGAGGCAACACATTGGAAGCCACATCTTGCTGACTCTGAAGCCAGCTACCTCCACATTTTATGATATATGGCCTGGCTGTGTATGTGTGTGTTTGTGTGCGTATTTTTGTGTGCGCGCACGTATGTATGCATGCATGTATATGCATGTGTTGGTATATCTACCTGCATCTATGATTTAATAGTGTGAAGGAAATCCTACTGTGGAAATTCTTAATGCTAACTGTTCTGTAACATAGTCTTCAAGAGTTGATTTGGATACTGAGAGCTTCATCAATTTGTTTACGTTCACACAAACAATACGCATCAGGGGCAAAATTTAAGATCAGACCTTCCTGACTCATTGGTTAGCCCTTTTATTTTCTGTGTCATACTGCTTTACATACATATGTTACTGTTGTTTTCCAGTCTCATCTAATTCTTTCTGACCCTTCTTGGGATTTTCTAGACAAAAGATATTGGAGTGATTTGCCATTTTGTTCTCCACCTTGTTTTACAGGTGAAGATACTAAGGCAAACAGGTTTAAGTGACTAACCCAGAATCATGTAGCAACTGTGTGTCTGAAGCTAGATTTGAACTCAGATCTTCCTGACTCTAGGCCTAGTACTCTATCCACTAAGCTACCACATAGATAGACATAAGACAGATTTTGAAATAAGCAATATGCAATCACTTACAAGGAGAAGCTTGACTCAGTTGCTGGCATGAAAGAAAAGAGAATAAAATACTTTTGTGAAAAGTATCAGTCAAAATAGTACAGAATAGGGAAAAAAATGGATTCTAATGAATTCAGTTACTTGATAAACCAGAAAGCATTTAGATTATCATACTAAAATAGTAAATGGCACTCATTTATGCTTTAGAAAATTTGTTCTTCAGTTTATAACTAATGCATTATGATTCTTTCCATTTTCATTCTCTGAGTAATTAAATGAGCGGCTTTTTTTTTAAAATGACCCTTTAATGAACATTTCAGGAAGGCTTAGGTTTTTTTTAAAAGCTATTTTTGTTATTATTGTTGTTGTTGCCATTATTATGATTACTTAGTTTTAACAGGCTAAGCAAGAGACTAAAGAATCATGACAGAGATGGTGAGGAGAACAATGTAAATAAAAAAGATGTGTACTTCAATCCTCACTTTATTATAACAACAGTTCACATTTATGTATTCATAGTGTGGAAAACACTTTGTCTATGACAGACATATTGTGTAACCTTGGCAACAACAATTCCTAGGCCACTGTTTCCTCATCTGTAAAATGGAAATAACAATGGCCCAAAATATCTGTGAAAGTGAAAGAATCATGCTACCATAAACCTGGCAAATAGGTCAAACTAAACATTTGGGTATTAAAATATCAGTTAACCTACTCTTTCAACAGCTCTCTTGCTGCTCAGAAGCTGTTAAGGGACAGATCCCTATATACTGTTGCACTCTAGGGACTAGAAGTAGGATGGGGGAGGGCAAATTTGATGCTTTCCATTTGCCTTGGTCAAGAATGGAGCAGAAAGGTTCTTCTACCTCTTAGCAATAAACAGTAGCATGAGAACTCTCAGCTTCTAGAGCAACAGGACACTTGGAGACTAATTTTAGTAGCCATGACTAAAGGACAAGAACAAGATTTCTCTTCCTTCCTCTTGAAGCAGCTCAACAGATGAACATTTTTTTTTTGGTCTTTAAGTAAACAGCGTTCATCAGCATCCTGATTTATAAGCTAGAATTCAAATTGTCAGAAAGATTCCATTATAAAGTATGCATAAGTTTAGGCCCTGTAGCAGACATTTTGTCTCTAATCCAATGATCCCAATTTTAAAGAGCCTTAGGCCTAGATTGGCTTGAGGGTGGTGAATTTGTGGGGTGGGGGTGGCAACTGTTGAAGATCAATAACCAAATCACAAAGAGACTGAGATCTGTATCAGTGGAGGGAGTACTCAGAACAGTGAAATGATAAATTCCTTGCATAATTAACTATGCAATATAATGCCATGTATATGTTTATATGTATATTTTACATATATAGATACACACATACTATATTTGTCTGGATCTATGTGTGTATATGCACAGATATACGCATAGACATAGGCAAAATTATATATATAGTATGTATATATATAAATATTATTATATAATGATATATTATAATAATATAATATATTACAATAATATATAATACTATTTTGATGTATTATTATAAATAATGTGTTTGCATGTGTGTATGTATGTATGTATGCGTATTTGTCTGGACCTGTAATTGTGTTGGTGTAAGGAGTTCCCTAATGAGGAAATTCCCTCTGCCAATACAGCTATGTTTGCAACATAGTCTTAGAAAATTGTTTGGGGACATTGAGAGCTTGAATCCACGGTCATATAGCCAGTATAGAACAGAGGGAAGATATGAATGGAGGTTGTCCTGACTCTGATACAGGCTCTCTATCTACTCTTCCTTTCATGATGTGAACTCTTTTGAAAGAATAGCTGGGGTAGCGAAATGGATTTAGTCAGATGACAAGGTTTTAAATACCAGCTCTGTAACCTTGGGTAAACCTCTTAACTTTTCTAAGTCTCAGTTTACTCATATGTGAAATGATGAGAGTTAAACTAAATGTTCTTTAAAGCTCCTTTCAACTGTAAATCTTTTGATCCTGTGGCAGGAAAAAAGAATCTAAAATGGCCAGCTCAGAAAATACAATAAAATGTTTTCTGCTGTAGTACTATAGATTTTTAAGGTCTAGTTGCATCTCTATAGACTCTCCTTTACCAAAGTATATCACCATCTTTGCAGGAGTTAGAGACTTCCAAAAAATGGTCTTTAAAAATTTATTACCATGTATATAATCTGGTCAACTCTTAGTGGAAATTAAAATACATATATTTAGGGAATCAATCAATAAAATTTGTATAAACATGTCCAAGCAATATCTTGTAAGCAATAATTACTATCTAGGCTACTTATTCAAATAAATTATAAAAGACTATCTATGCTGTCCTACTGAGTTACTCTCTAGCATTCAGTGACACAAAGGCCATAAGGAATGCAAGTGGCAGGGGCTCTTTTTTTCTAAGTGAGGATTTAACTACAGATTTAATTGGGTGTCAATAGCTTGAGGACCATGAAAGGTATACTTTAGTAAGTGGTATATAAACTGCATTTTGAAGTAAGAGTGGGATTCTAAAATATGAAGGTGTTATCAGATTGGCCAACATGACAAAATAGGAAAATGTTAAATGTTGGAGAAGATGTGGGAAAATTGGAACACTAATACATTGTTGGTGGAGTTGTGAAATGATCCAACCATTTTGGAGAACAATTTGGAACTATGCCCAAAGGGCTGCAAAAATGTGCATACCCTTTGATCCAGCAATAGCACTTCTAGGGCTATATTCCAAAGAGATCAAACAAATGGGAAAAGGACCCACATGTACAAAATATTCATAGCAGCTCTTTTTTTGGTGGCAAAGAATTGGAAATTGAGAGGATGCCCATCAATTGGGGAATGGCTGAGCAAGTTGTGATATATGAATGTAATGGAATACTATTGTGCTATAAGAAGTGATGAATAGGCTGACTTCAGAAAAACCTGGAAAGACTTACATGGTCTGATGCTGAGTGAAGTGAGCAGAACCAAGAGGACTTTGTACATGATAACAGCCATGTTGTGCAATGACTAAGATTGTTAAACTGAACCCTTCTCAGCATTACAAGGATCTAAGACTTCTCCAGAGCCCTCGGGATGGAAAATGCTGTCCACATCCAAAGAAAGAACTATGGAAGTCAAATCGCTATCACTTATTTTTACCTTCTGTTGAGTTTTGTTTTATCTTTCTGATGGTTCCTCCTATTGGTTTTAATTTTTACTTACAACTTCACTAATGTGAAAGTGTTTAATGGGTATGTAAATGTAAAGCCTATATCAGATTGTGCACTGTCTTGGGGAGGGTGGGGGGAGGAAAAGGGAGAAAAATTTTCAACTCAAAAGCATATGGAAAAAATTTTAAAAAATTAAAAAATGAAAATAAAAACATTCTGTCACAAAAAAACATAAAATAAAATAAAATTCATAATACATACAGCCATACATATAATATGTGTGTATGTGTGTATATACGCACAGATATTTTTATTTAGTAGTAGTCACATGTAGGGCAAATATAGGGTAAAAAAATTTACATGACAATTTTATTATATATTTAAAACATATAATGTTATATATTTATTATATATTTAAATATATGTATTTAAAATTATACATTTAAAAGAGCAAGTTGTACATAATAGATTTGCAGTTTCATGTGCAATCTTTTTTTATACTGTGTTATAGAAATGTGTATTTTGTTCCATAAATTAAAAAAAATATGAAATGCTGTCACTTTGGCAGAAGTGATCTGGCTACTGAGCAGGAGACTGTGGTCACTTCACATGGAAGAAGGAAACACTCCCTTTCCCCAGGGGGTTTATTGCAGTCTGAAACCTAGTGCTGAGAATGAAGTTAGCATTTTTGACTCAATAAAAGACAATTTTTTCTAACAATTAGAACTATGCAGCAATGGATGGAAATGAAAAGAAGTAACAAGTCCACAATCTCCAGAGATGAGAGAACAGCCAGCATCCCCGCATAGTGGAAAGAACAGTGGATTTGGAACGCAGCCCTGCTGCCTATTACCAGTATGACCTTGGGCAAGTTACAATTCTACTTTAGACTTCAGTTTCCAATCTTTATTAGCACTGTACTGGGCACTTAATAGGCCCTAAATAAAAGCTTTTCATTCACATATAAAATGAGTTGGGCTGGATGGTACCAGCGGCCCTTTCCTGCTCTAGATTCTATTGTCTTCAATCTGGTGTCAGGCATCTTAGAGAAGGAGAGGTTGCCTTCTAAAGCCCATTCCTCTTCTTTGAATAATTCTAGAAAGACCTCTTAGATTCCCTTACCCAAGTAGGGCAATTGTGAATTTTTTTAGCCCCTTCTTGTTAGTTCTCTTCCCCACCTTACTCCTTTGACTGCCTACTCAGAATACAAGAGATTCCAGGCAGGGTCAGATTATCTGAGTGGACTTGGAAGTCTAGTATGGTTGCCAAGGGATGGTTTATCGTGGTGGTCTATCATTTATTATATCTATCACATCAAAATAACTTTCTTTGGTATCCCACTAAGTACCAATGGTTATATAAATAGTTTGTAAAGCCTAAGAAAGAAAGAAAAGAAGGAAAGAAGGAAGGAAGGAAGGAAGGAAGGAAGGAAGGAAGGAAGGAAGGAAGGAAGGAAGGAAGGAAGGAAGGAAGCTTATAAAAATATTTATGTTCCATTGGCATAATTTTCTAGAACTCCAGGGCATATTCATACCTTGGTAAAGATTGTATTGGAGATATCTTTGGAACTTTGAAAGGTTTTTAATCTTTCATTAATCTGAATGTTACTTATCCCAATTATGCATAGGTTCTATGTAAGAAAAAGCCAAAAAATCATCACTTTCTCCTCCTAATCAATCCTGTTTTTGTTGCTCAAACAATAATAGGGTATGAGAACACAAAGATCTCTTTGCAATAAATCTATTTAGAACTTTCTACTCAATGAAGACCTACACAGAACTCAAGCTGAATGTGAATTAGAGGATCAGAGGGCTTTAGAGTTTAAAGGGAATTTAGAGTTCATCAAGTCTGACCCTTCATTTTTCAGATGAAGAAATTGAGTACCAGAAGTGAAGTGACTTCTGCAAGATCATAAGTGTAGTAAGTAGTGTATTCCTAGAATTCAAGAGAATAAGGGACCAAGATAACATGTCTTGCTGGTGATTAAGGTGCTCATGGATTCTTTTAGATCTTTGATTCAAAAAACAATGTTTGTTGCTATGGCTACTAAAAGACCCACCTCTCCTTTTACTAACTCCTACCTCTGCTTCCTATGCTGTACATCCAAATGTAAGGAGAAAATAATTGCTCCTCACATGTGCAGAATGCAATTAATTTTATGTATTCGGTGATGCTTTGATGAACATGGAGTTACATAGTGGTGTAGTGGAACCAGCCTAGCTCACAAGCACTGAATGTTAAATCTTCAGTGTGAGCATTTAAATCTTGCAAATCAGCAAACACTCTAAATCGGGATTTGATTTATCAATTTGTTGTCTGTCTAATCTTGGGAAGTGATGGAGAAAAGGGTAATAATGCAGACTGTACTTAAAATTGTGTTATGTTTGAATTTCTTCCCCTGGATTGTTAGTTGTTAAACATTTAGTTGCATATCACTGTTGAGTCTGAGTTGAGTCAAAGAATATAGGTTAGAATCACAACTTAACAGCTCTGTAAACTTAGACTTAGTTCCTTGGTGTCTCATCTGAAAAAAAAAAAGAGTCCACATTCCTATGGACTAGATGACCTCTAGAATCTGTTTTAACTCTAAAGTTATGAAAACTATAACCATTTAAAAGACCTAAGAGCCAAAAATTGAAAATCTCTTAGGATATGTCTCTGTTGTCCTTGAGTAGACTTTTAAGACTGGCTGAGAATCTTTGTGATCCAAGGAGAATATTACTGGTATAATCATTCTATCAAATTGCCATTTATCCCAAATGGTGCCTTCCTGCTGCCTCCATTTCAGTACCATTGTGAGATTACAAGACATTTCTTACAAGATCTCTTAATGGATAGCTCCCTAAATCATTATTTTTATTGTGAATAATGTACTGAGCAATAGTAAAACATAGTAAAATGTAGAAGTGCATTAGTATCTTTGTGTAATCTTGGGATAATATCTTCTATAAGCCAGATGTTATTAGCTAAAACTTCTTTCAATTCAGTAGATGGTATTTGAAACACTTCAGGCCCAGTAACTTTTTGAAAGTGAAATCAAAGGCAAAAGGCCCTTAGCATGGAGTAGAGAGACTACCAGCAAAGGAGTGAAATGATTACTTAAATTTATAATGGGAAGGGAACTTAGAGGCCAGCTCATCAAGCCCCTCTCATTTCACAAATGAGAAGGCTGAGCTTCGCTGAGATTAAGTGACTTGTCCCATGTCACACAGAGTATAAGTGGTCAGGTAGGGATTTAAACCCAGGTCCATCTCATTACAGACCCAGCAATCCTTCTAATGTATTACATTTAGTTCTGGATATGTCTCGTGAAAAACAAAAGATACTGACTTTCTTGCAAATAGTAAACAGTATTGAACTGAAGTGATAAAGTTTTCCCCAATAGATATTCTTCCAGTATGATGAAGGAAACAAAACTAATTCCTGAGAATATTCCTAAGAAATGCATTTTCAAGGGCTGAGAACTGGCATGAGTTTCATTTCAGGACTTGTCATGATATGTTTGAGTGATTTGTTCTTTCTGCTCTTAAGTTGATTATTAATACGTAAATAATTGTATTACTGATCTCCCTATACTATAAAAGACCAAAAGAAAGGCAGCACAGCATATATCTGAACTGCTAAATTTGGGGTCTTTGGCCCCCAAGAGATCCATGAATAGATTTCAGTAATATGTGAACTTGAACTTGCATGGAGGGGGAAAAATATTTGTTTTCAGTAGCCTCTAACTGATATTGACCATTTCCTTCAACTGTTTTAAAACATTTCTGAGAAGGGGTTCATATATTTCACCCAACTGCCAACAAGGCTCATGACAAAGCAGCAGTTGAGATTCCCTGGTATAAAAGAGATAATGTTTATTATACTCTTTTGATTAGAAGAAATGTATTCAGATCCTTGCTCTGGTACTTATTGCTTCTGGGGTGTCAGATATATTGTTCAACCCATCTGAATCTCAGTTTTTTCATCTGCAAAATGAGGAAGATGACATTGGCACTATTTATTTTTCAATATTGCTATGAATAATAAGCTAATAGCTATATCTGTGAAGAGCTCAGAGAGTTCTAAAACAAACCTATAATATATAAGCAAAATTCTTGAAACCCTGGAAGCTGATTAGACAGTATCTGAACTTTCTGGCTCTATAGTCTCTTTTTGAAAACCTTTTCCTACTCTGGGTATATTTCATCTCTAATACCCATTTCATTCTAAGAAGAAAAGATATGGCAGAATCATAAGGAAATTTTGACCCCTTTTTAAGATTTTGCTAAAAATTCAAAATAAAGATTTCCATTACTGTAAAACATGAAATAAAGGAGTTAAGGGAAATGAAGGAATCATTAATAATAAAAATAATTAATAATCCTTAATTAAGGGAGGCATTAGTCAGAAACAAAATAGATGCTGAAAGAGACAGCAGGCAAAAAAAGAGAAGGATAAGTATGAGAAAATTAGATGGAGGGAAATACAGTTAGAAATCATAATTATGAACGGGAATGGGAAGAACTCATAGAACAGAAGAGGATAGTAGAATGGATTAGAAAGCAGAATCCAATAATAATTAATTAAAAGAAACACATTTGAAAAAGAAATACACACAGATTTAAAATTAAGTGTTAGATGAATTATAGGGGGAAAAAAACATGGTTGGTAATTATAATCTCTGACAAGGTAAAAGAAAATATAGACCTAAATAAAAGAGATAAGCAACAAATATTCTGTCAAAAGTTACTACAGATAATGAATTAACATCAATATCAAACATGTATGGACCAAATAGCATAGCACCTCAATTCTTAAAAGAAAAATTACAAGAAGAAATAGACAGCAGAGCAATAATAGTGGAGTACCTCATTTTACTCCTCTCTGACATAGATAATTCATGCCAAAAACAAACAAGAAAGAAGTTAAGAAACTAAATAGAATTTAAGAAAGTTAGATATACTAGCTATGTGACCCTGGGCAAGTCACTTAACCCCAATTTCCTAAGGGGAAAAAAAGGAAAAAAAAAAGAAAGTTAGATATGATATTTCTGAACATTCTTGAATTGGAATAGAAAGGAATATTCCTGTTTCTCAGCTCTGCATGTTACCTTAAAAAAATAACCACATATAAGTTCATAAACTCTCTAAAATTTCAGAAACGCAGAAATATTATTATTTTCTTTTACTGATCATAATGCAATAAAATTACATTCAGTAGAGGACCTTGAAACAAAGAAAAATCAATTGAAAAATAAATGACTTATTCCTAGAGAAGAGATAAGTCAAAGAACAAACTTTAGAAGCAATCAATAATTTCATTAAACATAATGGCAATAATGAGACAGTGTACCAAAATTTTTGAGATGTATCCAGAGTACAAACTAGGGGAATATATATATATATATATGTACATATATATGTATATATGCATATATACATATATGTATATATGCATATATGCATATATATATATATATACATATATACACACATATATACACACACATATACACACACATATACCTATATATATATACACACACACATATATACACACACTTGTATATATGTATATGTATATGTATATATATTATATATGTATATATGTATACACACATATATGTATATATATTTCATTAGTAAAAGAGAGAAAGAATAGAACAATGAATTGGATATGCAAATAACAACAAAATTAACAAGAAAACCAACAAATTAAACTCAATACCAACAATATAGAAATCTTTAAAAATTGAAAGAGAGGTTACAAAAACTAAATAATAATAATGGATTAAAAAAAGAAACTAGGAGCTATTTTAACTGTGAAAGGGATAAACCATAGCTAATAAAACTAATTTTCATGAGCTATTTTGTCCCACTACATTCCAATGAAGCTAACAATCTAAATAAACTGAATGGATATTTATGAATTTATGCATACACACATATACATATATATATATATATATATACACACACACACACACACACACATACACACATACATACACACACACGTATGTCACCCCTGTTAACAGAACATAAAATTGAGTCTGAATAATCCTTAGAAAAAAGTATTTAAACAAGTCACAAATGAACCAGCTATTTAAAATCCTACATAAAGTGTTTGAAAAAAATAGGTAAAGGGGGCAATTAGGTGGTGCAATGGATAGAGCACCAGCCCTGGAGTCAAGGGGACCTGAGTTCAAATCTGGCCTCAGACATATGACACTTATTAGTAGCTATGTGACCCTGGGCAAGACAGTTAACCCCAATTGCCTCACCAAAAAGCAAACAAACAACAACAAAAAAATAGGTAAGGAAAGGATCCAACCAAATTCCTTCTATGACACAAATATGGTCTTGATACCTCAACAAGGAAGAGTCACGACAGAGAAAAAAACAAATAAACAAACTATAGTCTAATTCCCTAATGAATATTGAGGCAAAAATTTTAAATAAAATACTAGCAATGAGATTATAACAATATATCACAAAAATATGCACTATGTTCAGGCCAGATTTATATCACGAATGCAAAGTTGGTTCAGTATTCAGAAAAAAATATGTAAGCATCATTGGTCATATTAATCACAAGACCAATGAAACAATGATTATTTCAATAGATGCAGGAAGAGCTTTTGGCAAAGTAAATTGCCCAGTCCTGTTAAAAACCATAGAAAGCATGGGAATAAATGGAACTTTCCTTAAAATTGTAAGCAGTATCCACTAAAACTAAGACCAAGCATGATCTATAATGGGCACAAGCTAGAAGCTTTTCTGAAGTTTCAGGATATTAAATAAACCCACAAAAATCATCAGCTTTTCTGTGTATTACCTACAAAACTCAGCAGGAAAATAAAAAGAAATTCCACTTAAAAATAACTATAGGTTGAAGACTTCCAGGAGTAAGTAATAAATCATCATAGCTCTTCTATATTCACCTCCAAACAACCATAAAATAATGCCCCTGAACAGTGAAGCCAGCTGAAGGATGTGGTAGAATGTTCTTTTAGCCAGGAAACTTGGAGGATCAGCAAGCAAGAGATGTCCTGTCTCACTCACGTAAAAGGGGAGGGTGTTCCAGGACAAGAAGTTCCCAGCAAGCCCAGCAGCAAGTCACACCTCAGCAAACCAATAGGAGATCCTGAGCCCCAGTGTGGTGGAGCAGGCAAATGGCAGCACCATGACTCCCCACATGCCTTAGCATAGCCAGGGGAATTGGCAGACTCCATTTCCATGAAACACCACATGCTTCAGTGTAGCCCTGGGAGGGCAGGACTATTGAAATGGCCAGACTTCCATGTGCTTCAGCCCAGCCCAGGGCAAGCAAGCATCCTTCAGCAAGTAGAGAAAATAGGGCAGACCTACCTATGCTTCAGCACAACCCAGGGAAAAGAGGCATCCTGTAGGGCCAGACCTCCATGTGCTTCAGCACAGGCTAGGGCAAATAGCCTCTAGTGGCCCGACCTCCGTAGGCTTCGGTGTACCCCTCAGGAAAAACAGAAAAACCTCTGTGGGCCTCAGCAGGCCACTCACCACCACTAGGACCCCAGTTCAGCACCAGGCAAGCTGCAGACCCCTACCGCTTCCACCAGCACCAACCACCCTCCACCCCACTAATTCAACACAGCACCAGACGTGAGGGAGCTCCATGGGTCTATGGGCAACATCAGTGGAGCATCATGTAAATAGCCAGGGCTTGTGGCAACTGGCACAAGAAGCCTGAGAGAGCCTCTTCTACCATAGGAACAGAACTCAAATTTAAAAGAAAGGATAAAGCCAAAAATGAGCAAAAGACAACAACAACAAAATAATCCGACCATAGAAAGTTATTATAGTGACAAGGAAGGCCAAGACACAAACTGAGGAGGACAACAATGTCAAAACACCTGTGAGCAAAACCACCAAAGAAAAATAGGAATTGGTCTAAAGCCCAGAAAGAACTTATTAAAGAGCTCAAAAAAGAAGCTTAAAAATCATATAAGAGACATAGAAGAAAAATTGGGAAAAGAAATGAGAGTGATGCAAGAAAATTATGAAAAAAAGAGTCAACAGCTTGGAGAACTGCTTAAAAAGTAAAACTGGCCAAATGAAAAAGGAGATACAAAAATCCACTGAAGAAAACGACTCCTTAAAGAGTACAATTGGCCAAATGGAAAAGAAAATACAAAAGCTAATTGAGGAAAACAGCACCTTAAAAGTTAAAATTCATCAAGTCAAAGCTAGTGACTTTATGGGACATCAATAATAAATCAAACAAATTCAGAAGAATGGAAAAATTGAAGAAAATATAAAACACCTCATGGATAAGCATGGAAAATAGATCCAGGAGAGGAAGTGTCAGAATCATTGTACTACCTGAAAGTCATAATCAAAAGGACCTGGACAGCATCTTTCAAGGAATTACCAGAGAAAACTGCCCTGAACCAGAGGGCAATATAGGCATTGAAAGAATCCACTGGAAATAGATTCTGAAATAGAGACTCCAGTGAATATTATAGACAAATTTCAGAACTGTTAGGTCGAGGAAAGAATACTACAGTGGCCAGAAAGAAACAATTCAAATATCAGGGAGTCACAACCAGAATGACACAGGACTTGGTAGCTGCAACATTAAATGATTTGTGTTATGTAAGATGATATTCCAGAAGGCAAAGGAGCTAGGAGTACAACTAAGAATCATTTACCCAGCAAAATTAAGCATAATACATCAAAGGAAAAAATGGTCATTCAATGAAATAAAGGGATTTCAAGTTTTCATAAGGAGGAGACCAGAAGTAAACCAAAAATTTGATCTCTAATATCAAGACACAAGTTGGATTCCAAACTTTCTCCCTTTCTCCCTCCCCACCCAGCCTCACTGAGAAGGCAAGCAACTTGATACAGGTTATAAATGTGTAGTCAAGAAAAACACTTCCATAGCTGTCATTTGAAAGCTAAGTATATTTCCCTTCAACCTATCCCACTCCCCATTTATTCTGTTCTCTCTTTTGATCCTTTCCCTCCTTAGAAGTGTTTGCATCTGATTACCCACTCCCTCAATCTGCCCTACCTTCTATCATCTCCCTGCTTTCTTGTCCCCTTCCCCCCTCCCCATTGTCCTGTAGGGTAAGATAAATTTCCATACCCAACTGAGTGTGTATGTTATTCCCTCCTTAAGCCAAATCCAATGAGAATAAGATTCACTCATTCCCTGTCACCTTTCCCAATTTCCCCTCCTCTGTAAAAGCCTTTCCTTTTCTGTTTTATGTGAGATAATTAATCCCATTCTACCTCTCCTTTTCTTGTTCTCCCCATATAATCTTCTCTCATCTCTTAATTTTATTCTCCAGATATCACCCCTTCATCTTCAACTCACCCTGTGCCCATTATCTACCTACCTACCTACCTACCTATCTATCTATCTATCTATCTATCTATCTATCTATCTATCTACATACATATAATTTTTCCCTCCAACTACTAATGTTGACAAAGATCTCATGAGTTACAAATATCATTTTTCCATGCATGAACATAAACAGTCCAACCTTAATAAGTCTCTTATGATTTTCTCTTTCCTGTTTACTTCTTCATGTTTCACTTGAGTCTTGTATTTGAAAGTCAAATTTTCTATTCAGCTCTGGTCTTTTCCTCAAGAATGCTTGAAAGTCCTCTACTTCACTGAATGTCCATTTTTTCCCTTGAAGGCTTATACTCAGTTTTTCTGGGTTGTAATCCTATCTCCTTTGCCCTCTGGGAATATTATATTACAAGTTCTGCAGTCCCTTAATGTAGAAGCTACTAAATCTTGTGTTATCCTGATTGTGTTTCTGCAAATCCTCATCTCAGATAAAGTAGAAGCAAAATTAGATCCAATTAAAGAGATAAGGAAGGGCATTATATCTTGCTAAACGGTACCAAAGACAATGACACAATATCAATACTAAACTTGTATGCACCAAATGGTATAGCATCCAAATTCTTAAAGGAGAAGTTAAATGAGTTATAGGAAGAAATAGACAGCAAAACTATACTAGTAGGGGAACTCAACCTCCCCCTATCAGAATTCAGTAAATACAAACAAAAATTAAACATGATCAGGGTTGAAGCAAGGATGCCCATTACCATCACTATTTTTCAGTAAAGTACTAGAACTGTTAGCAGGAACAATAAGAGAAGAAAAAATATTAAAGGAATTAGAAAAGCCAATGACTAAACAAAACTATAACTCTTTGCAGATGATCCAATGGTATACTTAGAGAATCCTAGAGTATCAGCTAAAAGATTACTTGAAAAAATTAACAACTTTAGCATATTTGCAGGATAAAAGATAAACCCATACAAATCATAAGCATTTCTATATATTAATAACAACTTTGACGTGCCACCTCATACCTATCAGACTCGTTAATATGGCAAACAAAGGAAAATGATAAGTGTTGGAGAGAATGTAGAAAAATTGGGAGACTTATGCACTATTGGTGGAGTTGTGAATTGATCAAACCATTCATGGCAGCAATTTGGAATTATGCCCAAAGGACAACCAAACTGTGCATACCCTCAAAGGGTATGCAATACTACTACTATGTCTGTATCCCAAGGGGATCATAAAAAAATGAAAAAAAAAGACTTACATATGCAAAAATATTTATAACAACCCTATTTGTGGTGGCAAAAATAGGGGATGGCTGAACATGCTGTGGTAGATGCATGTAATAGAATACTATTGTGCAAAGAAATGATGGACAGCAGATATCAGAAAATCCTGGAAAGACTTGGGTGCACTGATGCAAAGTGAAATAAGCAGAACAAGGAAAGCATTGTACACAGTATCAGCAACATCATGTGATGATCAACTATGAATGACTCAGCTCTTCTTAGCAACGCAATCATCCAAGACAAATAGAAAGGACTTATGAGGGAAAAGAATGGATGGATTCTGAATGCATATCAATGCATATTTTTTCTCTTACTTTATTCTTTCTCATGCGTTTTTAAAACATCTGTTTCTTTCCCAACTTTCACAACTGTGATTAATATGGAAATATTTCTGCATGATAACACATGTGTAAACTATATCAGCCTACCTACTATTTTCAGAAGAAAAATTTGGAGCTCAAAAATGTATTTGTAAAAATGAATGCTAAAATAATTTCTTGACATATAATTAAGGAAGATAAAATACTATAAAATAAATAAAATAAAATTATGATGGACAATATAAAATATTTAGTGGTCTATCTTCCAAGATACACACACAAGAATGACACGAACATAATTAAAAAGCACTCCACACAAATACAGATCTAAATAATTAGTGAAATATTCATTGCTCATGGACAGGCCAAATTAATATGATATAAATAACCAGAAGTACCTAAATTAGTTTACTTTTTCAATAACATATCAGACTCATTGCCAAAGGATCACTTTATAGAGTTAGAAAAAAAATAACAAAATTCATCTGGAGGAAGAAAAGATCAAGAATATCAAGGGAATAAATGAAAAAAATGGGAAGGGAACGTAAACAGTACCATATCTCAAACTATACTAGAAAGCTACTACTCAAAACAGTTTAATACTGGGTAAGAAATAGGGAAGTTGATCAGTGAAACAAATTAGGGTCATAACATATTGAAGCAAATGAGCACATTATCCTAATGTTTGTAAACCTGAAGATTCTAGCATTGAGGTGAGAAATAATTATTTGACAAACACCACTGGGAAAACTGGAAAGTAATTTGGCAGAAACAAAGAGCAAGAAACTGAATGGAAAGCCATCAAGTGGGGAGTAATTGAATAGGTTATGGTAACTGAGTGTGATGGAATACTATTATGTTGTAAGAAATAACAAAGGGAATAGCTTCAGAAAAAAAGGGAAGACTTGTATGAACTGATGCAGAGTGAAAAGAGAACCAGAATAGCCTCAATATTCTAAACATAATCAGTTCTGAAAGACTTATGAACTCTAAGGGACATAATGACCAACCACAATTCCAAAGGTCTCATGAAGAAACATGTCCAATTCTAGACAGAGAGGTTTTGTATTCAGAGTGCAAATTGAAGCATATTTTTTTAATCTTTCTTTTTCTTTCTTTATTTTTTTCTGTCTTTTTAGGGAAGCTACATGTTACAGTGGATAGAGGACCAGGCCTGCAGCTAGGAAGAATTGAATTGAAATATGACCTTAGACTCTTACTGGTTGTGTTACCCTGGGCAAGTCACTTAACTTCTGTTTGCCTAACTTTCCTCACCTGAAAAAAATTGGGATAATAATAGGATCTAACTCTCAGAGTTGTTGTGAGGATCAAGGGTGATTATGAAATGCTTAGCAGAGTATCTGGTCCATTGTAAGTTCTATATAAATGCTACTTATTATTATTACTATTAATTTGTGTGGACATGGCCAATACAAGAATTTGTTTTGTATGACTACACACATACACACACACACACACACACACACACACACACACACACACACACAGAGTCTTTATTTTCTTGACTTCTCCAAGGGGCTGGAGAGAGAATGTGGAACTAAAAATAAAACAAAACTGAATTTGCAACAACAACAACAATAAAAAAGGAGTCCTTTCACCTATAATATGTGTGTACTTGGTTTTATTTGCTGACGGGCTGCTATTATCAGTTTTTGTTTCTTAGAGTCTGGTCCAGTAATTTGCTTTTTTGCTTTGTTGAACCAATATCAAATATTTCTGATGATTACTGCAATAAATTTCTGTTTGACAGCTATTTGGCACCATTGATGGAGAGTTGGACTTGTAATCTGGAAGAACTAAGTTTAAATCCTGACTCAGAGTACAGTAGTTGTATGACACTGTATGATTCACTTTATCTCTGTCAACCTCAGTTTCCTCATCTGTAAAATTTGGATCTTAGTAGCAACTATTTCCCTGGGATTTTGTGTAGAATAAGGGGCCTAGAATTGTTGTGTTTTACAATTTTAGAGGGCTGGCTAATTTTTTAGTTCCTAAATCTTTTATTTTTTCCTCATTATTCATATTGTTGACCTCTATGTAGCATCTAACATTATTGAACAATCATTTCTCCTGGATAGCTTTTCCTCTCTGAGCTTTAGTTATATTCCTATTTAGTTCAAAAATAATGGTATTGTTATCATTTTACATCATCATTCCCTCCTAATTTGCTTCTGCATTAATGACCATCATTGTGCTTTTTCTTAATTATTACTAGACCTTAAATTTCCCTTCTTATTCCTTTTCTCCCTATTTTTATACCCTTTCCATTGGTGATGCATGATTCCCAGATGTATATATACAGCCCTAGTCTTTCTCCTGATCCCCAGTCAAGCATCACCTATGATATTCTATAGGCATCTATATTTCAACTTGTCTAAAACAAGGCCCAATACCTTCCCTGAGAAACCCATCTCTCTCATCTAATTTCTCTACTTCTGTTAACGAATATCCTTAAAATCACCTTGGTTAGAAACATCAATCATTCTTTACTCTTCCATCTTCTTCACCCCTTATATTTAATCAGTTGCCAATAAATCTTTTTAAATTCCATTTCTAGAATATTTAATACTATCATCATAGCTCTATATATTTTAGATATATGAGCCACAGCCTGAATGAGCTTAATCAATGGAAATGATCTAGCCAATGGAGTTATTTCTTCTCAAGATGATTTTACAGTATTTTCTAATCAGATCTTATTATTTCTGACAAATGAATGATAGCTGGCATTGTCGCAAGTTTGGGAAACTAACAGAATTAGATGTATCATCTCAAAAATTGTAATTTTTTTTTTATTGGAGTACCACCATTAAACAATGATGCTTGGACCTAGGACTTGTGGATTTAATCTCTAATGTTTTTGCAGTTTTATTTGCAGTTGGGAAGAATAGAGAACCATTTAATCTCCCTTACTTGTCCTCCTTAGTTGTTTACAAAGTACAGAGGGTAAGGTTAATTAATTCATGTTTGCCAAGGACTTTCAGATTCTAGAATGAAAGGAGGTGTTTAAGGCGGTCTAAGTGCTAGGTATTATTTTTGATTATACTTTAAAAGTGTCTTTTACTTTCTTCTCCATTACTTGCTATAGTATCAGTGGTTGGTGTGAATTATATTACTTTCTCTACAAAATCATTGGAATTGGCATACTTCATTGTAACTATGCTATAACCTTCATCTACTTCAAGTACCCTCATATTTCCTGTGTCCAAACTTGGGGACTGTTAACTCTTATAGCTGTTTTACAACCTTTTCTCCTTTAAAGTGTGCATGATTGGAAGCCAAAATTTTAGGGCACTATTATTTAAAACATATGTACTCCTGAAAGGAATTTGGATGCTCTAGTAAAAAAAAAAGTGTATACAACATTAAGATATTTCTTGTCCATTTTAGTTAACATATTGTCAGATGTTTAATTAGGAATAAATTTTAAATTCCCTTGCCTTTGGTTTTATGAAGTTTGTAAGTGATTTCACAGCTTCTGGATAATTAATTCTACTATTATTCTTTGATCTTTAATCAACATTTCACATTTTGCTGTTTATTTTTAATAGTACCCTGCAGCTTTTGAATTTACTATGTTCCCACCTTATTTTCAAGGCATGAAAACAATGCACATAATATCCTAGGTTAAACAACGAGTAAAAACACCTTTTTTTAAAAAAAAAAAATTATCAACAAAAACAAAGTTCCCTAGCTCTTGGGAAATCAAAAGACAGTATAGTATTTCCTTTATTATTTATACTAGAGAGTATATATACCATATATACTTTAAAAGTATGATAATGAAAATGGGAAATAGTTTAATACTTTCAAAAACTAATAGATTGAACTGCATTTAAGCAACATACAGTAACAATTTGTGAGCTCTACTGAACATCAAAATTATAAATATGCCCCCAATCTCTAACCTGAAAACCTGTAAAAAAGAAACTAGACTCAATGGATAGAGAACTGGTTAGGATCCAGGAAGTCCGTGGTTCAAATCCTGATTCAGACACACTATCTCTCTTAGAAGACATGAACTAATTAGTCAGTTAATTACCTTCTGTTTGCCTGTCTTCCTCCATCTGTAAAATGAAAGGAGTTTACTAGATGATCTGTAAAGTTATCTTATCTAGACTTTAAGAATCTATTAACTCATTTTTTCCTGATTCTAATATATAAGATTTTATTACTTTTCTCTTTATATGGGGTTTTTGGATAGACATTACTAACTTAATAAATATTAATTGAATTAGTGTCATCTCCAATTTAGACATCATAAATGCATAATTACTTATCGTGTTGAGATGAGTAAGACCTGAAGGTGATAGATCTTGTAAAAAAAAAGTACTTTCAGGTTTGTTAAATCACTAGTTTATAATAACTAGGTCAGTCTGTGTATTTATGGTACATTATATCATTGCAGGCTTAAAAATCAATATTTATGAAATTGAAGTAACTTATTTTCAAGGTCACAACAAACAAGCAAAACATATTACAAAAAGAAAACTAGACCAGCTAAAAACATGGATATGATTTAAAGAGTCTGACATTAGTGGAGATAAGCTCTCTCAGTGTTTCAACTACTATGCTATACATAAATGAGAGTGACAATGACAGAAGCAAAATACCAAAGAGACACTGCTAGGCTGATAACCATGACATAAAAGAAAAAAGAATAGGATCATTTTTCCCCCCCAAAATCACAGTAGCTTTGACATGTAGTATTTAATACAAACTTAAATGTGGGGTAGCAGATAGTTTATACAATTAATACATCATGCATGCTCAAGACTTGGCCTTCATTTTTCTCTGCAGTAAACCCTACCAAAAAGACAACCTCATTTAATTGATAGTGTTAGACCTGTGGTCAAGAAGACCTTGCAGCAAAATCTTCCTCTGACACTTAACTAGCTGTATGACTCTGTGCAAGTAATTTAGCCTTTGTGTGCCTCCATGAGCTTAACAAGTCTTCTGCTAAGACATTAACTAGTTGAATCTAGGTTGGTGGAGGGTATTTCCCAACTGGCAGTTCTTCACACAGATAAAAATATATATGCTTTCTAAAGTCACATGTGGGCATTTATAAGGAAACTTACAGTGTTTCTTTTTAAGATTCCATTGACAGATATATCAACAAATATGTACTTTGATAGTTAAAACACATATTTAGCTCCACCATTGAACCTGACCCAAAAAGAGGGGGGTAGAGCTGACTGAATTAAACAAAAGATAATGTAATGGTTTAGTAATTGCCATGTAAACACCCTATCATTACAGTGTGAATAAGTGATTGCCGCTTTCCTTCTAAAGGAGAATTCAATGTATATGGTATTTACTTTTGGAATTATTAAGTGTAGTTATATATTTCAGGAGGATAGAAACACAGTGAAATTTGGCTTTGAGGATCTTTGTGCCCTTAGAGTCAACAGCTACTTTCCAAAAGTCATCCATGGTAGATACTAATGCATTTGCCTGTCCTTTCTCATTTTCCTTAAGTAATTGAAACTCAACTCATGAGTTTTTTTTCCCTTGTATCTCCCACATTACTTAAAAATCTAATAAAACCATACACACCTTGACTATGGATGAACAAATTTCAGTTGAGATCATGACAATTATAATCAGACGTAGACTTTAAGAAATCTAAATGACAATTTTTTTTATCACAATCATACCAGAATATATAAAGATCTTTATTATATTTATTATCAAATACTCTACTAAAAGACTCTTTTGATGAGTTATAATAAATCAAACTTTTTTATAATCAAATATTACAGTGAATTAAGACTCTTGTTACAGCAATATATCATCTATTTTAAGTGCTATGTTGTTTATGATGTAACAGTAACATGATATGATAAATAGTTAGATGGTTGGCTTAAGATTCAGCTAAATTCTGGTTCAAGGCCTACCTCTGATACATGCTATGGGAACTGTGTGTCTAGGAACAAGTTATTTGACTTGTCATTGTTCCCAGGCAATTCTATAAAGTTCTAAATAACAGAGTTGTGACCTACATAAATAAATGAATAGACAGTTTCCCACTGAGGGGTTTCCCATAAAGGAAGTTAGTTGGCACAGTGAATAGATTTTTGGACCTGCGAGTCAGAAAGACAAGTTCAAATCAGACTTCAGACACTTATTATCTGAGTGACCCAGGCCACGTCACTTAACCCCTGTTTCTCTCAGTTTCTTCAACTGTAAAATAGAGGTAATACTACCACCTACATCACAAGGCTATTGTGAGGATCAAATAAGGTGATTTTTACAAAGAGTTCAGAGCAATACCTGGCACACAGTAGTTGTTTACTAAGTGCTTGTTTCCTTCTTTCCTTTCTGTAACTTAGACCCACCTCACTCACATCAAAAAATTGATGATGATGAGGAGGAGGAGGAGGAGGAGAAAGAGGAGGAGGAAGAGGAAGAAGAAGAAGAAGAAGAAGAAGAAGAAGGATGACCAAGGATTTAAATTACAATTCTTATAATGGAAGTATAATCAAATGTTCATGTTTGCAACTCTTTTCCATTAGAAAAAAAATCCACTCATGCATATACACTAGATAGAATTATAAATTCTGTAAAATTGCATAGAGTTCAGAAACAGAGCCAAGATGATAGAGTAAAGGCAGGGACTCACCTGAGTTCTCCCACAAACAACTCCAAATAACTTTGGAAAATGACTCTAGGGGCAGGTAGTAGCTTAGTAGATAGAGCACCAGCCCTGGAGTCAGGAGGACCTGAGTTCAAATCTGTCTTCAGACACATAACACTTAATACCTGTGTGACCCTGAGCAAGTCACTTAACCCCAATTGCCTCATCAAAAAAAAAAAAAGAAAAAGAAAATGACTCAAAACAAATTCTAGAATAGCAGAACCTATAAAAATATGAAGTGAAACAAATTTCCAGCCCAAAGAGCAGAAGGTCAGCAGGAAAGGGCTGTTGTACCAGGGTGAGAGAGGAGGACAGTCCAGTGTAGGCTGCACCAGTGCTGACCAGGTTGTGCTGACCAGGTCCCAGTGAGACCAGAGCAGGCCTCAAAGCAACTGATTCACTAGAAGTAGTAGTGGTTTCCAGATCTATAGGCCCACGGACTCCAAAGACAACTTAGAAGGTCAGCAAGAAGAGGCTGTCACACCTGGGTGAGAGTAGAGTGCAGTCTAGTACAGGTTGCACCAACAAAGCCCTGGCCATAGTAAACTAGAAGCAGGCCTTGGGAGTGACTGAAGCAGCAGTGGCAGTGGCATTGGCTGCTTCTGGAGCTCTCAGAGAACAGACAGTGAGGGCATGAAACAAGTGGTCAAAAGGAGATTATAGGGATCTCTTTGCTAGAACTGAGGCAAGGCTCTGTTGCTTTGCTCATACTCAAATCCAGTCCTGATCCTGGGTGGCAGTCCCAGGGCAAAAAGGAGCATAAGCACAGCAGAGCTTGTGGCCACAGTGGAGGAAGGACCCTCCTCACAGTTCCAGGGCAGAAAAGAGTGCTTATGGCACCTCACAGACCAGAGCACAGGCCAGGAGAGGAGTAAACAACTTTTTATATCATACCATTGGAAGAATTGAAAACTTACAAGTCCCTTGAAGTATCTCTGAAAACAACTGCACAAAACCCCTGAAACTTGGGACAACGCTCCCTCTGCCACGGAAGCATAGCCCTACTTTAACAAACAGTTAAAAGTCAAGTAATAAGCTGTGGAAAATGAGCAAATGACAGAAAAAATCCTGTAGAAACTTATTATGGTGACAAGGAAGATCAAAACACACATAAGAAAACAAGAAAGTCAAAGCTCCTACATCCAAAGTCTCCAAGAAAAATATGAATTGGTCTCAGGTCATGGAAGAGCTCAAAAAGTATTTTAAAAATCAAGTCAGAGAGGTAGAGGAAAAATTGGGAAGAGAAGTGAGTGATGCAAGAAAATAATGAGGAAAGAGTCAATAACTAGCTAAAGGAGACAAAAAATGCTGAAGAAATAATACCTTAAAAAAACAGACTAGGCCAAAGTGTAAAAGAGGTCAAAAAGTCAATGAGGAGAAGAGTGCCTTAAAAAGCAGAATTCGCCAAAAGGAAAAGGAGGTCCAAAAGCTCATGGAAGAAAATTCATTAAAAATTAGAATGGAGCAAATGGAAACTAATTACTTTGTGCAAAATCAAAAAGTAATAAAACAAAACAAAAAGGATTCAAAATATAAGACAATGTGAACAACCTTTTTTTTCACTGGAAAAACAACTGACCTAGAAAATAGATTTAGGAGAGATAATTTTAAAATTATTGGATTATCTGAAAGACATGATAAAAAAGAGCCTAGACATCATTTTTCAAGAAATTATCAAAGAAAACTGCCCTGATATTCTAGAACCAGAGGGTAAAATAGAAATTGAAAGAATCCACTGATCACCTCCTGAAAAAGATCCTAAAATTAACTGCCAGGAATATTATAGCCAAATTCCAGAGTTCCCAGGTCAAGGAGAAAAATATTGCAATCAGTCAGAAAGAAACAGTTTAAGTATTGTTGAGCCACAGTTAGCATAACACAAAATTCATCAGTTTCTATAATAAAAGATCAGAGGGCTTGGAATATTGTATTCCAGAAGGCAAAGGAGCTACAAATACAGGAAATGGGGTATAGAAGTTTATCCTGCCCTACAGGAAAATAGAAGGGGTAGGGAGAGACAGAAGGGAGGGCAGATTAGGGAAAGTGGCATATAGAATGCATGCCATCTTAGGGTGGGGAGAGGGATGAGATGGGGAGAAAATTTTGAACTAAAAATCATTTGAAAGTGAATGTTGAAAATTAAAATAAGTAAATTAAAAAAAGATATAATCAGTTTTCAGATGAAGTAATCAAAGCTATCTATTGCCATATGAAAAAAGTATTCTAACTCATTATTGATAGGAGAAATGCAAATTAAAACAATTCTGAGGTACTATCTAGCATCTATTAGATTACCTAATAGGACAGAAGAGGAAAATGACAAATGCTAGAGGAGGTGTCAGAAAACTGAAACATTAATGCACTGTTGGTGGAGCTATGAACTGATTCAACCATTCTGTAGAACAGTTTGGAACTATGCCCAAAGAGTTATAAAACCATCCATACCCTTTGACCTGGTAATACCACTACTGGATCTGTATCCCAAAAGATATTAAGAAAAAAAAAAAGGAAAAGGACCTATATGTACAAAAATATTTATAGCAGCTCTTTTCTGGGGGTAAAAATTAGAAACTGAGAGTCTGTCCATTAATGGGGGAATGGCTGAAGAAGTTGTGTTATGTGACTATGGTGGAATACTGTTGTACAATAAGAAAGACTTGCATGGACTGATGCAAAGTGAAATGTATTGTGTACAAAGTAACAGCAATATTGTAGGATGATCAGCTGTAAATGATTTAGCTATTCTCTTCAATATAATTATCCAAGACAAATCTGAAGGACTTATGTTGTAAAATACTAACCATCCCTAGACAAAAAACTGATGGTGTCTGAATAAAAACTGAAGCATACTTTTTTTTTGAACTTTATTTTTCTTGAGTTTTTTGTCCATATTTTCTTTCACCACATGACTATTATGGATATGTTTTGCATGCCTACACACGTATAACCTATACAAATTGCTTACCGTCTCAATGGGGAGGGGGTAGGGAGGGTGGAAGGAAGAGAATTTGGAACTCAAAATTTTAAGAACAAATGTTTGTTTTGTTTTGTTTTGTTGTTTTGTTTTGTTTTGTTTTTGATGAGGCAATTGGGGTTAAGTGACTTGCCCAGGGTCACACACAAAAAAAACAAATGTCAAAAATTGTTTTTACACATTACTAAGGAAAAGTAGAATATTAAATAGAGAAAAAAAAAAGAAAAATTCATGGAGTTATACAGGGTGAAATATTATCTTTCAGATTCCTGTCCAAATCCATATACATCATTTGCTTTAAGTTTTGTGCTTCTCTGCTGGTCAAGATTCAAGCCCAAGAACTATGTGTTTATTATTAATATTTTTGCCTTTGGAACATGTAAGGGACTTTGATGCCAACAACAAACCTTGTTGCTGATTGAATGATCAGTACTCTTATTGCTTGACTGCTGGCTCTTTAGCTCCAGATATATTTAATAGATAACCCATTTAGTCCATTCACATGTTGCCAATATTCTGTCCATTTTCTTCCATGAGTTAGTCAGTCACAGAAGTAAGGAAGCCTGCTTCTCAAAAGGTGACCTTATTGGCTCCTTCTAGCTGTCTAGCCAGTCACAGTGTCAGTATATGGTAGAATCCATTTCCTTAATGAGTACACCAGGGATGTTACGACTTAGCAGGGAATGGATCAAAACTCTAAAACTTTGTCTAGGCAATAGTCAGAAGGGAGGGCTTCTAGTAAAATTAATAGCCTACTTGTGCTTTTTTTCCCGATGTATTATTGAAATAGTGTTCTTTCAAGGTTACACAGCTGTTTTAATGCTGATTATGTTTTTAGCCAGGCTGGATAATTAAATCGGATAGAAATGAGTGTAGGGTTATTCATGACAGCAAAGATACCAAGAACAGTACAACAAAGGCCACTTAGTGATAAAAGGAAAGAAGTAAAGATAAATGTAATGGAAAACTATTAGTTGTAGACTTTCTTTGCTCATTTGCAGTAGGAATTGGTTTCGTTAAAATACTTCATATTCTTTCCTTTTCTCTTTTACATATTAAAACAAATATCATATTCACATTCTGATGTTATGGCTTCCACACCAGGTATATAGTAATTAGAAAAAAAAAGGCCAAACTATTATTATTGTTTTAGTGTTATGAACTTCCTCATATTTGTGTTAATCAAATATTAAGTACCACACTCAAGAAAATGTCACTCTCCTACTCAAGAAATTCTAGAGATTTCATGTTCCCTATAAGATAAAATTTAAATTGCTCTTTCTAACATTAAAATCCCATTATATACTGGTTTCATTCTTTCTCTTCAGGTTGTTTTAATGCTGCTACCATCCATGCATTCTTTTGTCAAGCTAACCTGGCCTACTTATTTCCAGGGCATGACATTTTATCTCTTGTCTCCAAGCTTTGGCATAGATTGTCTCCCATGGCTAGAATGAACTCCATCACATCTTTTACTTTTAGAATCTCTAGCTTTTTTAAGCTCCCTTTAAAACTTGGATCAGGTGCTGCTAAGTCCTGTACAAAGACTTTCCTGATTATCCTAGTTTTTAGGTTATTTATTTCCCTTTCCTATATATTTTTAAATTACTTGTTAATTATTAATTGCATATCTCCCCTCCCAGAATGCAAATTCTCTGATGGGAGAAAATTTTTCTGATTTTTTTTCCCTTTTATCCTTAACAATTAGCTCAGTGAACATCAGGGTAGATGCTTAATAAGCTCCTTGAATTAATGAATGAATGAAATAGATCTTTGAGATCACAAATAATAAAATAAGAATGAAAAAGGAATATAATCCATCTACAATAACATTGATGGTTGTTTCCCTAAAACATCAGTTCTTTGAATGACTTTAAATTTCATTTTTAAAATGTTTTCAAATTTCATCAGCACTTGATTTCCTTTATCATAATTTTCTGTTGATATTAATATATTAATTATTAATTAATTAAACATTAATTAATATATTAATATTAATCATTTAAATATTTATATTTCTTCCCCTTGTGTAAGATTATGAAGAATTACTTTATTCTCCAGCCAGTCCTTTTCAGAAAGCAAGAATAAACTAATTTATTGGCCTTTCTTATTTTACTTAACTACTTATAATAATTTTGAATATTTCTTAATTTCTTAGGATTTTAGAGTTGGAAAATGACCACTAAATAATTTAGTACAGTTCCTTCATTTTAGAGATCAGTAAACTGAAGCCCAGTGGGAGAAAACAATTTCTCTAATTTCACATGGGAAATAGAAATATGATTTAAATGCAGGTCTTCTAACTCCAAATACAGGACTTTTATACCTACATCATGCTAAGATGTTTTACAATACTGTATCCTTTCCAGAAATTAAATAATTTGTGATTTCACTGAGAAGTAAATCACATTGGAAAGTAAATAGACAGATAGAAGCTGAGTCAGGAAGACCTGGGATCAAGTCCTAACTCTGAAGCTTGTTAGTTGTATGGTCATGGGCAAAGTCACTTAACCATTCCAAGCATCAGGCAACTAATATAAAAAGTTTTCCATGGGATACAATTTGTGGTCAATGGGCCATACCAACAAAATCATAGGCGATTGATGTATTTGACATTTTTTGGGGGGGGTATGCAGGATGGACACCTTTGAACATTTTAGTTCACTATTGTGTTCAAATAACTTTAGGATTCCTTTTTAAAGTGAATCCTTATTCACTCACATGCACATACACAAAGGCACTCTCCAGAAAATAATGTGAAATTATTTGTCTCTAGTGAAATGACTAGAACTGAAAAATTAAAACCCCTGATGCCTCTAATAGGTATTTTTAAAAACATTAATTTCTCCATCTGAATGGCTGCATACATAAGCTTGGCATCACAAGCATAACTACCTGCCACCCTCTGTTAAGTGAATGTTAAACTGGGTAAGCAATGATGCATTTCAGTGAGCAGATTCAGAATGCACATTACATCAGATTAGGTGAGAGGTACTAGAACAGGACGTAAAATACCTTTCTACTATGGAGAAGAGACAGAGACTTGGGCTGGGAATTGCTCTTTTAAGGAAAGAATTATTTCTATAGCTTTTGTAATGGTTCAGAAGCAAAATTGTTTCTACAGTGTTTTGCTCAGCATCCCACTGGTTGTTCAGTCTGTCACAATATATAAAATATCATAGTTTTGATATCACTGCACAAGCTTTTCCAAGCTAATGCACAACAGACATAATTAAGAATAAGCTAATGCTTTCAGACAAGCTATGATGGTGTTTTTTTTTAATTTCAAAAATCTGTTTAGAGGAGAAAATTACAAATTTGTGTACATACTTGTACGTATATAACATGCATATATACCTTTTTTTCTTCAATATTTTGTTTTGCCAAACATCTATAG
The DNA here is from genome assembly GCF_003287225.1 of Phascolarctos cinereus. Lineage (NCBI taxonomy): Eukaryota > Metazoa > Chordata > Mammalia > Diprotodontia > Phascolarctidae > Phascolarctos > Phascolarctos cinereus. The sequence continues at coordinate 199,055,359 of NW_027555736.1, forward strand.
AAACAAAATTTTATTATTTTTTTTGTAAGGGAGCTCTCATTTAAAAGAAAAATGTCAAGTTGAATTTTTTTTCAACTTTGAATTTCAGTTCATGTCTCCCACTATCCACAACCTTCCTTTCCTGAGGAAGCATACAGGAACTTTCTTATAATGCTTAAAGAGATTTCTGATGATAACCTCATAGGAAACCAAAATGAATAACTGCAATATAGTTGCCTTTCAATCTTCTTACTGAGAGTGATATTACTGGAGTCTTATATATTTTATCTGAGATGTTTGAAGTAAAGAATTTCTCAGAGACAGTATTTCATGGATCAGTTAAGAGGAGAAACAAATGTTAAAAAAGGATCACAGAGAAGTGTTCTTCAAAAAATGTTTCTCCTTTCACCTTGACAAAAAATGTTTTTTACATAAAAGGACTCCATTCTCTGTTCTTGGTAAAGTGGGTGCAACAGGAGCCACTGAGAACTGGTCTCTAAGGCTGCAAGGATCACCTGACCCCAGAGAACTGTTTGATCACTGGTACAGCTGAGTCCTTACTATGAGACACCTGAGAAAAGGCTCATTTAGTCATTGACAACCAAGGCGTAGGAAAGAAAACAAAAGCAAAAAAATCAACACCTGGTGGGGTGAGGCATGGTAGGGAACAAGTACATGTGAGTGCATAGATGTGCTCTTTTTATCCTTCTGTCACCATGTTTGACACAGTTTGGTGGTAGAGTGGAGTAATCAACAGTGTTAGACATGGAGTCAGGAAGTCCTGATTTCAAATTCTGTCTCAGATATTAATCAGCCTTTTGACCCTGCATTGGTCATTCAGGATTACTTTACTCATCAGTGAGGACAGTATATAGCACCTACATCTCAGTGTTGTTATGAAGATCAAATGAGATAACATAAAGCACATTTTAAATCTTGAAGTGTTTGTATAAACACTAGCTATTATTACTGAAGCAAATACAAAAACCACTGCCTAATTTTATACTACAGTATAGGTACATAAGTTATCATGTATTGCATAATGCTACTCTTTTATACTAGTGATATAATTATTCCCCATCATTTAAAAATACAAACATTTATAAATAAAAAGTCATATATCCTTCCCTCCCTCAAATAAAAGCTAATTACCAAAGAATATTTGTAAGTATTTTTTTTCTATTTGTTAAGGAACCTGAGAGATATAGCATAATATATGGAGAGCTGGTTTCAGGGTCAAGAAAACATGGATTTGAGTCCTATAAATCATAGCTCCAGTCCAAAAAATGGAAAATGGAAAATGCATATGTGTGTTTACTATTCTCACTGATGGTATATGTAATTATGGCAGTGAGGTCTAAGTTTAAAGATGGGGGTGGGTGATCTTTTGTTATTACTATGTCTATTACTATGCTATTAACTAAATGTCTTTGTTCTGAACTACACTAATCTTCTAGACAGGAGATTGGTAAAAGGACATATTTGTGGGGGCTTTTTTGCTATTGTTTAAAGAGGCTTTTAAATCACAATATATTTAAAATCAGGATTGACTTTCTGGAATACATACAGTGCAAGGGGGAAGTTCTGTTCACTTCACTCAGCAAATGGTATACTTTGGTCTGCATTCAAACTCCATAGCTCTTTTTTTGGATGTGGATAGCATTTTTCGTCATGAGGCTTTTGGAGATGTCTTAGATTCTTGTATTGCTGCAAGTCTATCCAAGTCAGTCATCACTCAATGTGGCTGTTACTGTGTACAACATTCTCCTGGTTCTGCTCACTTCAATCAGCATCAAACCATACATGTCTTTCCAGGTTTACCTGAAGTTTTCCTGTTCATCATTTCTTATAGCACAATAGTATTCCATTACATTCATCTATCACATTCACAATTATGATTACTATCTGTGTCTTTCTCTCCATCATTCCCCCTCCCCATTTCTGCTTTTCTTTCTCCTTTCTCCTTTTCCCTCCTAACTAATGTTTTGCTTTTGACTACCGCCTCCCTCAGTCCCACCTCTCTTGTGTTAACCCCCTCCCTTTTCTTTCCCCTTTTCCCTCCTACTGTGGATATGGCCTGTTAGATTTCTATGCCTAACTGATTATGTTATTCCCTTCTTGAGAGAAATCTGATGAGAGTAAGGTTCAAACAATGTTCATCTCCCTCCTTTCTTTCCCTGTGCTGTAATAGGATTTTGTGCCTTTTCCTGTGATGTAATTTACCCTTGTCTGCCTCCTCCTTTCCTTTTCTTTCAGTACATTTTCTTAGATCAGATTAATTCACTTACATGGATCTATTTAATTCACTTGAATAGATTTTTTTCATCATTACATCAAAGTCAATTTATGCCCAACTCCTTTATGTATACTCCTTTAACATGGTGTAATAACAACACAGTTCTCAATAGTTACAAGCATCATCTTGCCTTGTAGGGATGTAAACAGTTTGCCCTTATTAACAACACATTGTATCTTTCTGTCCCATTTACCTTTTAATTTCTCTCTTGAGTCTTGTATTTGAAGATCACATTTTCTGTTGAGCTCTGGTCTTTTTATCAGGAAGGTATGGAAGTCCCCCATTTCATCAAATATCCATCTCCTCCACTGAAACATCATGTTCATTTTTGCTGGGTAGTTGATCCTTGGTTATATTCCAAGCTGCTTTGCCTTAAATCATATTCCACACCCTACAGTCCTTTAATATAGAAGCTGCAAGGTCCCATGTAATCCTGAATGTGGTTCCATGATATTTAAATTGTTTCTTTCTGCCTGCTTGCAGCATTTGCTCTTTTATCTGGTAATTTTGGAATTTGGCTACTATCTATATTATTCCTTGGTGTTTTGAATTTGAGATCTCTTTCAGGAGGTGATTGGTGGATTCTTTCTATGGCTATTTTGCCCTCTGGTTCTAGGACCTGAGGGCAGTTTTCCTTTATGATTTCTTGAAAGATATTGTCTAGGCTCTTTTTTTCATCATGATTTTCAGGTAGACCAATGTTTCTTTACTCAGAATATATTTTTTTACATTTTCATCTATTTTTTTCATTTTTTGTTTTTGTTTGGATTTGATTTTCCAGGTCAGTTCTTTTACCAATGAAATATTTTACATTTTCATCTATTTTTTCATTCTTTTGTTTTTGTTTGACTGATTGTTGCTGTCTCATAGAGTCAGTAGCTTCTACTTGCTCAATTCTAATTTTTAACGCATTCTTTTCTTCTATCAGATTTTCTACCTCCTTTCCCATTTGGCCAATTTTATTTTTTAGGGACTTGTTTTCTTCAGTGTACTTTTTTTCCAATTGGCCAACTGTATTTTTTAGGGACTTGGTTTCTTCAGTGTACTTTTTTTTCTCCAGTTGGCCAATTTTTTTTAAGTACTTGTTCTCTACAGTCAACTTTTGTCCTTCCTTTTCCAAGCTATTGACTCTCTCTTGCATACCTCTCATTTCTTTTCCCATTCTTTCTTCTACCTCTCTCATTTGACTTTTAAAATTCTTCTTGAGCTCTTCTAAGAAGGTTTTTTGGGCTTCAGAACAATTCCCTTTTGAGGTTCTAGATGTGGTTTTGTTGACAATGTTGTCCTCTTCACAATTTCTGCTTTGATCTTCACTCTTCCCATAATAAGAATCTATCGTACATTTCTTTTTGCTCATAGTGTTTGCTTATTTCCTGGCCTTTAAAGAGACTGGGCTCTCTTGCTGGGGAGCAGAGGGTACTGACCCAAGCTTATTGTGTAGGGAGACTAGGGCCTGGTCAATGACTTTATGTACTGGGGCCTCCAATGTTGGCAGTTGGAGACTGTGGGATTCTGGCAGCTCACCTGGTGTTGGGCTGGAATCAGCAACACTGAAACTCTAGGGGTAGGATTGGGTAGTGTGCCTCCTGGAGATTTCCTGCTCTCTCAAGCCTTTCCTTCCTTTTGCTTTCTTCAGCTCGATGTTGTAGGGTGTTTATCCACCTTGGGCCCCTTAGAAAACTGCTTACTTTAGTTTTACTGAGGCACTGGGAAAGCCAGTTGTTATAGAATGCCGAGGCACCTGGTGGTTTTCAGAGCTGGTTGCCACCAGCTCCCCTACCCTCACAGAGGCACCTGGGGTCCAGGTGTTGGTGTTTGCATGCTCCACCACTTGGGCTTCAGGATCTCTTGCTGGTATGCTGAGCTGGGGCTTTCTGCTAGCTTTCTTCCCCCAAAGTAAGAGGAGCCTTTCCAGTTAATTCCTCTAGCTACCTGGGCTATTGGACTGCTGGACTCCATCATTCTTCTGGTTCAGCTGTTCCAGGTTTTTTCCTGGGGTGATAATTTCTGGGCTTTCAGGGGTTAATAGAGGGGTTAAGAGAGGGTTAAGAGAAACTCACCTCTTACTCCACCATCTTGGCTCCTGGAAGTGGAAGAAGAGGGAAGTATTTTCTAGACAGATAAATATAGAATATTCATTGTAGGATAAGGTTAGGTGTATATTTTTGGCCGTTTCAGTGATATGTACCATTAATCCATCAAAAAAAAAAAACATCTAGCATGGAGAAACAACTTATTTGGTTGATTAAAAAAAAAAAAGCAAAATTTAAAAAAATGCTGAATTGATGTCCAATTGTTTGACATAACTAATTGGTTGCCTTTTTTTTATATGGCCAATCTGGTATACATTTAGGTGTAAAAATGGAGAAAGTAAGATCTGGAATTTTTCATCTGGGCCAGGTGTGAATTACATATCTGTTCATTTTCAGTAATTAAATAATTACCTGGCTTAGCCCCTGAGAAATCATTCTTTGGCTATGTCTACATGACAGCAGACAAGCAGTTTGGCAGTGAATAAATTGACATACTGTATACACCATTGTGTAAATGGCAGTCTCTTGGAGTAGGCACTATTTCCAGCTTGATTCACCTTCATTACAATTTTCCTCTGGTGTCATCTGGACAGATTTTGGGGAAAATAAAGAGTTCCTTCATTGGCTTTTAATGAGTCAATGTTTTTTTCAAATAAAATTTATAGGTAAGGTAGTGCAATGATTACCAACAGTCAGGAAGACCTAGGTTCAGGTATTTAAAAACTATGTGACTATGACCAAATCGTTTAACCTCCTTGACCATCAGTTTCCTCATCTCTAAAATGAGGATGATAATACCCATAATACCTAACCCACAAGTGAGTTGTTAGGCTCAAAACTTATAGCTTATGTTAATATTTGCTCTTATTTTTATGGTTTTCTAGGTAGAATCATTCTTTATACTGCGTAGTTCCTTTTAGATGGTAGTTGAAATACATTTTAGGACACTTTTAACAGTAATCACGTAGATATGAATTTTAAAAAAAGTTTGTGTCATAATCCTAAATGATTTATGTTTGATTCCAGTCGGAATTTTTTTTAAGTGTCTGTTAAGTCACAATTCCATTTTTCCTTTATTTGGTCAGTTTATTCTACAAACAAAAATTAAACAATTCTAATGTCTGATTAAAAGATGGAAAAAAGTCAGTGAAGATTTTGTAGAACTGTTTCATCTTAAAAAATAAAATCCACCCCACCTCCCACTACTTTCTGAAGTCTCCTCAAAATGGATCCACTCTCCAACCACCTCTTCCCAAACTAAAACTTGGACTTTCCCACTCCTCCTCTCCATAGGTGAACATTTTATTTTATCTCACTGGGAACTGGACTTCTGAAATACAACATCCTATTGTTTCCTTGCCACTAACCTGCAGGGATACATCACCTCTTTCATGGGACTGTGCATGCCCTTCTATGTATTATCTTCACTATTAGAACATTGGAACAGCTAGTTGGTACAGAGGATAGAGTGCCCAGTCTGGAGTCAGAAAGACTCATCTTCCTAAGTTCAAATCTTGCCTCATACATTTACTAGCTATGTGACCATGGGCAAGTCACTTAACCTTGTTTGCCTTGGTTTTCTCATCTGCAAAATAAGTTGGAGAAGGAAATGACAAACCACCGCATTATGTTTACCAAGAAAACTGAAAATGGGAGTGAGACACAAGCTGAAAAATGAATGCCCAACAGCATATTAATTTCTTTAAAGTAGGGACTATCTTATTTGCTTGTATTTGTATTCCCAGAGCTTAGTACAATCCTAGCAATATTTTTCTGTCACTATGTTGCTTTTTCTCTCTCTCTCTCTCTCTCTCTCTCTCTCTCTCTCTCTCTCTCTCTGTCTCTCTCTCTGTCTCTCTCTCTCTCTATCTCTTTGTCTCTGTTTCTCTTTTCCCTCCTTCCCCTTCCCTGTCAAATTTTATCCTCAAATACTGATAAATCAATCTAAGGACCCAAAAGAATGGCATAGCTTATTAAGTGTGAAATTACATACAAAAAGAGACAGCTCCTTCCTTCTAATAATTGATATTCTAAGGAAGCAAATAGGTAAAAAACACTTGGTTTGTAAGTTTTCCCAGTACACAAGATGACCTGAAGTAGGCAGGTAGAAGAGACTTTTTACGTTGGGGTTCATATTTGCTTCTTGATATTATTCCAGTAAGTAATGGTGGAAGACAGGCATGTGGTAGGAAGCAGTGTGCTGAAAATATGGACATTCTATATAGGAAAGACAATAATGAAACTGAGTTAGACTAACAAATAACAAAGGGAAAAAGGAATAGAATGACCTTTTTATACATACTGCCTTCCTAGAAACAATTTCCCTGTTTCAAGTTATACAAAGAAGATGATAATTATTTCAGTTGTTGTTATGAAAAAAATTTAATAGATCTCAAAGAGCAATGGGCCTTTGAAAAAGTCAAGGTAGATGAGAAAGAAATAAGAAACATGCATTTTTTCCTCCTCTGATGTTCTTAAATAATACATATAATTTTCCAAATTTAATCCCCATTTAAAAATGGTTTTTTAGTTGCCCTCTTCCCCCCCACCCCAGGAACTAATGCTATATTAATGTAGTTAGTTGGAAATATTAGAAAATACAAAGTTCAATTAATATGTGTTTCTGCTACTCAAGAATATTATGAAAAGCATCCTAGCATGAGGCTGAAACTTCAATGTATCTAAGCAGGGAAGCTAATCATCCTCATTACCATTTATGCCTCATTCAGATAACTCACTGAGTGCTGTCTTAGTAAATTACACAGATGCCTTAAGAGAGTAGGATAGCTACACTGTAATATACCATATTCAACAGAGAACTCCAAAGACAATGCCTGTCCAATCACCTTCTGGCTTAGGCTTAATGATATGTCTGCTTATAAAAAAAGATGAAAAAAATAGGCTATATCCAGGATATAGTATCATCATCCCAGCAAAAACATACCTGGAAATTTTTTTTTATTAATTAATTTATTTTTAGTTTTCAACAATCACTGCCACAAGCTTTTTGAGTTTTAAATTTCCTCCTCCTCCCTTCCCACTCTCCCCAAGACAGCATATTATCTGATATAGGCTCTACATATACATTCCTATTAAACATATGTTCATATTAGTCATGTTGTAAAGAAGAATTAGAACCAACAGCAAGAACCACAAGAAAGAAGAAACAAAACAAAAAGGAGGGGAAAAAAAGCAAATAATATTCTTCAATCTGCACTCAAACTCTTTAGTTCTTTCTCTGCATGTGGATAGTATTTTCCACCATGAGACTTTGGGAGATGTGTTAGATCCTTGAGTTGCTGAGAAGGGCTGAGTCTATTAAGGTTAGTCATTGCACAACCTGGCTGTTACTGTGTACAACACTCCTGGTTCTGCTCACTTCACTCAGTATCGGTCCATACAAGTCTTCCCAGGTTTTTCTGTAGTCTGCTTGCTCATCATTTCTTATAGCACAAGAGTATTCCATTATATTCATATACCATAACTTGTTCAGCTATTCCCCAATTGATAGGCATCCCCTCAATTTCCAATTCTATTTTTTATTTTCTAATTAATTTATTTTGATTCATCAACAATCACTTCCATTTGCTTTTGAGTTTTAAATTTTTCTCCCCCTCCTTCCCCACCTCTCTCCCCAAGACAGTGCACAATCTGATATAGGCTCTATATATACATACCTATTAAATATATTTTCACATTAGTGATGTTGTAAGTAAGAATTAGACCCAATAGGAGGAACCACCAGAAAGAGGAAATAAAACTCAACAGAAGGAAAAAAAATAGCAAATAGTGTGTTTCGATCTGCATTGAAACTCCATAGTTCTTTCTTGTCTATTGTAGCATTTTCCATCACGAGGCCTTTGGAGATGTCTTAGATTCTTGTATTGCTGGGAAGGGTTGAGTTTATCAAGATCAGTCATCTCACAAAATTGCTGTTATTGTGTACAATGTTCTCCTGCTTCTGCTCACTTCACTCAGCATCAGATCATACAAGTCTTTCCTCCAATTCCAATTCTTAGCCACCATAGAAAGAGCTGCTATAAATATTTTTGTACATGTGGGTCATTTTCCCATTTGTATGATCTCTTTGGGATGCAGCCTTAGAAGTGGTATTATTTGGTGAAAGGGTATGCACAGTTTTATAGCCCTTTGGGCATAGTTCCAAATTGCTCTCCAAAATGGTTGGATCAGTTCACAACTCTACCAACAATGCATTAATGTTCCAAATTTCCCACATCTTCTCCAACATTTATCATTGTCCTGTTTTGTCATGTTAGCTAATCTTATAGGTGTGATGTGGTACCTCATAGTCATTTTGATTTGCATTTCTCTAATTAATAGTGAATTACAGCATTTTTTCATATGACTATAGATAGCTTTGATTTCTTTATCTGAAAACTACATGTTTATATCCTTTGGCCATTTATCAATTGGAGAATGACTTGTATTCTTATAAATTTGACTTAGTTTTCTCTATATTTTAGAAATGAAGCCCTTATTGGAGATACTGGTTATAAAAATTCTTTCACAGTTTTCTGCTTTGGTCCTAATCTTGATTGCACTGGCTTTGTTTGTGCAAAAGCTTTTCAATTTAATGTAGTCAAAATTATCCATTTTGCATTGCATAATGTTTTCTATCTCTTGTTAAGTCATAAATTATTCTGTTCTCCACAAATCTGACAAGTAAAATATTCCATGGTCTTCCAATTTGCTTATAGTATCAATTTTCATACCTAAATTGTTGTATTTGGATATTTCAATTCAACTCAACAAAATTCATTTATTGCCTAGTATGTGAAAGACAGTATGGAGTAGTGGACAGTCAAGGTTAAGTTTGGAGACCCATTTTTTTTTAATTTAACAGGAATTTTTAAGCACCTATAATGTACCAGGTACTTTACTAAGGTCTTTACAAATATTATCTCATTTTATCCTCACAACAATTCTTGGAGGAAGACGATAGGAAGACCTAAGACCTGCATTCAACTCCTATCTCTGACGTATTCACTATGTGATTAAGAGTTCACTTAACTTTATAATTCCCCAGGAACTCTCTAAATTCTTTTACAGAGAGTGGCTTATCTGTGGGCAGCTTGGTGGTACAGCAGATAGAGTGCTGGTCTTGTAATCAGGAACTCAATTTCATGAGTTCCAATCTGGACTCAAGAAACTTACTTGCTATGTGATCCTGGACAAGTCACTTACCCCTGTTTGCCTCAGTTTCCAAGTCAGTAAAATGATGTGGAGAAGGAAATGGCTAACTACTCCAGTATATCTGCTAAAAAAAACTGCAAATGGGGTCATGAAGAGTTGGACACAACTGAAAGTGACTGAACTGAAGCTCATTTGCACCATTAGGGGAAATTCACACATAAAACATTACTTATGCTACCAATGAAATCCGAGGTTTGGACATTTTTTTTTAATTTAAATTTGCAAGGCATTGTGCTTATCACTGAGGCTTCAAAGGGAAAAAAAATACATAGCCACTTCTCTTAAATTGGGTATGTGTAATATTTATATAAATAAATATGACATACTATAGAAGAATGAAAATACAAAGAATGAGGAGAGGCAGGAGAAAGTGTTCTAAAAGTATAAAGAGATGACTTTCAATTGTATGTATTAATGGAAATTTCATAGACTTCTTGTTATCTGAGTTGAACCAGGAAGAAGAGAAAACTTTCCACCAGTCAAGATATGGAGGGTGATCATCTCAGGCAAAGGGGAATATAAACACAGGAGCAATTTCACAACAAGATTAGGTAATAGATAGTGGTCCAATTTGGTTAACACATAAAGAAGTATGGATATAAATAGAAATTGGACCTGTGGTTTCATTGGTGTAAAGAGTTCCTGATGAAAACCTTCATCTACTAGTAAAAGCCCACATATTCTCTGCAACTTTAGTACTACAGAGTTGCCTAGAAAAATGAGAGGTTATATTACTTTCCCAGTGTCACACAGTCAATCTGTGTCAGAGGCAAGACTTGAACCCATGTTTTCCTGGCTCTGAGGCTGATTCTTTATCCAGCACATAATAATTGTCCATCGTGTGCCATATATCTTGAAAAGTATGTATGTATGTATGGAACTATTTTGTGGAGGTCCTTGCTTATTTGGCTATAGAGCTTGTATTTGAATCAATTACAGATAATAAGAAGCACCTGGAGTTTGGTTAGCATGTCAGACCTGTGAACAAGGAGGATTATTTTGGTGTTACTCAGATGGATACATTAGAGAAGGGAAAGCCTTGAGACAGAAAGACCAGTTGGGCACTGTGGCCCACATTGCCACAGAAATCTGCTCAATAGTTTTATTCTAAGAAGAAGTTATCCAATATTGTACAATTTACAACTAATATTTTTTTTAAAATGAAACAGAAGCAAGGTCTTCTAATTAATCTGTTTTATGGGTCTAGGGATGATTAGAACTTCCTGTTTCTAATTTCCACTCCAAGGCTCATTCACTCTATGCCTAGTCCTCAATTTACATATCTCCTAGCCAAAGACAGAGTAATTAATGATCATAGATAAGATCATAGATTTAAAGCTGTGAGGAACCACAGGGATCATCCAGTTCAACTCCTCCATCATAATGTAATCATTAAGGAATGAGAGGCCCAGAGAAGTTAGGTGAATTTCCTAGGGTCACACTGGGAGTAAGTTACAGATTAAGGGAATATTTCCAATTCCTTTTTCTTTAAACCATTTCTTTCATCACTATGTCACACAAAGCACCACCTAACTGTTGTCAACTCTTGACTAGTAAATTACTGATAAACCAGTCTAGCCTATCCCACCTTCATACCTTCATACCTTCTCCTCCACATTACTTCATCTTTCTTCTTGCTCATCTAATTCCTCATTACTTAGCACAACCTCTGGATGACGGAAAAGAGAAATAGGCAAAAACTCTAATCAATTTATCTATCAGTAATTAAAAGGGAAAAGTAAAGTTTTAGTCAGATAGAAGTGTTGAAAGTTCCAGATTTTATATAGACTCCATTTTTTCAATATTATTACTGCCCCTTTTGTATGAAACTGAAAAAGTAATTGTAGCATATCATCTGAAAATTCGAGATTTATGGAGCCTTTAAGGATAAAAACTAGCTACTGAATTTATAGCAATTCTTGATCATATCAACAAATAATATCATATTACTATTTGAATGGCATCATTTCCTATATGATATCACCATATAAAAAAGAGATTTAGTAATTCAAAGAATGCTTCTTTATTCCAAAACTTTAAGTATTTAAATTTGTCAAATACAAAGTTACTATGTTTATTTGTTGCTGTAAATTGTATGTCTACTCTGTTCCATTGATCCACCTCTGTATTTTTTAGCCAGTACCAGATAGTTTTCACAATTACTGCCTTCTAATATAGTTTAAGTTATGGCACTACATATACTTCAATCTAAACAAGATACCATATAAGTTTGAAGGTTGAAGCAAATTAGAAACTCTAGCTGTCCTTCATTAAGAAATTGAAGAGATTTGCAAAAATATGTAAAATGCTGCTCTTCTTCTAACTTATTTTTCATAAAAATGTTTGATATCATGTAAAAGGTTTTTTATTATTATATTGTTAAATGCATTAACAAATTAAAATTTCAGTTTTAATTTCTAATATAATAAACATGATAGATTTAACTCATATAAACAAAACTTTTTTGTGTCTTTTAAGAGTGTAAATGGGTCCTGAAACTAAGAAGTTTGTAAACTGCTTCCTGATACCAACAAAATCATAATTCCAGATTTTTTAAAAAATGGCAAGAAATTAAAATGCTAAAGGTTTAACAAAAACATGAGTGAACTCGTCATAGCTTAGTAAATAACAATTAATAAGGATTTATGTTACAATCAACTTTTGACAGGCTAATATACTATTTTGGAAAAATCACTTCAGTGATTCGTTTTAAACAAAAACACTGGCATTTCCTGGGGAAGAGCCAAGAAGGCAGAGTGGCTGAACTCTCCTGACATTCACCTCCAAACAACTTTAAAATAACATCTCAAATTAAATTCTGGAGTGGCTGAGCCAAAAAAAAAGGCAGAATGAGACATTTTTTTCAGCCCAATGGCAACATAAAGAGGTTGGAAAGAGAAATCTGTGACATAGGGGGAGAGGCAGGCCTCTTCCTGAAGAGGAAATAAGAATATTTAAATAACTCTATCTTAGACAAAGAAATTGAATAAGCCATCAATGAGCTGCCAGGATTAGATGATTTAAAAGTGAATTCTACCAAACATTTAAGGAACAATTGATCCCAATAAAATATAAATTGTTTGAAAAAATAAGTAAAGAAAGAGACCAAAGAATTCCTTTTATAAAACAGATATGCTTTTTATACCTAAGCCAGGGAGAGCAAAAACTGAGAAAGAAAATTATTAACCAATTCCCTAATTAATATGATGCAAAAAACCCCTGAAATAATAGAAAGGACATTACAGCAATATATCATAAAGATCACAAACTAAGGCCAGGTGAGATTTATAGGAGAAATACAGGGCTGGTTCAATATTAGTAAAACTATCAGCATAATTGATCATATTAATAACAACAAAAATTATATGAATACATCAAAAATACAGAAAAAAGCCTTTGACAAAATACAACATCCACTCCCATTAAAAACATTAGAAAGCATGAGAACAAATGGAGCCTTTTTAAAATTTTTTAACTTTTCTTTTTTCTTTACAATTGGGTGGGTATAATTACCTTGTTAATTAATTAATTTTGAATTATCACCAATCACTTCCATAAGCTTTTGAGTTTTAAATTTTTCTCGCCTCCCTCCCCACCTCCCTCCCCAAGACTATGCACAATCTGATATAGGCTATACATATACATTCCTATTAAACATATTTTCACATTGGTGATATTGCAAGTAAGAATTAGAACCAATAGGAGGAACCACCAGAAAGAGGAAACAAAACACAACTGTAGAAAAAAAATAGCAAATAGAATGCTTCAATCTGCATTCAAAATCCATAACTCTTTCTTCTTCGTGGATAGCATTTTCCATTTATTTCCATTTTCCAGTATCAAGAATAAAAAGGTTGAATCCACCACCAAGAAAGAGGAAATTAAAACAATAAATAGGAACTATTTTGTTGAATTGTTTGCCAATAAATTTGACTATTTTAGTGAAATAGATATTTACAAAAATATTAATTGCCTAGATTAATGGATGAGGAAGTAAGATACTTAAACAACCCCAACTCAAAAAAGAAATTGAACAAGCCATTGATGAAATCTCTAGGACAAAATCTCCAGGGCCAGATGGATTTACAAGCGAATTCTATCAAACATTGAAAGAACAATTAATTCCAATACTGTATAGACTATTTGGGAAAAAAAGGTGAAGAAGGAGTCTTATCAAATTCTTTTTATGATATAAATATGGTGCTCATATCTAAACTGGGAAGAGTCAAATCAGAGAAAGAAAATTATAGACCAATTTTGCTAATGAATATAGATGCAAAAATTTTAAATAAAATATTAGCAAATAGATCACAGCAACTTATCACAAGAATAATACACTATGATCAGGTAGAATTTATACCAGGAATGCAGGGCTGGTTCAATATTAGGAAAATTAGCAGCATAATTGATCATATCAATAACAACAAAAATTATATAAATACAACAAAAATAAAGAAAAAAGCATTTGACAAAATAAAACATCCATTCCTTTTAAAAACAGTAGAGAGCATAAGAATAAATGCAGTCTTCCTTAAATTGATAAGTAGCATCTACTTAAAGCATTCAGCAAGCATTATATGTAATGGGGACAAGCAAGAAGCATTTCCCATAAGACTGGAGGTGAAACAAGAATGTCCATTATCACCACTGTTGTTCAATATCATACTGGAAACGTTAACCTTAGCAATAAGAAAAGAAAAAAGAAATTGAAGGTATTAGAATAGGCAAGGAAGAAACAAATAGAGCCTTTCTTAAAATTATAAGTAGTTATCTGTCTAAAAGCAAGAGCAAGCATTATTTGTAATGCTGATAAACTTGAAGCTTTCTGATAAGATTAGAAGTGAAGCAAAAGATGTCCATTATCACCAATATTATTCAAATTATACTAACAATGCTAGACAAAGAAATGAGAAAAGAATAAGAAATTGGAGTAATAAAAATAGGCAATGAGGAAACATAATATCAGTCTTTGCAGATGATATGATGTTATACTTAGAGAACCCTAGAGAATCAACTAAAAACAATGAAAAAAAATTAACATCTTTAGCAAGGTTGAAGAATAAAAAATAACTCACATAAATCAACAATATTTCCACATACTACCAACAAAACCCAATAGCTAGCCATAGGAAGATAAATCCCCTTTAAAATAACTGCAGGCAGTATAAAATGCTTAGGAGTCTACTTGCCAAAATAAATCCAGGGATTATCTGAACATAGTTACAAACACTTTTCACACAAATAAGGACAGATCTAAACAGCTGGAGAAACAGTAATTGCCAAACCAATATAATAAAAATTCCAATCCTATTGACTTAATTTTCTTATTCTGTGTCATATAAATCAAACTACCAAAGGATAATTTCATAGTTCTAGAAAAAAATAGTAACAAAATTCATCAAGAAGAAGAAAAGTTTGGGAATCAATAAAAATGTGAAGGAATGTAGCCTAGCAGTTTCAGTTTTCAAACTATATTACAAAGCAGTAATCATCAAAACAATCTGATACTGGGTAATAAACAGAGTGGCAGATCAATGGAATAGATTAGATACACAAGGCATTGTGATATATGCTTATATCCACTCCCACAAACCTAAGTTTTTCAGCTAAAAACTCAACATTTGAGAAAAATGGAAGGCAGTTTGCGAGAAACTAAGTATAATTACCAAAATTACTGAAAAATATTTTACTGAATTAGAAAAACATAATAATATTCATTTGGAAGGACAAAAAGGGAAGAAGGAAATAATGAAAAAAAAAATAAAGGAAAGAGGTTTAGCAGTACCAGATCTTAAACTATATTATAAGGCAGTAATTGTGAAAACTATCTGGTACTGGCTAAGAAATAGAAAGGTAGATCAATGGAGTGTAGTAGACACAATTTACAGCAACAAATAAATATAGTAACTTTGTATTTGACAAATTTAAAGACAATGTTTTGGAATAAGAATTCATTATTTGGCAAAAATTGTTGGGAAAACTGGAAAGCAGTATGGCAGAAACTTGGCATGGACCAATATCTTACACCATTTACCAAGACAAGGTGAAAATGGATATGTGACCTAGATATAAAGAGAGATATTAAAAGAAAATTTGAAAAACAATGGAACATTTCACTTATCAGACTTTTGGATGCATGAATAATTTATGAGACAACAAGATATAGAGAACAAAATGAAGTGCAAGATTGATAATTTTGATTACATTAAGTTATAAGGTTTTTATACAAATAAAACAAATGTAACCAAGATCAGAAGGAAAGCAGAAAATTTGGAGAAAAACATTATAGACAGTTTCTCAGAAAGAGGTCTCACATCTCAAATATATAATGAACTTTGTTAAATCTATAAGAATACAAGTCATTCCCCAATTGATAAATGGTCAAAAAATATGAATAGGCAGTTTTCCAATGAAGAAATGAAAACAGCTTATAGTCATACAAAAGTGTTCTAAATCATTATTGATTAGAAAAATGCAGATTAAAACAACCTTGAGATATCATTTTATACCTAAAAAAATTACCTAAAATGATCAAAGGAGAAACAGTCAAAATATTGGAGGGGATGTGGAAATTGGGACACATTCATTGTTGGTGTAACTGTGAACTGATCTAACTCCTGTGGAGAGCCATCTGGAATTATTCCCAAAGAGTTATTAAAGTGCCTATACAGTTTGACCAGCAATACCACTACTAAGTCTATTTCCAAAGATGGGAAAAAGGAAGAGAACTCATGTACCCTAAAATATTTATCGCAGCTCTCTTTGTGGTGGTAAAAAAAAAATAGAAATTGAGGGCATACTGTCAGTTACGGAATGGCTGAACAAGTTGTGATAGATGAATGTGATGGAATATTACTGTGCTGAAAGAAATGATGTTTGATGATCTTAGGAAAAAAAAAATAGGTTTGCATGAAATAAATGAGCAGAACTAAAAGAATGTTGTATACAGTAACAGAAATATTGTTTTAAGAACAACTTTGAGTGACTAAGTCATTTTGACTATTTATAAATGCCCAAATTAACTACAAAGGACATATTCAGGAAGACACTATCTGTGTCCAGAGAAAACTGACAAATAGAAGTATATATAGAATGATTTCACACACACACACACACACACACACACACACACACACACACACAGTAGCCATCTTTAGGGTAGGGGAAGAAAAAAAGGGGAAAATTACATAACTTTATCATACAGTTAAAAGGAATAGCAACTTGTACATAATAGATTTGTAGTTTCATGTGTAATCTCTTCGTTACTCAGTTTACCCATTTGCAAAATGTGAGGTGTATTCTACATCATCTGTAATGTCCTTTCCACATCTAGCAACATACAAATCTCTGATAATATTGCATCCATAAATTTCAATATATTAGAATTATTTCATAATTTATCATACTTATCTATAAAATGACATAATCTGTATTTTAAGAATGATATTTAAAGATATTCTAATTTCAAATGACTGCAGTAAGTCATGGCCTACCAGAAATATAGTCATGTAACCATTTTTTTAAACATATGGGTGAAGGTAAATCAAATTTATTGTTCATATAATATTCTTCTCTGCTGGGAGAATGTGGTTAGTATCTCCCTTGGGACATTTATGGACTTGTGAATTGATGTAAGGACTATTATAAAGAGCACATACAAAGGAAATGCGCAGGTCATTTTGGCCTTAATTACTCACATCAAACAAGTATCAAACACACTTAATGCCTTCTAATGACCATAGTTTCATATATCTCCCTCAAAGACTATGCATTATGTCTTGTCTTACATAAATATCAAAGCAATAAATTTGTTGTACTTAAAAATAATCTTGCATAGAGAAATAGATCCTTAATTTTAACAGCAGTAGATAGGATAATGGGAGAAAAAACAACTTGAAGACTTAAGAAATGGTATACTTGGAGCAGCTAGGTGGTGCAGTGGATATGGCACCTCTATTCAGGAGGACCTGATTTCAAATCTAGCCTCAGACATATTACACTCATTACCTGTGTGACACTGGGCAAGTCACTTAATCTCAATTGCCTCACAAAAAGAAGAAATGGTGTAGTTTACCAACCCCATTATGTTTTTAAGCAGACAGCAAGCACACTGCTTATTGCACCCATAAGCAACAAGACAAATGAGTTCAGAATTTCTCTTTTTTTTCATTTGCCAAAATTTTTTGAGTAGAAAAATGAATATGGACTGTTGTAATGGGGCACATACTTTACACCAATAACAAAAAGGAAATCAGGTTTAGAATGACATATTAAGGTCCTTAACTAAAATATTTGCATGATAGCCCAGAAGTCCAGGGGCAATGAACAGAAAATCTCCAGCAAACTGACATTAATTTGCATCATGATTGAAAAGGGAAAGAAAAAACTAAGGACCTACATTGAAGGCCACTTGCCACATAATGAGGCATCAAATGGAAGAAATATGCCATTGTGATGGCCACTGTACTTGACGTGGTATGGATGATTTCATATTAGTATTGTAATTTATTCTTTTTTGCACTTGTGAATATTATAATGGCAGTATTTTGGAAACTGGAAATGAAATGAATGCAATGCAAAAATGGAGAGACTACATTATTAAAATGAGTTTCCAAAATAATCATCAAAGAAAAAAGGATAAAACATTCCATCTTTTTCTGATGTCAATTTAGCAAAGCATGTTCTAGTCACAAATACATACAATCTAATTCTTCCTTAATAATCCTACCTGATTCCCTAAACTTAATACATTAGCTGAAATTTCAGAGATCTATGGAAATTATGGTTGAAAATGCTTCTATATTTTGTAAATCTGCAAATCTTTACTGTACCAATAGCTTCGTCTTCCACAAAGATGTTCCCCCTCCCCATTCTCAGTAGTTTTCTTCTTAGACTTCTTTTAAGCATGTTGGAAGCATAGGATGATATGGCAGAAATGGAAAGGAAATCAAAGGCTATCTTTTGTCCACTCCTTTGACTCTATGAGGACAGAAATACAAGGCGATTAAATAACTTTTCCAAAGTTAAGCAGGTTGTAAGCATCAAGTACAGAGTTTGGATTATTCTTTTGAATCAATTGCTCTTGGCAAAGTTATTACTATAAAGGAGAAAAGGAATAAAATTGTCTGATTTTTATGGATGTGACCTAAAATGAGTAATCTTTCACCTTTTACTTATGGTCATCAATTTAGAGCTCAATCATACTTCTGAGACAGTTGTGTTCAGCATAGAGTCCAGGGAAACTTATGGTGGAGATAACAACTAAGAAGCCAATGTAATGATCCATGACAGAGGTGATGAGGGGCGCTGAACCATGTTAATGGCTGCATGAAAAAAGAGAAAGGGTCAAATTTGAAAAGTAGGTATTTTTAGTTTGACAGACGAGGAAACTGAGACCTAAGGTTAAGTGACATGTCCAAGGTCAAATGGTCAGTATGCATCAGAGGCAAGATATACACTAGGTCTTTTCATTTCAGTCATTCTCTTTCTACTATACTATGTTTCCTCTCAGCACTGCTGAAGAAAATCGTATGGTGGTATTTACATATGGACAATAATTAAACATGCAGGGGATCTTGGTTCATTTTAATTTACTTTTCTGGGCTCCTGGTTTTCTGCTATATTCCATGCCAGGTGCTGTTTGAAACAGGTATAATGCCACACATGCATGATGGATTCATAACAGACTTTGATGGTGATAACAATGCACTCTCTTTTTAAAATTTTATTAATTTATTTTGATTTATCAACAATCACATCCATATGCTTTTGAGTTGAAAATTTTTCTCCACCTTCCTCCCCCCACCCTCCCCAACACAGTGAACAATCTGATATAAGATTTACATTTACATACCCATTAAACATATTTTACATTAGTGAAGTTGTAAGTAAAAATTAAAACCAATAGGAGGAACCATCAGAAAGATGAAACAAAACTCAACAGAAGGTAAAAATAAGTGATAGTGATTCGACTTCCATAGTTCTTCCTTTGGATGTGGACAGCATTTTCCATCCCGAGGACTCTGGAGATGTCTTAGATCCTTGTAATGCTGAGAAGGGTTCAGTTTAACAATCTTAGTCATTGCATAACATGGCTGTTATTGTGTACAAAGTCCTCTTGGTTCTGCTCACTTCACTCAGCATCAGACCATATAAGTCTTTCCAGGTTTTCCATTACATTCATATACCACAACTTAGCCATTCCCCAATTGATGGGCATCCTCTCAATTTCCAATTCTTTACCACCAAAAAAAGAGCTGCTAGGAATATTTTTGTACATGTGGGTCCTTTTCCCATTTGTTTGATCTCTTTGGGATATAGCCCTAGAAGTGCTATTGCTGGATCAAAGGGTATGCCCACTTTTGTAGCCCTTTTGGCATAGTTCCAAATTGTTCTCCAAATGGTTGGATCATTTCACAACTCCACCAACAATGTATTAGTGTTCCAATTTTCCCACATCTTCTCCAACATTTATCATTTTCCTGTTTTGTCATGTTGGCCAATCTGATAGGTGTGATGTGATACCTCAGAGTTGTTTTGATTTGCATTTCTCTAATCAATAATGATTTAGAGCATTTTTTCACATGCCTATAGATGGCTTGAATTTCTTCATCCGAGAACTGTCTGTTCATATCCTTTGACCATTTATCAATTGGGGAATGGCTTGTGTTCTTATAAATTTGTCTTAATTCTCTATATATTTTAGAAATGAGGCCTTTATCAGAGAGACTGGTTGTAAAAATTCTTTCCCAATTTTCTACTTCCTTCTAATCTTAGTTGCATTGGTTTTGTTTGTGCAAAAACTTTTCAATTTAATGTAATCAAAATTATCCATTTTGCTTTTCATAATGTTCTCTATCTCCTGTTTGGTCATGAATTCTTCTGTTCTCCATAGATCTGATAGGTAAACTATTCCTTGTTCTCCCAGTTTACTTATGGTATCAGCCTTTATATCTAAGTCATGAACCCATTTTGACTTTATTTTGGTATATGGTGTGAGATTTGGGTCTATGCCTAGTTTCTGCCATACTCTTTTCCAGTTTTCCCAGCAGTTTTTTTCAAAGAGTGGGTTCTTATCCCAGAAGCTGGGGTCTTTGGGTTTATCAAATAATAGATTACTATAGTCATTGACTACTGTGTCTTGCATATTTAACCTATTCCACTGATCCACCTCCCTATTTCTTAGCCAGTACCAAGCAGTTTTGATGATTGCTGCTTTATAATACAATTTAAGATCTGGAATTGCTAGGCCACCTTCCCCTGCATTTCTTTTTTAGTTCCTTTGATATTCTGGACCTTTTGTTTTTCCAAATGAATCTTATTATTTTTTCTAACTCTATAAAATAATTTTTGGTAGTTTGATTGGTATGGCACTGAATAAGTAAATTAGCTTAGGTAGGATTGTCATTTTTATTATATTAGCTGGCCTACCCATGAGCAACTGATGTTTTTCCAATTATTTAGATCTGATTTTATTTGTGTGAAAAGTGTTTTGTAATTGTGTTCATAGAGTTCCTGGGTTTGTTTCGGAGGTAGACTCCTAAATATTTTATAATGTCTACAGTAAGTTTAAATGGGATTTCTCTTTCTATCTCTTGCTGTTGGGCTTTGTTGGTAATATATAGAAATGCTGATGATTTATGTGGGTTTATTTTATAGCCTGCAACTTTGCTAAAGTTGTTTATTATTTCAAGTAGTTTTTTACTTGATTCTCTAGGATTCTCTAAGTATATCATCATGTCATCTGCAAAGAGTGATAGCTTTGTTTCTTCTTTGCCTATTCTAATGCCTTCAATTTCTTTTTCTTCTCTTATTGCTAAAGCTAAGGTTTCCAGTACAATATTGAATAACAGTGGTGATAATGGACATCCTTGTTTCACCCCATCTTATTGGAAATGCTTCTAGCCTGTCCCCATTACATATAATGCTTGCTGAAGGTTTTAGATATATGCTATTTATTATTTTAAGGAAGACTCCATTTATACCTATGCTTTCTAGTGTTTTTAATAGGAATGGGTTTTGTATTTTATCAAAAGCTTTTTCTGCATCTATTGAGATGATCATGTGGTTTCTGTTGGTTTTGTTGTTGATATGCTCAATGATGCTGATAGTTTTCCTAATATTGAACCAACCCTGCATTCCTGGTATAAATCCTACCTGGTCATAGTGTATTATTCTTGTGATAAGTTGCTGCAATCTACTTGCTAGTATTTTGTTTAAAATTTTTGCATCTATATTCATTAGAGAAATTGGTCTATAATTTTCTTTCTCTATTTTGACTCTTCCTGGTTTAGGTATCAACACCATATTTGTATCATAAAAAGAATTTGGTAAGACTCCTTCTTCACCTATTTTCCCAAATAGTCTATATAGTATTGGAATTAATTGTTCTTTAAATGTTTGATAGAATTCACATGTAAATCCATCTGGCCCTGGAGATTTTTTCCTAGGGAGTTCATCAATGGCTTGTTCAATTTCTTTTTCTGAGATGGGGTTATTTAAGTATTTTACTTCTCTTCGTTAATCTGGGCAATTTATATTTTTGTAAATATGTATCCATTTCACTAAGATTGTCAAATTTGTTGGCATATAGTTGGGCAAAATAATTCCTAATTATTGTTTTAATTTCTTCTTCCTTGGTGGTAGCTTCCCTTTTCATTCTTGATACTAGTAATTTGGTTTTCTTCTTTCTTTTTTTTTAATTAAATTAACCAAAGGCTTATCTATTTTATTGTTTTTTCATAAAACCAGCTCTTAGTTTTATTTATTAGTTCAATAGTTTTCTTAATTTCAATTTTTTAATTTTTCCTTTGGTTTTCAATATTTCTAATTTGGTTTGTTGAGGATTTTTAATTTGTTCTTTTTCTAGTTTTTTTGTTGTATGCCCAATCCATTAATCTCCTCTTTTTCTATTTTATTTCTGTAAGCATTTAGAGATATAAAACTTCCCCTTAGAACTGCTTTCGCTGCATCCCATAGACTTTGGTATGTTGTATCATTATTGTCATTCTCTTGAACGAAATTATTGATTGTTTCTATGATTTGTTGTTTGACCCAATCATTTTTTAGGATTAGATTATTTAGTTTCCAAATATTTTTGAGTCTATCTTTCAATGGCCCTTTATAATATATAATTTTTATTGCATCATGGTCTGAAAAGGATGCATTTATTATTTCTGCCCTTCTGCATTGGATTGTGAGGTTTTTATGCTCTAGTACATGTTCAGTTTTGGTGTACATGCTATGTACTGCCGAGAAAAAAAAGTATATTCCTTGCTATTCCCTTTCAGTTTTCTTCAGAGGTCTATTATACCTAACTTTTCTAATGTTCCATTCACCTCCTTAACTTCTTTTGTTTATTTTGTGGTTAGACTTATCTAGTGCTGAGAGGGGGAGGTTCAGGTCCCCCACTAGTATGGTTTTGCTGTCTGTTTCCTCCTGTAACTCCCTGAACTTCTCCCGTAAAAACTTGGATTGTATACCATTTGGTGCATATATGTTTAGTAATGATATTACTTCATCTTTATTTCAAGTTCTCTAAGGGGGATAAAATCTTATTATGACAGGAAGGAGAACTGAGATTTTATCCCCTTAGAGAACTTCAAATAAAGACTGTAAAATTAGAGGATGTTAATGTGTTGAAAAGAGAACGGAATTGACAAATAGATTTTTTCCTAATACCTTATTATTGAAAGATGCTAGAAAAACGTGGCATTTAAAAAAAGTGATATAATTGTATGGTGGTGCATTGTTGGAAGGTTATACTTCCCTGGGAATATTAATCTTGAGCTGTGATTATTTCAGAAGGGTAAAGAGTCATAAAAAAGCTACCACATTAAACAACCTGACGTCAACCGCATGACTTTGGGTAAATCAACTTGCTCAATGAAAGGTGTATGGCATAATAGGATTAAGAGATTATATTTGGCATCTATGATGCATTTTAGCAGGATATAGTTTCCTTCCTTATCTCTTTTGATTAGATCTATTTTTGCTTTTGCTTTGTCTGAGATCAGGATTGCTACCCCTGCTTTTTTCACTTCAGCTGATGCGTAATATATTCTGCTCCAGCCTTTTACCTTTACCCTGTATGTGTCACTCTTTTTCAAATGTGTTTCCTGTAAACAACATATTGTAGGATTATGTTTTTTAATCCATTCTGCAATCTGTCTCCATTTTATTGGAGAGTTCATCCCATTCACACTCACAGATATGATTACTATCTGTGTCTTTTTCTCCATCCTTTTTTCCCCCTATTTATGCTTTTCTTTCTCCTTTTTCCTTTCCCCTTTTCAGTGGTGTTTTGCTTTTGACCACTGCCTCCTTCAGTCCCCTCCCCCTTTTATTATGCCTTTCCCTTTTCTTCCCCTTTAGTCTTATTGCTTCTTCCCTCCCTTCTTTCCCCCCCTCCCTTTTCTTTCCCCTTTTCCCTCCTACTGCCTATGGGGCAAGTGATATTTCTATACCTAACTGATTATATTATGCCCTTCTTGAGCCAAATCTGAGGAGAGTAAAGTTCAAACAATGCTCCCCCCTCCCTTCTTTCCCTCTGCTGTAATAGGATTTTGTGTCTTTTCCCATAATGTAATTTACCCTTGTCTGCCTCCTCCTTTCTCAGTACATTTTCTAAGATCAGATTGATCCACTTATTTGGATCCACTTAACCCACTTGATTAGATTTTTTTTTATCATTACAGCAGAGTCAACTAATATCCACCCTCTTTATGTATGCTCCATTAACATGGTGTAATAACAATACAATTCTCAAGGGTTGCAAGTGTCATATTCCCTCATAAGGGTTTAAACAGCCCCGCCTCTTATGAACAGCATATTGTATCTTTCTGTCTCATTTACCTTTTTAAGTCCTTCTTGAGTCCTGTACTTGAAGATCAATTTTTTTTTTTGTTGAGCTCTGGTCTTTTTATCAGGAAAGTTTGGAACTCTCCTATTTCGTTGAATATCCACCTTCTCCTTTGAAAAATGATGCTCATTTTTGCTGGGTAATTGATCCTTGGCTGCATTCCAAGCTCCTTTGCCTTATGGAATATCATGTTCCATGTCCTGAGGTCTTTCAACGTAGAAGCTGCAAGGTCCTGTGTAATCCTGACTGTGGTTCCATGATATTTAAATTCTTTCTTTCTGGCTGCTTGCAGCACCTTCTCTTTCATCTGGTAATTTTGGAATTTTGCTATTATATTTCTTAGTGTTGTCAATTTGGGATCTCTTTCAGGTGTTGATTGGTGGATTCTTTCTATGGTTGTTTTCTCTTCTGGTTCTAGGACTTCAGGGCAGTTTTCCTTTATGATTTCCTGAAAGATACTGTCCAGTCTCTTTTTTTCATCATGATTTTGAGGTAGTCCAATAATTTTTAAATTGTCTCTCTTGAGTCGATTTTCCAGGTCGGTTGTTTCACTGATGAGGTGTTTTACATTTTCATCTATTTTTTCATTTTTTTTGTTCTCTTTGACTGATTCTTGCTCTCTCATAGAGATGTTAGGTTCCATTTGTCCAATTCTAGTTTTTAGCAGATTGTTTTCTTCTGTTAGTTTTTGTACTTCTTTCTTCAACTGGCCAATTGTGTTTTTTAGGAACTTGTTTTCTTCAGTGTACTCTTCTGTTATTTTTTGTACTTCCTTCTTCAATTGGCCAATTGTGTTTTTTAGGGATTTGTTTTCTTCAGTGTACTCTTCTGTTAGTTTTTGTCCTTCCTTCTTCAATTGGCCCATTGTGTTTTTTAGGGACTTAATTTCTTCAGTGTATTTTTTTTTTCCAATTGGCCAATTGTGTTTTTGAAGGACTCTTCTACCTCTCTCATTTGACTATGAAAATCCTTCTTGAGCTCTTCTAAGAAGGCTTTTTGGGCTTCAGACCAGTTCATATTCCCTTTTGTTGTTGCAGATGTGGGTTTGTTGACAATGTTGTCCTCTTCAGAATTTCTGTCTTGATCTTCACTCTTCTCATAATATGAATCTATGGTGCGTTTCTTTTTTACTCATGGTGTTTCTTTATTCCCTGGCCTTTAAAGAGATTGAGCTCTCCTGCTGGGGAACAGAGGGTACTGACCCAAGCTTCTTGTGTCCGGAGCCTAGGTCTTGGTCACTAGCTTTGAGTGTTGGGGCCTCTTATGCTGGCAATTGGAGGCTGTAGGTTTCTGACAGCTTACCTCATGTTGGGCTGGAATCAGCAAGGCTGGAACTCTCAGGCAATTCTAGTTTGCCTGCTTTTCCTTTCCTTTAGCTTTCTTCAGCTCCTTTTAGATGGGTTCTGCAGGGTGTTTATCTGCCTGGGGCCCCCTGAGTGTTGTCTCCCTTGTTTCTGCTAATGCACCGGGAGGTTCCTTTGAGGTAGAATGCCAAGGCACCTGGTGGTTTTCTGAGCTGGTTTCCACCAGTTCCCCCTGCCCTCACTGAGGCACTGGGAAGTCCAGGTGTTGGTGTTTACCTGCTCTGCCACCTGGGCTTGAGGATTTCTTTACAATTGGAGGCTGTAGCTCACCTCTTGTTGGGTTGGAATCAGCAAGGCTGGGGCTTTAGGAAGCCTTTAGGTTGTTTTCTTCACCTCCTTTCAGATGAATGCTGCAGGGTACTTGTCTGCCTGGGGCCCCTTGTAGTTCTGCCTCCCTTATTTTTGCTGAGGCACTGGGAGACTTGTTTGCTGTGCTGCTGCACTGCTGCTCCTCATCTTTCTTCTAGTTCAGGTGTTCCAGGTTTTTTTTTTCTGTGGTGATATTTTCTGGGTTTTCAGAGGTTGATAGGGGAGAGTGAGAGTGACTACCTTTTCACTCTACCATCTTGGTTCCCTGAAGCGGAAGAATGATAACAGTGCACTCTTACTAAGTAAATCTCTCAATTCAATTCAATATGTGTCTATCAACTGCCTGCTACATTGAAAGCACAACTAAACACTGAAAGACATACAGCATTTAAATAAGATACTATCCCTTCTCTTGTAGGGCTTACACAGTTAAGC
Organism: Phascolarctos cinereus; assembly: GCF_003287225.1. Classification (NCBI taxonomy): domain Eukaryota; kingdom Metazoa; phylum Chordata; class Mammalia; order Diprotodontia; family Phascolarctidae; genus Phascolarctos; species Phascolarctos cinereus. The sequence goes on from NW_027555736.1 coordinate 199,081,849, forward strand.
AGTTGTTGAGTAAAGGATCTATGATTTGTAAATCAAACCACTGCTGCAGGTTTTCACCTATCTGTAATTTAGAGTCAAAGTGAGTTGTTTTCATCTCAGAGAAGTTTTTTGACCTAACCCTTGATCACCCAACAGAGCCAGGGAGTGTTATGGCAGATATGATGTCTACCTGGCTACTGGAAAAGATAACATATGGCAAAATACATGAAGGCAAGAAAAATTGTATGTGAGGTTGAAGCGGGGAAATCAGGAAAGGATCTGATATGACCTGAAATAGGTATGAATTCATTAGGAAGATAATTCCATCCATAGAGAAAAGTAGAAAATATTGGTAATAGACTTCCTATGTTGTGTTACATTGGCCAGGTCATTTAAGCATTCTGAGACTCAAACAACTTTATAAGGCTTTAAATTATGGACTACTTTCAATCTGCATTGGTAGATTGTGTTCCCACATGAATTGAATCATTGTTCTTTACAAACCTACCCATCTCTCTATCCTTAAAAAAGTCTTCACTATAACCCATAATTCCCTTAAGCTATCATTCTATATCTATCCTTTCTCATCAAAACTGAAGGGAAAAAAAGGTTTCTGCATTCTTTGCCTCCCACTTCCCCTCCTCTTACTCACTCTTTAATCATTTGTAATCTGGCAAACCTCATCATTTAACTGAGATTCCTCATTCAAATATTATCAATGATCCCTTAATTTCCAAATCTTACAGTCTTTTCTTTTCATTCTTCATCCTTCTTGATCTCTCTGATGCATCTGTTGTTGATTTCACTTTCCTCCTGGATACTGTTTTTTTTTTTTCTGGATTCTATGATTAAAGAGTGAGTAAGAGGAAGGGAAGTACGGGACAAACAATGCAGAATGAATTTGTTGATTGTTTCTGTGACTTGTTGTTTGACCCATTCATTTTTTAGGATTATATTATTTAGTTTCCAAGTGTTTTTTAATCTATCTTTCCATGGCCCTTTATTACAAATAATTTTTATTGCATCATGATCTAAAAAGGATGTATTTACTATTTCTACCTCTCTGCATTGGATTGTGAGGTTTGTAAGCCCTAGTACATGGTCAATTTTTGTATATGTGCCATGTACTACTGAGAAAAAGATATATTCCCTTCTATCCCCATTAAATTATCTCCAGAGGTCTACCATACTCAACTTTTCTAAAATTCTATTCACCTCCTTAACTGCTTTCTTGCTTATTTTGTGGATATATTTATCTAGTTCAGAGAGGGGGAGGTTGAGGTCCCTCACTAGCATAGTTTTGCTATGTATTTCTTTCTGTAACTGCCTGAATTTCTCCTCTAAGAATTTGGATGCTATACCATTTGCTGCATATAGGTTTAGTAATGATATTACTTCATTGTCTATGGTGTCTTTTAGCAGGATATAGTTTCCTTCTTATCTCTTTTGATAAGATTTATTTTTGCTTTTGCTTTGTCTGAGATCAGGATTGCTACCCCTGTTTTTTTTTTAACTTCAGCTAAAGCATAATATATTCTATTCCAGTCTTTTACCTTTACCCTGTGTGTGTCCCTTTGTTTCAAATGTGTTTCCTTTAAACAACATATTGTAGGATTATGGTTTTTATTCCATTCTGCTGTCAACTTCCATTTCATGGGAGATTTCATCCCATTCACATTCACAGTTATGATTACTATCTGTGTCTTTCTCTCTATCCTTCCCCCCATTTATGCTTTTCTTTCTCCTTTCTCCTTTTCCCTCCTTACTAGTGTTTTGCTTTTGACCACCACCTCCCTCAATCCCCCTCTCCCTTTTATTAGCTCCCTCACTTTTCTTTCTCTTTTTCCCCTCCTACTGCCTCCTAATAAGGAAAGTTAGATTTCTTTACCTCCTGGAGGAAAATCTGATGAGAGTAAAGTTCAAACAATACTCATCTCCTTCCCTTCTTTCCCTCTATTGTAATAGGTTTCTGTGCCTTTTCCTGTAACTTAATTAACCCTTGTCAGCCTCCTCCTTTCCTTTTCTCCCAGTACATTATCTTTTTTAGATCAGATTAATTCACTTGCTTGGATCCATTTAACCCACTTGATTAGATTTTTTTATCATCACATCAAAGTCAACTTATACCCACCCCCTCTACGTACAACCCTTTAAAATGGTGTAATAACAATACAGTTCTCAAGAGTTACAAGTGTTATATTCCTTTGTGGGAATGTAAACAGTACGCCCTTATTAATAACATGTTGTTGTTGTTGTTTTATGTTTCTCTTGAGTCTTGTATTTGAAGATCAAGGTTTCTATTGAGCTCTGGTCTTTTCATCAGCAAGGTTTGAAAGTCCCCTATTTTGTTGAATGTACCTCTCCTCCCCTGAAAGATTATGTTCATTATCCCTGCGTAGTTGATCCTTGGTTGTAATCCAAGATCCTTTGCCATATGGAATATTGTATTTCACACCCTATGATTTTTTAATGTAGAAGCTGCAAGGTCTTGCATAATCCTGACTGTAGTTCCATGATATTTAAATTATTTCTTTCTGGTAATTTTGGAATTTGGCTACTGTATTCAACTTGGGATCTCTTTTAGGAGGTGATCTGTGGATTCTTTCTATGGCTATTGTACCCTCTGGTTCTAGGACCTCAGGGAAGTTTTCCTTGATAATTTCCTGAAATATGTTGTTCAGGCTCTTTTTTTCATCTTGATTTTCAGGTAGACCAATAATTTTAAAATCATCTCTCCTGGATCTATTTTCAAAGTCAGTTGTTTTACCAATGAGGTATTTTACTTTTTACATTTATTTTTTTCATTGTTTTGTTTCTATTTGACTGATTCTCACTCTCTCATTGAATCATTAGCTTCTATTTGCTCAATTTTAATTCTTAACAAATTGTTTTCTTCTATTAGATTTTGTACTTCCTTTTCCATTTGGCCCATTTTTTAAGGAGTTCTTCTCCTCAGCAAATTTTTGTGCCTCCTTTTCCATTTGGAAAATTCTATTTTTTAAGGACTCGTTTTCTACAGTTAATTTTTGTCCTTCCTTTTCAAAGCTATTGACTCTCTGTTGCATATCTCTAATTCCTTTCCCAATTTTTCTTCTATCTCTCATTTGACTTTTAAAATACTTCTTGAGCTCTTCTAAGAAGGCTTTTTGGGCTTCAGACCAGTTCATATTCCCTTTTGAGGTTCCAGATGTGGATTTTTTGACAATGTTGTCCTCTTCAGAATTTCTGCCTTGATCTTCACTGTCCCCATAATAAGAATCTATGGCAATTTTCATTTTGCTCACGGTGTTTGCTTCTTTTCTGGCCTTTAAAAAAAATGAGCTCTCCTGCTGGGAAGCAGGGGGCACTGACTCAAGCTTCTTATGCTGGGAGCCCAAGGCCTGGTCACTAGCTTTGTGTGTTAGGACCTCAACCTCTGGCATTTGGAAGCTGTAGGGTTCTGGCAGGTTACCTGATGGTGGGTTGGAACTCTAGGGGTAGGATTGGGTAGTCTGGCCCTTGGAGGTTGCCTGCTCACTTTCTTTTACTTTCCCTACTTTCACTTTCTTTTGCTGCTTACAGATGGATTTTTCACTGGTGTTGAGGGATATTTCTCTGCCTTGGGCTTTGCCCTTGGAGCTCTCCTCAGAGTTTTGCTGAGGCACTGGGAGACATGACTGCTATAGAACACAGAGGCATATGGTGATTTTGTGAGACATTTCCACTGGTTCCTCTGTCTGTACTGAGGCACTCGGGGGTCCTGGTGTTGGTGTTTTCCAGCTCCACCACCTGGGGTTCAGTATCTCCCCCTGGTATGTTGAGGTGGGGCTTTCCACTAGCTTGCTGGGGCTCCTCTTGTTTTGTGCTGCTCCCCTTATAACAGGGAAAGAGGGACTTTTCCCTTTAATCCCTCAAGCTACCTGAACTACAGGACTGCTGCACCCTATCTTTCTTCTGATTCAGCTGTTCCAGGGTTTTTCATGGAGCGATATTTTCTGGGCTTTTAGAGGTTAATAAGGGACAGTAAGATGACTTCTTACTCTGCTATCTTGGCTCCTGGAAGCGGAACTTCCCTGGAAGTTGCAGTTTTGACTTTTCTATTTTCTTGTAAGTTTGCCCTTTGATCTTTTCTGTCACCATAGTAATTTTCCATGATCAGATTCTTTTTGTTTGTTTGCTTATTTTTCTAGCTTATTTCTTTACTTTGAACTTTATGTTAAAGTGAGGGCACTATCCCAGGCTTTAGGTTATTTATGCAGCTGTTTTTAGAGCTATTTCTGGGGATGAGTTTTCATTTCTTCCAAGGTAGTATGATCTAAGGAGAGATGTGTTTACTACTCTCCTAGCCTGTGTTCTGTTCTCTAAGTGAGTATAAGCACTCTTTTCTACCCTGAAACTGTGACCAAGGTCCCTGGTTCCCTGAAGCTGGAAACTCTGGGGTACTAGTGCTGTTCCTCATTCTGGGACTCTAATCCCCTCAGAACTATGACCCAAAACCCTGTATGAACAATGCAACAGAACCTCAAACCCAGTACCAAGAAAGGAACCCATGTAATCTCCTTCTGATCAGCAGTCTGACCCCCTTACCATCTGTGGGCTGAGAATTCTGGAAGCCACAGCCACTCCTGATGATTCAGCCTCCCCCCAAAAAACAAAAACAAAAACAAAACTATTGTTGGTTTGCTAAGGTGTAACCTGCACTCCATTCTCACCCTGGTGCAACAGGCCTTTTTCTGTTGTCTTGGGCTGGAAAATTGTTTTACCCTTTCCTTTTGTGGGTTCTGCTGCTCCATAATTTATTTCAAGGCTTTATTTAAAGTTGCTTGAAGAGTAATTTAGGACAGCTCAAGTTAGTCCTTTCTTTTCTTCACCATCTTGGAGTATTCTTTCAAATGAGAAAAAAAAGTGTAATAAAATATTAGAGTGTTCTTTTTATACTTATGCCCCTTAAAAAAAACATTTAAATGAAACTAAAATATTTACATGGAGTTAGTGTTGAATTTTGGACACAGAGCTTGCCTTAGAGTCAGAAAGATATGTTTAAGAATTGCCCCTGACACATATTGGCTCTATGACCCTAGACAAATCAGGTTACTTCTCTATACTCTTGGAAGTACTCTAAAACTCTAAGTCAAAGATAAGATTTAACCTGTATAGATAGAAGGATTTCCTCACCAGAGAATTCCCTACACCAATGAAACCACAAGTCCAGTTCCTCTAAACATCTTAGAATATTTAAGCTTGGAAAATTAGAAATATAAATGAAGAAAAAATATTTTCTACACAAATTCTTGGCATTTGAGGGGAAGAATGCTGTTTAATTTGGCTATGAGATCAATTTGAGTTAGTAATAAAACATGGCAACTAGAAAAAGCTAACAATTTCAAATTGCATTAGGAAGTAATAACATCTAGAGATAACCTCTCTGACCTGGTCCCACCACACTTGGAATATTGTGTTCATCTCTTGTTGGCCTATTTTAACATGAGCAGTATTAAGCTGGAACATGTTTAAATGAGGGCAACCAGAAAGTGAGACAATAGAAATTGTGGCATCAAAAAAAAAAAAAAAGACTTAGGAGATACATCAAAAGAGTCTTCAAGTAACTGAAGGAATTTCACAGAAAAACAGATTTAATTTGCATTGTTTAGCCTCAAATGCCAGAATATGGGACAATGAGTGGAAGATGCTGAAAGCCAGATTAAGCACTATGGGTAGAGGAAGAGAGGGTTTCTTAAAAAAATTGGAGCCATAAAATAAGTCTATTCATATGTTTCAAGACAACAAGCACCTTCCCCCTCAGTATTCTGAGATCTTACAATTCTAAGATTGTGTTGAGGAGCAGAATTAAAATTTTTACTTTGTCCAGAGCAAGAACACCTTTAAAATTATCCTGAATTCCATTTAAAAACTTTGGATCTTTGGAGCAATGCTAAAATACAAAAAATTTTTATATGATATTTCTTCTAATTGCTTCTAAGTTATAAATTGCCCATCAATAGCATATGAAAGAACTGTTTATAATAATTTCCAACACTTATTTTCTCAACTGTTTTTCCTTCAGAATTTTGTTTCTTCCCCACATACCAACACTGAATTAGATAACCATCAGAGAAATACTGGAATAAGCAACATTATATAACCTGATCAAAAGGGTAGGAAAATCAATTCACTTCAATTCATAATTGTTTATTAGGTGACAGCCTTCGTGATAGGCTCAACATTAAGCACATGGATTACAAAGACATAAAGGAAAACAGTATTATGGTGGATAAGATTACAGGATTAAAAGAGATAAGGTCATCTGTTCCAATCCCTTCATTTTATATCTGAGCAAACTCACATTTAAAGAGAGAGTGATTTCTCCAATGTCTCATACTTAGTAATGGAAATGAGATTGGAACCTTGATGAAGTATTTATTTAATGAAAATGTTCACTTAATATATTAATATATTAGTAGTATTTGGCATTGACCTGTAAGATTTTTTTTTAAAGGCAATAGGGGTTGATTTGCCCAGGGTCACACAGCTAGTAAGTGTCTGAAGCCAAATTTGAATTCAGTTCCTCCTGACTCTAGGGCTGAAGATCTTTAACAATAGAGAACATAGACCCTCTAACTCTGACTGTACAAAGAGAAAATCAGTCACTGAAAAATGATGAGTAGGCACATTTATCTTTGGTGCCCACCCCCTTTCAAATTCTATTACTTTTTTGCTCCAATCTCTTAGTGCTTTGGGGACCCAAATATTCCTGCTAATAATTCCAAATCATATGGGCAATATTCCAAGCTCTTGACTTCCTTAAAGTTCACCTGTCTCACCAAAATGCTCCTCATAGCTATAGAAAAAGGCTAATAAGCCGTTAAAACTAAACCTGGTTAATATGTTAATTTTCATTCACTCTTGTTTTGCCTTTCCTTATATATCATATACCTTAATATGCCCAAAAGACACAAGAAAATGCTTAATAAATTAGGCTTTAATATTTGACATTATGGTCAACATAACTCTGGCAAGTTAATGGGGGAGACAGTTTCTTCGAGGGCAGTGATGTTGGCTCTTTCAATAACCTTACAAATAACCCACCTGTTCATAGGGGAAGTGCTATACAAGGGGAAACACATCTATAACTTTTAAAGTGAGGGAAGTCAGGCTTTAATTACTAAATTTCTGTTTCAAATTAGCAAACTTAGCAAACCATTAATACTGCAGACTTTGAAGCCTGCTCTTGTAGAAGTTTAACTGAACTGTAGCCATGTACTCTAAATGGCATCTCCTTTTTTGGTACTACTCCCAGTGATGGATGGCTTGCAATTAAATTAAATTCATCAACTGTATCTTTGGTAAAAGTCATCAGGAAGAATGCTACCTTTTAATCTAATTTCATTTCAGAAGAGTTTTTTTTTCCTTTCTTTTCATATAATTTTTGAAGTAATAGTGGGGGAGAAGAGAGGAGAATGGAAATGTTTCCTAAACAAAGCCACATATATAAATTCATTGTATTTTTAAATGCTTTGAACCTCTAATGTTTCCTTGTCATAAAGTAAAGATCATCTTATTCAGCAAAAACAACAACAACAAAAACCCTGTCTTTTTCTCTTTTTTCTTCATATACTTGGCACCTTTTTGAATTTTTCTTATTGTTGGGAACTGTTTACTTCATGCATTCTGAAATAAAAATTCTTTTGGCATTTTTCTGGGTCTTTTTCCCCTGTGGTTTGAAGTTTTTCTCCCTTTTTTAATTAAATTGACCTTTTAGTTCACTTGACTGCCCTCACCCTGATGGAGAATGACTGTTCTCTTGGAAGGCAACTGGAAATGAACAGAGAAAAGACTGAAAACACTGACATGAAATGAAAAAATTTGATGCTGCAATCTGGGTAATATAATTGTATAATCGTTACTTTTCATAGCCTCTAACACAGAAAAATACTAAGCTCGGCACATTTCTTGGAGTTTTAATGATGACATGCTGCTTCTCATCTTCCTGAATGAACACTTTTATGGTGTATTTTATAACTAATGTCTTCAAAGTATTTTTTAACTGTCCAATAACAGTTCACCTTTCTCACCTTTCTAAACTACAAAGAGTAATTGAAAATCAAAGTGTCTTCTATTGCCATTAGTTATGCACTGTATATCTTTTATATTTGCAAAAGTTAATTAAGGACTATATTTTCTGGTTCTGGCATTAGGGCTGGATCTGCAATACACAAATGACCTTGCTGGTTGTTTAAATTCTAATTCCTTTATTTACCTTCAGAAGACTCAAATCATAAACATATATGGGTATTAGGCAATCTAAGCTGGGTACCAGAAGCGGGGGCATGACTTGTAGTATAATGAAGGCAATTGTCTCAAGAAACAGTTAATAAGTGAATGGAAATAGGATATTAATAGCAAAGAAAAAGCAACCTATCCTTCAGCTCCTGCCTAGGGAAAGAAAGGTGTAAGGGGAAAGCAGAAATGATGGTGTTTTCTTTTTGGTATAGATTATAAACCTCTTTCAATATGGTTGCTTTGAACAACCAAGATGTAGCACAATTATTTCTGTCTTATATCACTTTAAAATTTTAAATGGTCAATCTAACTAATTGTGAAGCAGCTGTGCATTAATATGGCGTAAAATGTTTAATCAATCCTTCTGCTGAACTGGGATTGTAGGTATAGTACAAGATCCCTGAATTGACTGACACATTTTTTTTCTCTCCAAACATGTATGGCCCAGTGTTTTTTCATAGGATTGAAAATTTACTAGACAAGAATGAATAAGTTGAAACTGACAGTAAATGAAGTAATTCAGAGGTGCATAATAAAAAAATAGTTTCAGGGGCAGAGCCAAGATGGTGGAGTAAAATCAGTGACTCCAAATACCTTTAAAAATGGCTCTAAACAAATTCTAAAGCAGCAGAACCCACAAAAAGACAAAGTGAAACAAATTTCCAGCCCAAGATAACCTAGATGGTTGATCAGAAAGGTATATTGTGCCAGGCTGGGAAAGGAACGCAGTTCAGCATGGCATGCATGCAGCAGCAAACCTGGAGCAGGTCTCAGAGGACTGAATCATAGGAAGCTGTGGTGGTTTCCAGACTTCTCAACCTACAAATTCCAAAGACAACTTAGAAGGTCAGTGGGAAAAAGTCTGTGTCTGCTGTGAGAGAGAAGAATGGCCGAGGCTGTGGTCCCAGCCCCAGCCCCCAAGCATGTCCCCAGGGAGGTGGCTGCCTCTTGAGCTTCTAGCCCACAGACTGAGGGGAAATCCAGTGGCTGATCAGAGGGAGATTGAAGGGATCTCCTTGCTGGTGCTGAGGCAGGATTCTATTGCTTTGCCAGTGCTCGGATCTGGGTCACAGTTCTGGGTGGAGGTCCTAGGGCGAAGAGGAACACTGGAGTGGTAGAGCTTGTACTGGTGGTAAGGAGGAAATCCTACTTATAGTTCCAAGACAGAAAAAGAGTACTTATGGTCACTCATAGACCAGAGCACTGGCCAGGAAAGGAGTAAACACCTGGCCCTTGATCATACCACCTTGGAAGAACTGAAAATTTTCAGGTCCTAGAAATATCTCTGAAAATAGCTGCACAAAACCCCTGAAACTTGGGACAGTACATTCTTCCACACTAGAAGGAGACCCCTAACTTAACAAAGAGTTTATAATTCAATTTATTGGCTGGGATCATGAGCAAGCAGTGCAAAAAGAGTCAGACTGTATTATCTTACTTTGGTGACAAAGAAGATCAAAGCATAAAACCAGAAGAATACAACAAAGTCAAAGCTCCTACATCCAAAGCTTCCAAGAAAAAAATATGAATTGGTCCCAGGCCATGGAAGAGCTCAAAAAAGATTTTGAGAAGCAAGTAAGAGAAGTAGAGGAAAAACTGAGAGTGACACAAGAAAAATCATGAAAAACAAGTTAACAGCTTGCTAAAAGAGACTTAGAAAAGTACTGAAGAAAATAACACCTTGAAAAATAGCCGAACCCAAATGGCAAAAGAGGTCCAAAAAGCCAATGAGGAGAAGAATGCTCTAAAAAGCATAATTGGCCAAATGGAAAAGGAAGTCCAAAAGCTTACTGAAGAAAATACTTCCTTAAAGATTAGAATAGAGCGATTGGAAACTAGTGACAATTTTAGAAAGCGAGGCACTGCAACACTAATCCAAAATAATTTTTAAAAAAATGTGAAATATCTCATTGGAAAAACAACTGACCTGGAAAATAGATCCAGGAGAGGGAATTTAAAAAGTATTGGACTATCTGAAAGCCATGATCAAAAAAAGAGCCTAGATATCATCTTTCAAGAAATTATCAAGGAAAATTTCCTGATATTTTAGAACAAGAGGGCAAAATAGAAATTGAAAGAATCCACCAATCACCTCCTGAAAGAGATCCCCAAAGGAAAACTCTTAGGAATATTGTAGCCAAATTCCAGAATTCCCAGCAAAACTGAGTATAATCCTTCAGGGGGAAAATGGTCATTCAGTGAAACAGGGGACTTTCAGGCATTTCTGATGAAAAAAAACAGAGCTGAATAGAAAATTTGACTTTCAAATACAAGAGTCAAGTGAAACAAGAAGAGATAAACAGGAAAGAGAAATCATAAATGACTTATTAAGGTTGAACTGTTTTCATTCCTGCATGGAAAGATGATATTTGTAACTCATGAGTCCTTTGTCAATATTAGGGTAGTAGGAGGGAAAAATTATATGTATAGATAGCTAGATATCTAGATAAAGGGCACAGGGTGAGTTGAACATGAAGGATGATATCTGGAAAATAAAATTAAGTGGTGAGAGAGGATTATACTGGGAGAAGCAGAAAGGGAGAAGTAGAATGGGGTAAATTATCTCATGCAACAGACAAGAAAAGGCTTTTACAATGGAGGGGAAGTGAGGGAAAGTGAGAGGGAATGAGTGAATCTTATTCCCATAGGATTTGGCCTAAGGGTGGAATAACATACACAATTGGGTATGGGAACCCTACAGGAAAATAAGGGGGGAATGGGACAAGAAAGAAGGGGGGATGATAGAGGGGAGGGCAGAACAGGGGAAGGGATAACCAGAAGCAAACATTTCTGAGGAGGGACAGGTTCAAAAGAGAGAATAAAGTAAATGGGGGTAGGATAGGATAGGATGAAGGGAAATATACTTAGTTTTTCACAACATGACTGCTATAGAAGTGTTTTGCATGGCTACATATCTATAACCTGTATTGAGTTGCTTGCCTTTTCAATGAGGTTGGGTGGGGAGGAAGGGAGGGAGAAAATTTGTGACCCAAAGTTTTAAAAACACATGTTAAAAGAAATAATCACAAAAAAATAAATAAAATGAGTTGTTATTTAAAAAAAAGAAAAAAAAATTTCAAATTCCAGTTAAATATTTATCTAATTCTAGCAATGTGCCCACATATTGCTGTGTATTAAAAAAATTGGAATTATAAGATTCCGTGCTCTCAAGAGGCTTTGAATATAATAAAATATAGGAGGATGTGGGGATGGAAAGAACAAATGCAACAAAAACTTCAATACTAGGGAGAACATCATGGTTCTAGATGAATCGCTAAAAGAAACTTCAGGAGGAACAGGTCAATTTTAACTGGTTAGGTAAAACTTTATGAGTGAGGTGGTACCTGAGCAAGGCCTTGAAAGATTTTAGTATTTTCAACCAATGAAAATCATGTAGAGAAAAGGAGAGAGAGTCTATACCATACTGGGTAATATAAGCAAAGGTATCCAGATAATTTATATATCTTCAAAATTAAAAAAAAATCTTTACTCCTTGAAAAATGAATAAAAATGAATAGAAGGAAAAAATGCTTGTGTTTCAAATAAGGCAATCCAAACAACTAACTCCTGATACACCACTATTTATTAAGTCTTTCTCATCTAGGCTTTATCTTTATTATTAAAAAATTTGATTTCAGAATAAGAAAGATATTCTCTTCTCACTGAAATCCTTCAGAGAGAATTGCAAGACCATGAAAGTAGGAGGGCTTTTACTTACTTTCTGGTACAGTTCTTAGTCAATGAAGGCTTGAAACAAGGAAAATGACTAAGAGAAAGAATCCCAGTGGGTCACATAATTTTGGCTACCAAGAAATATATGTATTTTCCCATCAAAGTATCTGAGCTTAATGGCGATTTTCTATAAGTCTCTATCAAAATTCCAACTGTTTGCCTCACTTTGTAAGCCATAAAATTGTCACAAAGGTTTAACAGACTTGATGGTTTGGAACAGAATGTTGCTCCTATTTTTATTCGATCAAGCATGGTTCTTTCTCTATATGAAAATTGTCACTAAGCTTTATGGGAGTCCTTACTAAAATCCATAGAGGAGGTCCCACTGGAACAATAATTATGTGATGTTGTTAAAGTAAGTTCAGAAGTTTTAACCTCTTTAACAGATCTTGTTTTTATATGAAACACTGATCACTGGATTAAAAAAGTCCCCTTCATTTCCCCACATAGATTGATGTTCTATTGCTTCCAAGATAAAATATACAATTCTCAGACTGCTTGGCTCCCATCCATCTTTCCAATATTATTTCCTAATACTACCATTCATTCATTCTTCATAAAATTCAATTGGGGCCACCTAGTCCCAGAATTCAACCTTTGTGTCTTTGCCTAGGCTAGGAGAAGGGAATCTGTGGCCTCAAGGCCACAAGCAGCCCTCTAGGTCCTCAAGTGTGGCCCTCTGATTGAAACCAAATGTCCCAGAACAAATCACCTTAATAAAAGAATTTGTTCTGTAAACTTGGACTCAATCAAAAGGTCTCACTCACAGACCTAGAAGGCCACATGTGGCCTGGAGGCTGCAGGTTCCCCACCTCTGGCTAGGCTCTCCTCCTTTTTTGAAATGTGTTGCCTCATCAACTCTGCCTCATAGAATCTCTAGTTTCTGTCAAAGCACAACTCAAATCCCACTTCCTACATGATGCTTGTCTTGATTTTTCTAATACCCTTCTCAAGTTGTTAGGGAATTTTTCCTCTTGGATTTACTTTATATAACTGTAGTCTGGTTTTACTAAAATTTAAGAATACTCCAGAAGACTAAATAGTATCATAGAGATTTTGGAGGACCAAAGGTCTTAGAGAGTTATTGAAAGGAATATAGAGGGGCCACACATTTTGCAGAGTTTTCAGATTTTCAGAGAAACAGAAGGGAGGACAGCTGTTACAGGACTCTCCATGGTTGTTCTGATAAACAATAAGGAATAGCGGTGTGCTGCTTCATTGGTTGCAAAAAAGTAAAGCAAAATCAAAAATAATGGAAATGGACAGGGGGTGAAGGTGGGACCAGACAGAGGAGACAGAGAAAGTAAAAGCCAAGAAAAGACAAATCAGATAAAATAAAATTGAAGTAGCAGGTTTGTTGATGAGAACTAGGAAACTAGGAGATACCCTGAGAAACAGAGAGGCAGATAGATAGAGACACAAAGAGACTCTCCAATTGAACTTTTTTCCTCCTGACTTTGGACTGTCTGTCCCTGCATCTCATTATGCTCACTCTCACTTTACATATATATATATATATATATACATACATATATACATATATATACACATACATATATATACACATATATACATACATATATATGCATATATATACACATACATATATATACATATATATATATATACATACATATATATACATATATATATATATTATACATATATATACATATATATACACATACATATATATACACATATATACATATATATATTCATTCACACACTCACTCTCACTCAACCTTACACAGACACAAACATTCCTCAATCCTGCTCAGTGGGTCTCCTACTATAGTAGCAATAGATCCTACTATGTATTTTAATACATGTACATCAAATATGGGGAAAAGATATTTAGAATTATATATTATAGTTTTCTTACTGAAATACATTGCATTAGCAAATATGTGCATGTGCACATATGATGAGGGTGTCTTTTGTTGTACTTGTCAATTTTCTCAGTGCTGCATTCATATCAGCTATAAAATAAGAGAGATCGTTTGTAACTACCCAACTTTTAGGGTAGACAGATGGTAAGGCCTCATGAAAAAGGCTATGATGCACTTTGAAATCTTCAAGTATACTAGTTTAAAGTTAAAGATTACATTTTGTGAATATTTTTCTTTCATAGAAATAAACAAAAAGTGAAGAAAATTCTAAAATCTATTTTTTTCCTAAAATGTATTTTTTTTGAAAAAAGTTTTTAAACACCAGTAATCAGAAAATTATTTGAAAGCTATAAAGGAAATATTCAAATGAAAAATTATATCTTTAAACTATTTTGCATATATACCCAGAAAGTGATTAATATTCTATATTTAAAAATAAATCTGTATCAGAAGTAGTCAATATAGTGACTCACCAACTCTATCAATTCCCCCAAAGTCTTAAAGACAAATTTGGTCTTTTATCCCCCACTTCGTTTGTTGTCATCCCCTCTCATCCACAGGTTAAATGTAGCTCTAAGCTCTATTCAGCTCAGTGGTGTTGTAGATAGAGGACATATTAGGGATCAGGAAGACCTGAATTCAAATCCTACCACAAACAGTTCCTTACTCTTTGATTCTGGACAAGTCACTTTGTCAAAGTGACAGTGTCTCATCAGTAAAATGAGGATGCTAGCAGCACTTACTCTCTTCATATGAGAATTAAAGGAAATATTAGTCATCGTGCTTGCAAACCTTGAAACACTTACATGAGTATTAATTTTCATTGTTCTCTTTTAGAGAGGCATAAAACTGATCCTGAATCTTCATGGCAGAAAGGCATCCACTTTGGCAGGTTGGAACATATACTATTATATTTACTTCTAGATGCCAATTGTTAGGAAGAAGATTTACAATTTAAAGCATATCTAGAGAAAGATAACCAGGTTTCTTAAGGTGACAAAAGTGGTAAAGTGGAAGTAATAAAGGTGTTTACAGAAAAGATTATTTGGGTTTGAATCCCAGTTCTTATAAAATGTGTAACCTTAGCAAAATAATTTAATATCTTTGGGCCTCAGTTTCTGAATCTGCAAAATGAGGTTACAGATAATCTCCAGAATCTCTTCTGGTTCCAAGTCTATGATCCTGCCATCTCTTGATCCATCCTAAAGAGAAAACATAATGACTTGGGGTGGGGAGAGGGAGATGGACAGTAGCAATCTCTTAATATTTGAAGGATTCAAGTGGAAGAGGATAATTGTCTTATTCTTCTTGGACTCAGAGGATACTGGGTAAAAGTCTCAGGGATGAAGATTTTGGCTTGATGTAAGGGGAAAAAACCTAGCAATTTAAGGGGATAGGCTGCATCAGAAAGTAGTGAGTTTTAAATATGAGGCAGAGACTTGGTAACCATTTGTTAAGGATAATAATGAGGGAACATTTCTGTTCAGAAGAGCTTTGAGGTCTCATTTAGAAGATCTTTGAAGTCCCATCCACTTCTGAGAGTTTGTAATTCTATGAATCTCTTTCCTGGGAAGTTCTAAAGAGATTCATAGAACTACAGGCTTACCCTGCTGTCTAGGGACTGAAATCTGAAATGCAGCTGATTTTCAAGATTGATAGTCAGGATGCATATCTACCTGACTTTTAATGTTCTCAAGAATGATTCATATGATACTTTATTATCATTAACACAGCTAATATTTGCTCACAAAATATACCAATCATAATTCAAAGAAATTCACCACTAGTACATTAACTGAATGATGAATCTTTTACAACCATAAAAACTCACAAAGGCCATCTGTTAAGTGGAGGGAGTACACACATCTATGAAACCACAGATTCTTAAATAATTAAATTATCATACATGTAAGAGTTGGGGGAGGGTTGTATGGAAAAGTGTTTTATCTGGTGCCATGTATATCATTTGGAAGATCAAGCATTAGGTTAAAGTATCATTTTACCATTGAGAAGTCATCAAGTCCACATTTATTAATTGAGTGGTTATTATGTCCCAGACACTAGGTATATAAAGAAAGACAAAAACATCCCCTGTCCTCAAGATCTCATATTTTAGTAGGGAAATAACATGCAAACAACTATACACAAACTAGATGTGTGGAAACCAAATAGGAGATAATCTTGGAGGAAAGGCATTAGTATTAATGGAGACAAAGAAAAGCTCCTACAGAAGTTTAGAATTTAATTGAGAGTTGAAGGAAACTAGGGAAGCCAAGGTGAGAGGTGACAGCATTCCAGATGTGGGGGTTAGCTAAAGAAAATGAAGAAAGTTGGGTAGTAGAATGTCTTATAGAAGGAATAGAAGGACAATTCACGTTACTGAATCACAGAGTATGTTGTGGAGAGTAAAGTAAGGATGGCCTAGGTTATGAAGAGTTTTAAAAGCTAAATGAAGAGTTTCATATGCAATCCTAAAGATAGCAGGGAACCACTAGAATTTATTGAAAATGGGTAAGACATGGTTAGACTTGCATTTTAGGAATATCACTTTGACAGCTGAGTGAAGGATGGCCTGGAGTGGTGAGAAACTTGAGGCAAGTAGACTAATCTGAAGGCTACTACAACAATCCAAGCATAGTGTAATAAAGGCCTGTATTAGACTTTTGGCTGTGTCAGGGGAGAGAATGGACATATTTAAGAGATATTATAAAGGTAGAATCAACAGCAGTTGGCAATGAATTAACTAAGTGAGTTAAGAAAGGGTGAGAAGTTGATGATATCTAGATTCTGAATTTGAGTGACTGAGAAGATGGTGCTTCCCTCAAGTGTAATGAGGAATTATTGAAAAGGGTAGGGATTTTGAAGAAAGATAATGAGTTCAGTTTGGGACATATTAAGATTAAGATATTTATGAGGTCTCAAGTTCTAGAGATCAGAAGATAGGACAGCTCTGGATAAATAGATCTGAGAATCATTTGCAGGCAAATGATAATAAATCCATTAGATCACCAAGCAAAATAGCATAGAATGAGAAGAGAATTGAGGAAGCAGTAGTCATGTATGAAGAGAATCAGGTTATAAAAACCTAGGGAGAAAAGAGTGTCAAAGAAAAAAAGTGAGAGGTCAAGAAGGATGAATGCTGAGTAAAGGTCATTGGATTTAGCCTTTAAGAGATCATTGTAACTTTTCAGATAACAGTTCCAGTTGAATGGTGAGGTCACAAGGTAGACCTCAGAGAGTTAGAAAACAATGGGAGGAAAAGTAGGAAAAGCATATGATTCTAGATGGCTTGCTCAAGCAGTTTAGTGCTAAATGAGAGAAGTCAGTATTTATTAAGAAACATTTGCAGAAAGAACTACCTTCACAGATATCTGCTAACACTTTAAAATAAAATAAACTGTGCCAGAGAGGTGGAGCCAAGATGACAGAGTAAAGGCAGGGATTTGCCTCCCCCAAACAACTCTAAATACCTTTAGCAAATGACTCTAAATAAATTCTAGAGCAGCAGAAACCACAAAGAGACAGAGTGAAACAAATCTCTAGCCCAAGACAACTTAGAAGGTCAGTAGGAAAGGTCTGTTGCACCAGAGACAAATGAGCACACAGACCAGACCCCAGCACACTCAGCGCAGAACTCAGGGTGACTGAATCACTCACAGCAGTGGTGATTTCCAGACCTCTCAGTCCATAGACTCTAAAGACAATTTAGAGTGTAAGCAGGGAAGGTACTTTGCTCCTGAGTGAGAAAAGACAGTCCATCACAGGCCAGGCCAGAACATCTGAGGCCCCATCAAACCAGGAGCAGGCCTTGGGAGTGACTGAATGAGCAGCATCAGTGACTGCTTCCGGATCTCTCAGACCACAGATGGTAAGGGGGAATGACTAACTGTTCTGAAGGAGATTACAGAGGTCTTTTTGCTAGCACTGAAGCTGGACTTTGTTACTTTGCCCACATTCAAATCTGGGTCCTGGGTGGCAGTCCTTGGGCAAGGAGGAGCACTAGCATAGCAAAGTTTGTGGCCACAGTGTGGTCACAGTTACAGGTCAGAAAAGTGTGGTTGTGGTGGCTCACAGACCAGAGTACAGTCCAAGAAAGTGTAAATATCTCTTCTTACATCATCCCTCCTTGGAAGAATTGAAACCTTATAGGTCATAGGAAGAATCTCTGAAAACAGCTGCACAAACTCCCTGAAACTTGGAATGGTGCATCCAGGGTTTGAGAAGCAAATAATAGAAGTAGAGGAAAAACTGGGAAGAGAAATGATAGTGATACAAGAAAATCATGAAAAATGAGTCAACAACTTACTAAAGGAGCCTCCCCAAAATACTGAAGAAAATAACACCCTGAAGAATAGACTAACCCAAATGGCAAAAGAGATCCAAAAAGCCAATGAGGAGAAGAATACCTTAAAAAGCAGAATTGACTAAATGGAAAAGGAGGTACAAAAGTTCACTGAAGAAAATAATTCCTTACTATACACAAAGGTTATAACAATATGCATACAATTTGATACAACAATAGCACTTCTAGACTTGTATCCCAAAGAGATCATACAAATGGGAAAAGGGCACACATCTACAAAAATATTTATAGCAGCTCTTTCTGTGGAATTGGAAATTGAGGGGATGCCCATCAATTGGTGAATGGCTGAACAGGTGGTGGCATATGAATGTAATGGCATTCTATTGTGCTATAAGAAATGATGAGCAAGTGGACTTCAGAAAAATCTGGAAAGACTTGTGTGGACTGGTGCTGAGTGAAGTGAGCATAACCAGGAGAGTATTGTACACAGTAATAGCCATGTTGTGCGATGACTAACTTTAATAGTCATAGCTCTTCTCAGCAATGCAAGGATCTAAGTCATCTGAAAAATCTCATGATGGAAAATGCTATCCACATCCAGAGAAAGAACTACAGAGTTTGAATGCAAATTGAAGCATACTAGTTGCTCTTTTTCTTTCCTTCTGTTTTGTTTTGTTTCTTCTTTCTTGTGGTTATTCCTATTGGTTCTAATTCTTCTTTACATGACTAATATGAAAATATGTTTAAAACTACCAAAAATATGTTATAGAGCTGGAAAAAACAATAACAAGATTGATGTGGAATAACAAAAGGTCCAAAATATCAAGAGAACTAATGAAAAGAAATGCAGGAGAAGGTGGCCTAGGTGTACCAGATCTTAAATTGTATTATAAAGCAGCAATCATCAAAACTACTTGGTACTGGCTAAGAAGTAGAGTCGTGGATCAGTGGAATAGGTTAGGTATGCAAGACACAGTACTCAATGACTATGATAATCTATGGTTTGATAAACCCAATGAACCAAGCTTCTTGGGTAAGAACTCATTATTGACAAAAACTGCTAGGAAAACTGGAAAAGAGTATGATGGAAACTAGGCATACACCAAAATCTTACACCTTATTCCAAAATAAAGCCAAAATGGGTTTATGATTTAGATATAAAGGCTGATAGTATAAAGCAAACTGGGAGAGTAAGGAATAGTTTACCTGTCAGGTTTACGGAGAATAGAAGAGTTCATCACCAAACAGGAGATAGGGAATATTATGAAATGCAAAATGTATAATTTTGATTATATTAAATTCAGAAGATTTTACACAAACAAAGCTACTGCAACCAAGATTAGGAGGGAAGAAGAAAACCAGGAAAGAATTTTTAGCAGTATCTCTGATAAGGGCTTTATTTCTAAAATAAACAGAGAATAAAATAAAATTTAAAGAATACAAGTCATTCCCCAATTGATAAATGTTCAAAGGATATGAACAGGCAGTTCTCAGATGAAGAAATTAAAGCCATCTTTATTCATGTGAAAAAAATGCTATAATTCACTATTTATTAGAGATGTGCAAATCAAAACAACTCTGAGATACCACATCACACCTATCAGATTGGCCAACATGACAAAACAGGAAAATGATAAATGCTGGAGAATACGTGGGAAAATTGGAAGACTGGTGCCTTGTTGGTAGAGTTGTGAACTGATCCAACCATTTTGGAGAACAATTTGTAATTATGCCCAAAGTGCTATAAAAATGTGCATACCCTTGACCCAGCAATAGCACTTCTAGGGCTGTATCCCAAAGAGATCATACAAATGGGGAAAGGACCCACACGTACAAAAACATTTATAGCAGCTCTTTTTGTGGTGGCAAAGAATTGGAAATTGAGGGGATGCCCATCAATTGGGGAATGACTGAACAAGTTGAGGTATACGAATGAAATGGCACATTAATGTGCTATAAGAAATGATGAGCAAGCGGACTTCAGAAAAACCTAGAAAGACTTGTATGAACTGACACTGAGGGAAGTGAGCAGAACCAGGAGAACAATGTACACAGTAATAGCCACATTGTGCAATGGCTAACTTTAGTGGATTCAGTCCTTCTATTTAATAGGAATATATATGTAGAAACTATATCAGATTGCACACTATCTTAGGAAGGCAGGGGAGGAGGGAGGGGGAGAAAATTTAAAACTCAAAAGCATTTGGAAGTGATGGTTGAAAACTAAAAAATAAATAAATAGCAAGTAAATAAGAAAATAAATAAAAATAAAAAAGGGTGAGAGAAAAGAAAGGAAAGTATGTTTAATAGTAATGTATATTACTGATATAGGCTATTTATCAGATTGTACGCCATCTTAGTGAGAGAGGTGTGAAGGGAAGGTGAGAAAATTTAAAACTCAAAAGCTTATGGAAGTGATTATTGAAAGCTAAAAATGAGCTAATTAAAAAATAAAATAATTCCTTAAAAAATGAATGCAGAACATGGAAGCTAATGACTCTATGAGAAATCAAAAAAGTATAAAACAGAACCAAAAGAACGATAAAATAGAAGACACTTTGAAATATCTCAATAGAAAAACAATTGACCTGGAAAATAGATCCAGGAGGCAAAACTTGAAAATTATTGGGCTATCTGAAAGGCATGATCAAAAACAGAGCCTAGACATCATCTTTCAAGAAATTATCAAGGAAAACTGCTCTGATATTTTGGAACCAGAGGGCAAAATAGAAATTGAAAGAATCCGCCAATCACCCCCAAAAGAGATCCCCAAGGGAAAACTCCTAGGAATATTGTAAACAAATTTCAGAATTCCTAGGTCAAGGAGAAAATATTGCAAGCAGCCAGAAAGAAACAATTTGAGTGTTGTGGAAACACAATCAGAATAACACAAAATTTAGCATCTTTTATGTTAAGGGATCAAAGGGCTTAGAATATGATTTCAGAGGTCAAAGGAGCTAGGATTAAAACCAAGAATCACCTACCCAGCAAAACTGCATATAATCCTTCAGGGAAAAAAAAATGATATTCAATGAAATAGAGGACTTTCAAGCATTCTTGGTAAAAAGATCAGAGCTGAACAGAAAATTTGACTTTCAAATACACTAATCAAGAGAAGCATGAAAAAGCAAACAGGAAAGAAATCATAATGGACCTGTTAAATTTGAACTGTTTATATTCCTACACGGAAAGATGATATTTGCAAAAAGAGAGAGTGCAGGGTGAGTTGAAAGTGAAAGGATGATAAAAAAAAATTAAGGAGAGAGAGAGAGAGGACTGTACAGAGAGAAGGAGCAAGGAAGAGGTAGAATGGGATAAAATATCTCACATAAAAGCATCAAGAACATGTTTTTACAGTGGAAGGGAGAGGGCGAGATGAGAGGAAATGAGTGAATTTTACTCTCATCAGAATATTGGCTTAAGGAGGAAATAACATACACACTCAATTTGGTATGGAGAACTATCTTACCCTACAAAAAAAATGGGGGGGGGAAGGAAATAAGACAGAGCAGATGATAGAAAGGAGGGCAAATTGGGAGAAGGGGTAATCAGAAGCAAACTCCTTTGAGGAGAGACAGAGTCAAAAGATAGAATAAAATCAATGAGGGAGGCAGGATAGGATGGAGAGAAATTTAGTTAGTCCTTAACAACATGACTGTTAAGGAAGTGTTTTTCATGACTACGCATGTGTAACCTATATGGAATTTCTTGGCTTTTCAATTTGTGGAGGGCAGGGCAGGAAGGGGAGAATTTGGAATTCAAAGTTTTAAAAATGAATGTTTAAAATTATCATTACATGCAAGTGGGAAATAAGATATGGAGGCAAAGGGGTATGGAAATCTATCCTGCCTAGGAAAGTAGAAGAGGAATGGTATAAAAGATCACGGGGAGGTAATAGAAGGGAAGGTAGATTGGGGGAAGGGTAATTCAGAATACACATCATCTTGGGGTGGGGGCAGGGCAAAGATAGGGAGAAAATTTGGAACTCAAAATGTTTATGGAGGTAATTGTTGAAAACTAAAAATAAATAAATTGATGGAACAGACAGAAAAAATATCTTTTTTTTCCTGCTCTATCAAAATCATCTTTCAAGGGCCAGCTCAAGTACCACTTCTTCAATGAAGTTCTGTCTAACTACTGGCCAGCCTATTATGAGCACTTCCTTCTTTGAATATTTATGGTACAGAACTTTGGATCAGTCCTTCCCAAAATTAAATACTTAATCATTCACCAAAAACAAAAACAAAAAACAAAACAAAACAAAACAGAATTGGTCGAATAAAAAAGGACGTCCAAAAGCTCACTGAAGAAAACGATTCTTTGAAAATTAGAATGGAGCAAAGGGAAGCTAATGACTTTATGAGAAATCAAGAAATGATCAAAAAAAAAGGAATGAAAAAAAACAATGTGAAATACCTCATTGGAAAAACAACTGATCTGGAAAATAGATTCAGTACAGATAATTTTAAAAATTATAGGAGTAGGGGCAGCTAGGTGGCACTGTGGATAGAGCACTGCCCCGGGAGTCAGCAGGACCTGAGTTCAAATCCGGCCTCAAACACATGAACTTATATTAGCTGTGTGACCATGGGCAAGTTGGTTAGCCCCGATTGCCTCACAAATAAATAAATATTAAAAAAAAATGTTGGACTACCTGAAAGCCATGATAAATCTATCTATCTATCTATCTATCTATCTATCTATCTATCTATGTATCTATGTATGTATGTATGTATGTATGTATGTATCTATCTATCTATCTATCTGTGTGTGTGTGTGTATGTATGTATGTATATATTGTCTAGACATCTTTCAAGACATTATCAAGGAAAACTGCCCTGATGTTCTAGAACCAGAAGGTAAAATAGAAATTGAAAGAATCCACTATCACCTCCTGAAAGAGATCTTAAAATAAAAACTCTCAGGGACATTATAGCCAAATTCCAGAGTTCTAAGGTAACAGAGAAAATATTGTAAGCAGTCATAAAGAAACAATTCAAGCATTGTTGGAGCCACAGTCAGGAAAATTAAACTGTTCCAATACTTCACAATACTTTTCCTAGTTCTTAGGAATTAATCCATCTTCATCATATCCTTGTCTTTGTCACTGAGGTCAAGTGGTCTTTATGGAATGGGAGTCCCTTAAATATTTGACTTCTTGATACTTTACAAATGAAGAATTTCAAGGATAGAAGATTTCCAAGGCTGAAGAACCAATCTATAGTCAGATGACGACAAAGAGATACATTTGCACTCCTGAGTTACTATTTTTAAAAAATTAAATCACTTTACCTCTGAAATTTATGAAATCACCAGGAATGATAGAATGGCTACCTGATTTTGTACCTGATAAAAATATGGTGCAGAATAATTTATTAACCTTACCACAAGTTATACTTATCCTTTGTTTCATAAGTTGCTATGTTTAATCCATCACCTTGTGGTCAACCTAATGGTGATGAGTTTCTATATCAAGAGCTCAGACAGTCAACTTAGAACACAAAGTATATCAAAGTACATATGAACATGTAGTAAAGGTAGGGGGATGCTGTGGTCTGACTTACTGGTCCTCTGTTATTCTCTCTACCATAGATAGATAGATAGATAGATAGATAGATAGATAGA
The DNA here is from genome assembly GCF_003287225.1 of Phascolarctos cinereus. NCBI lineage: Eukaryota > Metazoa > Chordata > Mammalia > Diprotodontia > Phascolarctidae > Phascolarctos > Phascolarctos cinereus. Next base: position 199,105,639 of record NW_027555736.1, read on the forward strand.
TAGATAGGTAGATAGATAGATAGACAGATTTTTTTTTTTTTACCATGCACAGTATATGCCATAGAATACTTTGGCATGTGAGTCACAGCAGTTGAGGTCTCCTGAGGATCTATGATGGTTGTTATGACACATCTTTTGGTCCTACCTTTCAGTGCATATTGCCCCTACCCCATTTTTTAGGTATGAGTATTATCCAATCGTACCATAGCACCTATTACCTTCATCTTATTATTGATGCCTTATTTCCCTTTGCTACTGTTGATTACTGACCTTTGCTCATAGCATTTTTATATTCAGTCAGTTTTTAAATGCCTTAGGTTAAAAAAATGGAGGGAGGTGGAGTAATGAAATGTAAACATCTAAAAGGTCTATTTTAGAAATAGTAACTGAGTTCTCCCATTACACCAGCTGATAATCTCTTTCTTGCTAGATACCAGCTTCAATGTTGAAGAAGTACATTCTCCACACCCCCCTCAACATGGTTCTTAATTAAAAACTCCAACTCTGATGATATAGAAGGGAAAAGGTTCAAATCACTCACGGAATCCACATACCTAAACTAGGTATTTGATACCGTGGCTTGATGGCATGGTTCAGACACAGTGGATAGATCAACTGGTATCTCTGCCAGTAGAACAGGGAATTCCTCTTCTGGGGACCAGTTACAGTATGTGAAAAAAACCTGTCACCTCTGGTCACTGTTCTTAAGTTTCCTCAGCCTTCTTCTTCTAAAAAAAATCAGTCAATATATCTATCTGTAAATGGGGAACTCTCCCCTGAGAGAAAAATTCATAAGTCTCTAATTGTATCACCCCATGATAAATGTAATCCAGTGGAAGAAAAATCTCTGTTTCCCTTAGTCATAGCTAGGTTGAATGTACAACTTATCAAATTGTCTCCCTCCTACTCTTAGTGTAATTTCTACCTTTCTAGATTCATTTTGACTTTCACTTTTGTTTGTGTGTTTGTTGCACATATGGGATGTTTTGCTAGCAAAAGATCGTAAAGATCTGAAAGTTTTCAAAGTGTAAGCAAGATTCTGGTTGCTGTTATCTCTATTAATTTAGGTGTGAAGCTAAATCTAATCCATGACCCATGACCATGACTGACTAAGGAGCCTTTTTGTATAGAGAAATTAATTAATAAAGAAAATAACAATAAATACCTAACATTTACATAACATTTACTATGTCTTGAGCACTATGATAGGTGCTTTAAAATTATTATCTTATTTTATTTCCACCTTGGAGTTGGATGCTACCATTATCCCCATTTTACAGATGAGCTTTACACAGCTAGTAATGTCTGAGGTCAGACTGGAGTTCTTCCTGACTCCACATACATTTCTCTATCCTTTATCCACCACCTAGCTCCCTCAATTATTTGAATCTAAAGTTTTTAAAAGAAAAATTCAATTCCAAAGAACAAATTCTAACTCCCATTAAAGTAGAGGATATAAATGTGATTAAAAATACAACTTATACCCAAGGTCAATGCATGCTAGATAACACTTCACTCCAGCACTAAGGATTATAGCTATTCCATCAAGACATTCAGGTCATTCTCCATCTATACAAAAGTTAGCCTATATTTTAAAGTACAATTTAAATCCCACCATTTCCATGAAGCTTTTAACAACTAGCCATGTTTTTATTCTTCTCTCCAATGCAGTTGCCCACCTCCCCCCAAAAAATAATTTCACTCCAGCCTCAGCTTTTCAGCTCCTCCATGTTGTCTTCTCCTCCATGTGAGCTGATGACATCACCAAGGGAGGTAGCACTGCAGGAGAAGAAAACAGGGCCCAGGACAGAACCTGTATGCTGATGATTATCAAACCTACCTATTCTTCCCCCCCTTCTCTGCTGGCCTCTACTTTCATATTTCTAACTGCCTTCCAGGCATCATGAATTTGAAGCACAGTAAACATCTCAAAGTAAACATGTAAAAAGCAAAAGTTACTATCTTTGCCCCAGGCATACCTTTCCTATTACTGTAGGGTGCAACACCATCCTCTCAGTCCCTCAGACTCACAGAGCAGGAGTCATCCTGGATTCCTCATTATCTCTCACCCTCCCACCCCATATTCAGTCTGTTGCCAAAGTCTGTCCATTTTACCTTTCCATCCTCAAATGCATCCTTCTCCAATTGGGGAATGGCTGAGCAAGTTAAAGTATATGAATATAATGGAATACTGTTGTGCTGTAAGAAATGATGAACAGGCTGACTTCAGAAAAACCTGGAAAGACTTGTATGGTCTGATGCTGAGTGAAGTGAGCAGAACTAAGAGAACATTGTATACAATAACAGCCATGTTGTGTGATGTCAAATATTGATCAATTTAACCCTTCCCAGCAATACAAGTATCTAAGACATCTCCAAAGGCCTCTTGATGGAAAATACTATCCACATCTAAAGAAAGAGATCGAAGCATACTATTTGCTGTTTTTTCTCTTCTGTTGAGTTTTGTTTCCTCTTTCAGTGGTTCCTCCTATTAGCTCTAATTTTTACTTACAATGTCACTAATCTGAAAATATGTTTAATAAGAATGTGTATGCATATACATATATATTTATATGTATATATGTGCATATATATGAATATGTATATGTGTGTGTGTGTATATATATATATAGATATATATAGATATATATAGATAGATAGGTAAATATAGCCTATATCAGATTGTGCCATTTTGGGGAGAGTGATAGGGAGGAAGGGAGAAAAATTTTAAACTCAAAAGTATATGTAAGTGACTGTTGATAAATCAAAATAAATTAATAAAAATAAATTAATTAGTTAAAAAAATACATCCATCTCATTCTGTCCTCTAATACTACCATTATTCTGGTGCAGGCCTTCATCACTTCATCCCTAAGCTATTGCAATAGCCTGTTTATAGGTTTGTCTGCCTCAAATCTCTCTCCATTCCACTTTGTCCTCCATTCACCACAAAAGTGATTTTTCTAAAGTGCAGATCTAAACACGTCACTCAGTAAACTCCACTAGGCTCCCTATCACCTCAAAGATAAAATAAAACTTTCTCTGCTTTTCATTCAAAGTCAAACCTAGACTCCTTCTACCTTTCCAGTTATGACCTGTACTCTTTGATTCAGTGACATTGGCCTCTTATTCCACAAATAATAAATTATATCTGTCAGCTCCAGGCATCATTTCTGCCTACCCCCCATGCCTTGAACCTTCTCCCTTCTCAGTTCTGCCTAATGACTTTCCTGGCTTACTTTAAGTCTCAACTAAAATTTCATCTTTTACATGAAGCCTTTCCCAACCCCTCTTAATTCTAGTGCCTTTCCTCTGTTTATTATTTCCTATTTATCCTGTATATAACTTGGTTGTATGTATTTGTTTATAGATTATCTTTCCAATTAGACTGTAAATTCCTTGAGGGCAGGGACTTTCTTTTGCCTTATTTTGTGTCTCTAGCATTTAACACAGTAAGACTGGCATGTGACAGGCACTCAATAAATTTTTTTCATTAATTGTCTTCTCCATTAGAATATAAGCTCATTGAGGGCAGAGACTGTCTTTCTACTTATATTTGTATTCCCAGCACTTATCAGAGTGCCACCTAGTAATTGCTTAATAAATGCTTGTTGACTCATTAACTATCCCCTCTAGCAATGATTGCACATGCTAATAATTGACATTCATTATGTTCTGTCTAACATAACTTTCCTCCACCACGGCCCCAACACATTTATTTCTATATATTTTCCTCTATATCCCAGTGAGATTGTGAATTGTATAAGAGAAAAGAACATTTCTTACTCTTTTTTATATGTTGAATCATTATTTTTACGTAGGAAATGTTCAATAAACGTCTGCTTATGAAGATGAAAATGAAGTTAAAAATAAAGCATTTATCCTTTGGTTAACTGAATGTACAATCGACATATCCAATGTTTTAGCTAGTATTTATATAGCACGTTAATGCTTGTAAAACACTTTACATGCTTCATCCCATCTGATCCTCACACCAACCATAATATCATTCTCATTTTATAGATAAGGAAATGGAATGAAGCTGATATAGGTAAAGTGATTTGTCAAGGGTCATCCAGTTAGCCTCTGTAGCAGGATATGAACTCAGGTTTAAATCCAATATTCTATTTACTATGTCTTCTATTATGTCAATTCCAATCCAACATGGGAGAATCAAGCCCACAGTGAAACAAAGAAAAAGATAAACAAAATTGACCAGGGGGGAAATTTGTGAGTTGAAGCTACTGTTTTGTATGTAACTATATGGTACTCACCATTGCTGTAGTTCTTGTTTTACCAACCTTTCTTGACTTTGGAAAAATGACCACAGAGTGAGCAGAGGATTTGGAGATTAGAAAGCTGGGAATAGAAATACCATAAGAATTTAAACAGAGAAAGGGAATATGTAGCCAAAATTATGTGGGCCTGGATTCAGCTAGTCTATTACACTACTTAGATGCCAACTATGGCTATTTTGAGAAACTTTGAGAGCTATGGACCTCAATCAGTATAACGACACATTTCTCTTAACTCTATAAAAGTAACAACAATATTCATCATAATAGCTCCCATTTCTATAGTTCTTAAAGGCTTACAAAGCATTTTCTTCATAATGGCCCTACACACCAAATTCCATTTAAATATGTCACAAATTACCCAAAGATTTTTTCATTTGAATATTTTTTTTTATCATTTCCTATTCTTTTATAACATGCCAAACCTAATTTGAAATGCATCTTGATCCAGTTGAGTAGTGTGGCAGATGTAGTCCAGTTCACTCAGGACCTTATAAGGTATCATGACACAAAGAAGATGAAAGAGAAATACAAAATGCTGAATAATCAAATTGAAACAAAGACCTCCCTTTAGTGAGTCAGTGATATGTTATCATATGGATAATGTTCTTCTAGGCATTAATTTATTGTTCCAGAATAATATAATGATTTAATAAATGTCACATTTTTAAGATGCAATGAGATCTTGTCCTTTTTGTTATAGAGCTAACTTTGGCTGAAAAGGTTGAAGTTAAAAATTCTACTTTCCTGGAAAAATTTAAGAAAATTTAAATATAGATGCAATTATCATGCAAGGAAGCAAGGAAGTTCAAGGAACAATCCAAATCATTTTGTTTTATTAAAAATTGAATGTTAGGCAGTCAGGAAGACTGGAGTTAATATCCCAACTTAGTGACTTACTAGCTGTGTAACACTGGGCAAGTCCCTCCCCCAGAAGGGAATATGAACTGGTCCCAAGGCCAAAAAGACTTTTTGGAAGAGCTCAAGAAGGATTTTAAAAATCAAATAAGAGAGGTAGAAGAAAAATTAGCAAAAAGAAATGACAGGTATGCAAGAGAGAGTCAATAGCTTAAAAGAGGAAGAACAAAAATTAACTGTAGATAACAAGTCCTTAAAAAGTAAAATTGGCCAAATGAAAAAAGGAGGTACAAAACTGAAGGAAACAATTCATTGAAAATTAAAATTGGACAATTGGAAGCTAATGACTCTATGAGATATCAAGAATCAGTCAAGCAAAGTCAAAACAATGAAAAAAATTGAAGAAAATATAAAATACCTCATTGAAAAAAAAAACTGACCTGGAAAATAGATCCAGGAGAGATAACTTAAGAATTATTGGTTTACCTAAAAGCAATGCTGAAAAAAAAAAGAACCTGGAAAGCATCTTTCAAGAGATCATCAAGGAAAATTTCTCCTAGGCCCTAGAAACAGAGGGGAAATCGGTAATCGAAAGAATCCACCAACCATCTTTTGAAAGAGATCCCAAATTGAAAATGCTTAGCAAAATTCCAGTGTTATCAGGTCAAGGAGAAAATCCTGCAAGCAGCCAGGAAGAAAAAATTCAAATATCATGGAACCATAGTCAGAATTATACAGGAACTTGCAGCTTCTACATTAAAGGATTGGAAGGCTTGGAATATAATATTCTGTAAGGGTAAGGAGCTTGAATTACAGCCAAGATCAATTACAACTGGGAAGAGTCAAATCAGAGAAATAAAATTATAGACCAATTTCCCTAATGAATATAGATGCAAAACATTCAAATAAAATATTAGCAAATTGATTACAGTAGCTTATCACAAGAATAATACACAATAACCAGGTAGGATTGATACCAGGAATGCAGGGCTGGTTCAATATTAGGAAAACTATTAGCATAATTGATCATACCAACAAGAAAACTAACAGAAGCCACATGGTTATTTCAATAGATTCAGAAAAGGCTTTTGACAAAATATAACACCCATTCCTATTGAAAATACTAGAGAGCATAGGAATAAATGGAGTCTTCCTTAAATTGATAAGTAGCATCTACCTAAAATCTTCAGCAAGCACCATATGTAATGTAGACAAACTAGAAGCATTTCCAGTAAGATCAGAGGTAAAAAAAGGATGTCCATTATCACCACCGTTGTTCCATGTGACACCAGAAACGTCAGCTTTAGCGATAAGAGAAGAAAAAAAAATTAAAGGTATTAAAACAGACAAAGAAACAAAGCCATCATTCTTTGCAGATGCCATGATGATATACTTAGAGAATCCTAGAGAATCAAGCAAAAAAGTATTTGAAAAAATAAACAACTTTAGCAATGTTGCAGGATATAAAATAAACCCACAGAAATCATCAGTGTTTCTTTATCTTACCAATAAAGCCCCAAAGCAAGAAATACAGAGAGAAATTCCATTTAAAGTTGCTGTAGACATTATAAAATATTTAGGAGTCTACCTACTGAAACAAACCCAGGAACTATAGGAACAAATTACAAATCACTTTTCACACAAATAAAGTCCTATCTAAATAATTGGAAAAATAACAGTTGCTCATGGGTAGGCTGAACTAATATGATAAAAATGACAATTCTACATAAGCTAATCTACTTATTCTGTGCCATACAAATCAAATTACCAAAAAATATTTTATAGAACTAGAAAAAATAATAAGATTCATTTAGAACAAAATGTCCAGAATTTCAAGGGAACTAGTGAAAAGAAATGCTGGGAAAGTATCCTAGCTGTTTCAGATCTTAAATTGTATTTTAAATCAGCAATCATCAAAACTACTTAGTACTGGTTAAGAAATAGAGTGGTGGATCTGCGGAACAGGTTAGGTACATAAGACACAGTAGTCAATGACTATAATAATTTACTGTTTGATAAACCCAAAGGCCCCAGCTTCTTGGATAAAAACTCACTATTTCACAAAAAAGTGCTTGAAAAAAACTGGAAAAGAGTATAGCAGAAACCAGGTATAGACCAACATCTTACACCATATACCAAAATAAAGCCAAAATGGGCACATGATTTAGATATGAAAGCTGATACTACAAGCTAACTGGGAGAGCAAGGAATAGTTTACCCATCAGATTTATGGAGAACAGAATAATTTATGACCAAACAAGAGTTAGAAAGCATTATGAAATGCAAAATGGATAATTTTGATTACATTAAATTTAAAAGTTTTTGCACAAACAAAGCCAGTGTATCCAAGATTAGGAGGGAAGCATAAAACTGGGAAAGAATTTTTATGAGTGTCTCTGATGAGGGCCTCATTTCTAAAATATAAAGAAATAAGTCAAATTTATAAGAATATAAGTCATTTCCCGATTGAGAAATGGTCAAAGCATATGAACAGGCAATTTTCAGATGAAGAAATTAAAGCTATCGAAAGATATATGAAAAAATGCTCTATTTCACTATTGATTAGAGAAATGAGAATCAAAACAACTCTGTGGTGCCACATCATAACTATCAAATTGGCTAACATGACAAAACAGGACAATGATAAATGTCGTAGAAAATGTGGGGAAATTGGAACATTAATGCATTGTCGGTGGAGTTGTGAATTGATCCAACATTTTGGAGAGCAATTTGGTACTATGCCCAAATGGCTATAAAAATATGAATACCCTTTGGCCCAGCCAAAGCACTTCTAGAACTGTATCCCAAAGAGATCATTCAAATGGGAAAAGGAACCACATGTACAAAAATATTTATAGTAGCTCTTTCTGTGGTGGCAAAGAATTGGAAATTGAGGGGCTACTCATCAATTAGGGAATGGCTGAGTAGGTTGTGGTATATGAATATAATGGATTACTATTATAGTATAAGAAATGATGAGCAAGTGGACTTCAGAAAAACCTGGAAAGACTTGTATGAACTGACGCTGGGTGAAGTGAGCAGAAACAGGAGAATGTTGCACACAGTAATAGCCATCTTGTGTGATGACTAACTTTGATAGATGTAGCTCTTCTCAGCAATGCAAGGATCTAAGACATCTCGAAAAGTCTCATGATGGAAAATGCTATCTACCTCCTGAGGAAGAACTATGGAGTTTGAATGCAGACCAAAGCATACTATTTGCTCTTTTTTCCCCTTCTCTTTTGTTTTGTTTCTTCTTTCTTGTGGTTCCTCCTATTGGTTCTAATTCTTCTTTACAACATGACTAATGTGAAAAGTATATTTAATAGGAATGTATATGTAGAGCCTATCAAATTGAATGCCATTTTGAGGAAGGAGGTGGGGAGGGGGAGAAAATTTAAAACTTAAAAGCTTATGGAAACTAAAACAAACAAACAAACAAACAAATAAATAAATAAATAAATAAATAAATAAAGATGCTAGATATTAGTACCAGAATTCATACCAGTGTCTTGCACATAGTAGGTAACTACTAATTACTTCTTGAATTAAATAGAGTTACATTTGTTGGTTAGATATGCCTTTATGTAAGTAGTTCGCCACCAGTGTGATTCTAGAAGAAATTGCTTTATCAAACAGAGATTTCTGCTACAAATCTCATGTACCATAAAGGAACTTGATCTGTATCTCCAGTAAATATCAAAATAATAATTCAAGTTTCTGTACCTATATCTATTAATTCTTTAAACTGCGGCACTGGGAAACATTTTTACTTAAAATTACTATTCCACACAGAAAAGCAAAACAAAACAAAACAAAACAAAAAGCCAATCAACTCAGTGAACAATAAAAAAAGGGTCATGATGGTTATTTTCCTGAACTGACCAGCTGTTTTATTGAATTGACCAGTAAATTTTGTCAAAATGATTGAACTGGTGGTACATGCTAGCAGTCTAGGACACTACATCACAGTGAATTTCCAATTGCTCTTTAGAGCATAAGACATTCAAGAGATTTTTATAACTGACAATTAGCATAATTGGCAAGTTCCATTTTTTCTGTTTGCAAACAAGCAGCTTGTATTTTGCATTAGTGATGGTGACAGAGAAAGAACCATTTTGACAGTGAAAACCTGCTAATGAAAGCTGCTACTTCATACTGAATGTATATAGATTACATAACGATAGCACTGAATAGATATTTTCATCCCATAGAACTTCTAAAAGAAACTGGAGAATATAATTCATCATTTGGCAAATCTACCTAAACCTCCATCACATAAAAGAAGAAAATTAGCAGAGAATAGATAGATAATCGCTTGGCCAATAAAACCACAGCAACTTCATATATAATAGCGTGTATTTGATTTATAAGAATATATTTATGTATGTACCTATATATAAATGTACATGCTTATGTAAATAAATATCACTCACCCTTTTTGTCTCATCTATACAGACAGACACTAAACTGGAATTTCCCAGTAAACAATGCAATGCATATGTACATTTTTTCTGCAACTAACCATCTTAAATAAGTGCTTGGGCCCTGAAAAATTGTTACTTGCCAAATGTCTCACAGCCAATATATATCAGAGGGATTTGAACTAAGATCTTTTTTTTCTTCTTCAAGGTCAGACACTTATTAAACATTCTTTGATTCTACAATCAATCCTTTGGCTCACTGCTATGAGTACTCCTTCTATTGGTGTGGATTTTAACACCTCCTCATCTTACCTTTGTTCTGGAAGTTTTCCTCTCTGTATTTTAATGTGTTGTATACAAACGCAACAGGTGAGCTCTCCATATATTTTCCTACATTCTTGCTATAATATCATTTTACCTCCTTTTTTTTGACAGAGATATATACATAATGATTTCTTTTAATGACACTTTTTGAATGTAAGCCACCATCAGTGATATGCTAGAGCCCACTCAACCCACTACAGATCTTTCCATTGTCCTTTTTTGGGTCTGCAATTCTGATTTTTCATTGACAATTTTATTCTGTGATTTATAATCGGATACTGTCACACTAAGAATATCAATTCTAAAAAGTGGGTGTGCACAAGAAACAGTTATGTAGCGTAATGGATTGGATGATAGACTGGGAGTCTGGATGACCTAAACTCAAATCCTTCCTTAGACATTTACTGGCTGCTTATTCCTGGGCAAGTCACTTTGTTTCTGTTTTAGTTTCCTCATCTGCAGAAAATGAAGATAATAATAACACCTAACTTATAGGTTGTTTTTGAGGATCAAATGAGGTTATGTAAGTATATCTATATGTGGGCAGCCTAGGATAATGCCAAGTTCTATGTAAATCTCCAAATTAGCCCACTCTCTTCCCTCCTATTCAATTTAGGAACTAGCTCAACATGGTTCTGTAATCGTTATATAAGATATACAGCATGTCCCCAAAGTCTCAACTCTAATGCTTAAAATTGTAACAATAGTTTGAGAATACCCTGTACGTAACCTGTAATCTAGGTCATATGGATTTGGGGTTTTCTCTGTGGATGACTTGGCTGGTGTCTTTTCAATGATCTTGGATCATGTTAAGGAGATTTTATGGTGTTTCATGACTAAGGAATTCAAATGGACAATGTTCTCCACAATCAGAAACATCTGGAAAACTTCAGCATTTAAAGGGAAGGCCAATTCATTTGAGTAGTGGGAGATTAGGATGAAAAGTAAAGATGTGATAAATTGTAAAGATTTTGATGCCAGTAGTCAAGATTTTGTATTGCTCACAGCAGAAAGAAAAGTTTGTCTCACAGTACTACCCCAAATGCAACCCCATTTGTTCATTTGTGTTATGTGGGTGGGGTGGGGGGAAAGACAACATTGTGTTGTGCTTTAGGAAATTCTAACTGTAACAACAATGAGCTTTAAGAACAGCTTCTGTAAATCAATAGTATATTGTAAAGATAGTCACTGGATAATCACTAGTTTTGATAAAGACAATAGTGTTGGTGGTGAAGTTACATACATAAAGCAGGGGAGAGTTGGGTATTTCAGGAAACAGAAAGAAAATGGAAAAGAATGATATGATATAATTATCTGGTGAGTGTTCTCATCTTTTTATTTGACCTAATATACTGTGGAAATAAATTTCTTTTTTTAATAGACCTAAATCATAAATATACTAACGAAATGTACTTCTTTCCAGAATATAGTTTGAAAGACATATATTCACAAGTTGAAAATTATAATTTGGTTCAAGAGGTGTGCCAGAATGAAGAAAGCCATGCCGTTGGAGGAAAATCTTCTATAACTCAGTTTTGCTTGCTAGGTCTTTTATCAAAGGTAAATCCTGGACTTATGGGTTGATAACATTTTTTTTCTGTGTAAGGAAAGTCTCATGTGGAAACTTCTATTGATATAGACAAGCCTCTTGTTTTCAACCCGTGCTATTACATTGTTGTCTTGGACATTGAAATGTAAAGTGATTTGCCCAAGCTCATTTAGTTGGCTAGTATGTTCAGAAGCAGATCATGTGCCCAGGTCTTCCTGATACGAAGGCCAAATCTATACTGTATGTACTTTCAAAATTTCAAAATAACGTAAAATATTACTTCATATTGTGTCTACACAGGCAATAATAAAAACAGACTGACAAGAAAGCACTGCTTATGTTGAGTGAGAAAAGAATAGATTTTCTTAAGGCTAAAATCTGTCCCCTAACTTGTTTGTATTGGAAGCATGACAATTGTCTTTTCAAATTAAAAAAAAAGTTTATTTTCTTAATAAAATACAGCCAAGAAATAACCATGGAATGTCAAGGGTACTGACATGATCAAACGTATTTTATTGTTTAGTTATATTTCCAATCATTTTATTAAATTACATTGAAACAGGCAACATGTATATTGTGGAAGTTATTCCACACCTTACCTCAACCCATTCTATTTCCATTATGCTGCACAATGTAGCAGAAATCAGATGTAATGTATATGGTGTCATGGAATCAGACACTATTACCATTACTCGTAAAGTCAACTGTTTTCTGCTTCATTGGTGCAGTGAATTAATTGAAATTAAGTGCATCTCAACATAAATTTTGAAAGGCCTTTGCTGTGTTCTCTCTACTAATACTTGAATGAATTAAGCATTCATTAGGTACCAAGTGAGTTACTGTAAACTCCTTTAAACCTCTCATTTACTTTGTATTGTTTCTATTAATTCACCTTGATTCAAATAAATTATTGATATGTGAGGATTAATGTTGCATCCCATCTTATATAGCTGTCTTCCCCCTTTATTTGATTAATAGCTTTATGAATATAACATTCTATTCCTGAAACACGGGAAAATGTTATTGGTGGTTTCAGTTCTAATATGTACATCTTATTAAGAAATGTCTAAGGAGTTCATTCTGGTAGAGAGATAGCAAGAGGTGAGAAAAGGTCATGTGCTTTAATATGGCAAACCAATAGGGAAAATAAAACAATGTATACTATATTTATTAACCTGATAATTTTAAAAATTCATTTCATCTTGAATCAACACTGTTTAGCCTTAAAATTCTGACCTTAATGTTACCCATTTCCAGGTTTTTTTTAAAGTAGGAAATGAATTTCTGTTCCTATAAAATAGACGGAATCTAGATTTCATTCCCAAAAGCTTCATTATAACTTTCTTTTTGTTGGACTTAAAAGGGATATATTCTAAGTCCTCATTACTAACTTGGACCCTAAAGATGCACTAATTGTTTATTTAGATATTTCTGAATGTTGCATTAGTTTTTTCGGGATACTAAGGTTTCTTCTTTGGTGTAAAAATTGTATTCTGTGGGCTACTCTTGAAGAACAAGTTAAATGCTTTTGAGAATTTTATTTATCTGATGAGAAGGTAACAAAATTGGAGAATCTTTGTATCTGAAGCTTTAGTTTTTTAGATTCTTATCACTTAATTTTTAGCCTTTCTGTTTATTTCAAAAGTATTTACACTGTTTATAATTAAAATGAGACTAGCAATAACCAAATGGTCATAATTCGCTTCTTTGTTTTTATTTGCCTTTCTTACCTCTCTCTCTCTCTTTTTTCTGTAAGCCCATCTTCCATTTTTACATCCATATATCCATTCATCTATTTATCGTTCTATGCATCCATCTACCTAGGTAACTATTAATCAGTAGCAGCATATTGGTATGATAGCTAGAGTCCTGGCCATGGAATAAAAACCTCTCCTCCAGTTAGCTGTGTGACTACGAGTAAGTCACTTAACCACTCTGCCTCTGCTTTCTCATCTATAAAGTGGGCATAAAGTACCTGTAATGTCTACTGAGGTGCAGCCTTGGAATTAGGGAGAATTGTGTCAACTCCTGTTTCTGATATAAAATAGCTGACACCTAGGAAAAGTCACTTAATTTCTCTTAATACCCTGGACAACTTTCTTCTTATCATGGATAAGTTCCAGAAATGTATCAATGGAGGAAATTTCCGTGCTTAGAATTCTCTCCTTTGGGAAAATTATAATACCACCCTTAGCACTGCCACATAAAATGACCTTTTATTTGTTACTTAACTCACAGGGTTACTGAGAGGATTGTTTGAGACAAGCAGTTTGAAGATCTTGCAGTTCTATGTGGAAGTTATTAGCATTCTGTATTTTTCTATAATTCCATATGTTATTCCATAGGTATCACTCTAGATACCTATTTTTCTATTAACTTATATTTATATCTATATAGCTATCTAAATACATGAATTCACTTACAACAAAAACAATAGATTAAATATATATGACCTAACCCCCTTATGGATCAATATTTATCTACTATTCTTGGATTGCAGATGATGATATATCTAGAAGGATGACTATAAAACATATGCAAACACTGTATTTGTTTGTCATTAAATTAAAAGTTTTATGTTGAGTAATGGAACTTTATTAGTTATGTCATCACTTGATGAAGAGTTCTGAGAAATCAATACTTTGTACAACATCTGTACTTGGAGGCTATAGTGTTATAACTATAACAATTCAATTAATTGAATATATGTTTATTTGAAACATACATTTATAAAAAATATGGTATATAATAAATATGTATATTTAATTGAATATATAATATTTTCAGGATGTAATCTATATATACATATACAAATACAATTTTTGAAGGCATATAAAATCCTTAGAAATCTTAATAAAACCTCAAAATCACATAGGATTTAATATCATGCTGAATTATCAAAAAGGGGGGGGAGACCTTAGAGTTAGAAAATGTCCTTGAATATTACCCAAATGATATACACTAGTAAAAAGGGTCCTAAAAAAGAAATAAATCTTAATAGTGCTGAAAATATGTCAGTATAGTAACTGTGGATACTGAATACAGTTTCTTTTCAAGGGAAAAATAATAATAACCTATAATGTGAACATTAAAATGCCCAGAAAGAAAACTCTAGTCTGAAGCACAAGAAAATGGAATGGAAGGAAAAAAATGGCACTTTACAGTTCATCAAAAATCTCTGAAGAATCAGACTTTGCCTATGGCTTGCCAAGTACTGCTTACTTAAGATATGTAGTGAAATTCCATTATAATGTAGAAGGACAGTCCTAGAAATCATGATGACTTGGATTCAATCTTGCCTCCAATACATAGAGTCCTTAGTGAGACATTCAACTTCTCAAAAGTCTAGGCAAATCTCTAAGACCATGGGCTACAGGAAAGTATCAACTGCATTGATAAAGAGATCTACTTTATCTAGGATTTCACTATACCAATGAACTCACAGTTCTCATTTCTGCTCTTTTTCCAATTCCCAATTTGAAGGAAATCTAGTTGTATACAATCAGATTCAGCTTCTTCATTCAAGCCTTGCCTATAACACATATCACCTGTGTGACCAAGGACAGCCATCTAAGAAATTTGGTGGAATAAATTTTCATCTCAGAAATTCTGCACACTAATGAAATCACAGGTGTAGACAAAAACAAGGAAAATAACATGCACACTTGACTTATGCACTAACCATGTAGCAGAAAGTGTTTCACTGTGTTTATGCATTAAGACCAGGATTACCTACAATATCTATTAGTAATATCCTGCATTTATGTACATCTTCAAGGTGTACTAAATGCTTTGCAAATATTATCTAATTTTATTTTCACAAGAGTCCTGGGAGGTAAGTGCTACTATCACCCCCCCACACACACACAAATTTTACAGATGAAGAAAATTAGAGAGTTTAAGCTCAGGGTCATGCTACTAGTAAATGAATATGGATTTGAGCTCAGGTCTTATTGACTTGACTCTCTTCCCATTACTCTATCCAACCTACCACCTAGCTGTCTATATCTCCATAAATGGACAGGTTGAGTGTTACATGAATACTCTTGGCTTATTAAAGAAATCCAGGAAAGAATTTCAGCCTATGGAGTAAACAATCTATGGTATATTTCTTAGGGAATATGGACATTAATGAGAATCACGTAGGATGAGACTAGTAGTCATGTTATTCCCTTGGGGTGAAAGTATCATGCTATAGAATAATAGTTCCATCATGATCTAAATCTATCCAGATACTTATTTCAGTACTTCAGGGGTTTGTGACTGTATCATTGTAGACATTTTTTCAACTGACACTGATTCTACAGTTTAGTAGATCGTCTTTTAAGAGTAGAAATGGATGAAAAATAAAACAAAAAAAAAAAACCAAACAAACAATAATTACCTTGAGCCTATCTGATGGTCAACATCCCTGAAATGTGTGTTGATCCTCAAACAAGTTACAGTATATTTTTGAACTGTAACCAAAGCCTTTTCAATATGATAAGGTTCACCAGAACTTATATGCCACTAATTTAAGAATGTAGAATTCAGCAAGGTGACCAGTCAGTTTGGTGTTGGTTTTGTCCTAAGCCTACATGTGGTAGCACTAAATCTTAGATTAGAGTGGGTCTATGATATCTAGCATGGTCACTTTCAGCCAAAATCTTAGTATTTATTTTTGCTGCAAAAAGAATTCAAAAATGCATTCAACAATGTATTAAGGCAGTCCATTTTGCTTTGAGGCTGGTCTAATTGTTGGAGGGGTTCTCCTTGCTATTAAGGCTGTAATTATCTATTCTCTGCTTCCCTCCAATACTCTTGGGTCTGCCCTCAGAGGACATAGATAACCAGGAATTCTTCTTCCATATTGCCAAATAATTTCAAATACTTAAAGATAGCTACCATGATCCCCCTGAACCTTCTTTTTTCCAAGCTAAATATTCCCAGTAATTTCAAGCTATCTTTATGTAACTTGGAGGCAAGGATTCCACCATTCTCGTTTCTGTCCTTAGTATGAGAGAACACAAATCTGTCTTATCCATATTCTTCTTAAATAGAGGTTCACAGAACTAAATACAGTACTCCAGGTGTGGTCAGTCTTAAGTATAGAGGAATTATCACTTCCTGTTCCTGGAAAGTATGCGTCCTTATTTGAATGGCTAAATCACATTTAACTCATCTTGAGTCTCCCAGGTTTGTGTCATTTGCAAATTTGATGGCAATGTGATCAAATGACCTTTACCCCTTGGCAGACATCTAGGTGGTATGGTAGATAGAGGTTGGACTTAAAGTAAGGAAGAACTGAAGTCAAATATTGCCCCAAGAAAATCACTTTACCACAATGTCCCAGTTTCCTCATATGTAAAAAGGGGACAATAATAGCAGCTACCTCTGAGAGTTGTTCTGAGGATAAAATGAAATATTTGTAATTTACTTTACAAACCTTAAAACAGTTTCTAAGTGGTAAGGATTATTATTAATGTCCAAGTCACTGGGGGAAAAAAAAGTTCATCAGTAAGGAGCCAATACCAATGCTTGAAGCAGTCCTCTACAGACCCCCTGCCAATTTGACATTGAACCATTAACACCTACCTTTGAGTTCTGTCATGAAAAAAGTTTCAAATCAATTTCATTTAGATTCTATCCTATCCACAATTCTCTGTCTTTTCCACAAGACTAGCATGAGGTCCTCAGATAAACTCTTTGGTAAAACATAAAACAACTGATCTACAACCTTCCTCTGTTGTCCTAGCTTTGTAACCCCATAAAAAAAGAGAAAAAAGAAAAAAAGTTCAGTCTGACATGATCTGTTCTTGATGAAGCCCTAATGGCTCATTGTAACAACCACTCCCTTTTCTAGCTGTTCCTTAACCAGCCCTTTTAATGATTCATTCTAGATTTTTTCCCAAAAATCAGTCAAGTATTTGACATACAATTTCATAGCCTCTGTGTTTTTTTCCCCCTTAAAATAATCAGGAAAACATTTGCCTTCTCCAGAGCTGTGGTAGTCTATTATTGTCTATAATCTTCAAAATATCACTGAAAGTGGCTCAGAAATCACATTCAACAGTTATTGAACTACAAAAGGATATATTTTGTCTTGGCGCAGTGAACTGACTTCATCAAGGACTACTACAAACTCTCTTAGCATTCCTACCCCCCCTTTTTTAAACTCCTGTATCTCCAATGTAGCTAAAGTGAAACAACAACAACAACAACAACACAACAACACAAGAACAACAACATGCTGTTGTTCTTAGCTTGCCTGGAAGCGTCACTTCGCTCATTCCATGCCTTATCATTCCTGATACTGTTCTATGCTCTCATATGCATCCTTTCTTAGCTTCCCCTTTCTCATCATCTCTATATATCTTTAAAACTTTGGTTATTTACTGGGGATTCACATCAGTCTCTTCAGATGATTCCTAATTTTTTTCCCATTGGAATTACTTCATTTGGTGCATTAGTAATTCATTTTTAAGAGTTTCCCATCCTTTCTGGGGCTAACTTATTCCTAGGGAATTTAAGCTCATAATCATAATGTTAAGGTCAAAGGGCATCAAAATGAATTTATTTCTTGAGGTACTACATATCCTTTCTTTAAATGAGGGATTTTTAACTATGCATATGTGTTGGCAGTCTGATGAAGATATCTTCTCAGAAAAAAAAAAATTAATTCCAGGAATAAAATACAGAAGATTACAAAGGAGACCAATTGTATTGAAGTAGAGTTATCAAAATATATATATTTCAAAACTCACAAATTGAAGGTTCAGTAGCTAAATATGTCTTCCCCACATTTTTCATGTGTCATACTATGCCTCAATTTCTTCTCCTTCCAACTCAGAAATTGAAGTAGGAAATAGTCATTTACTCCAATGTTCTCAATATTTCTATCCCAAAAATCACTGATTTTCTGTTACTAAGTTTCAAATACAGCATTGAATGAACCCTTGTTAATTCCTTCACCTTTTGAAGGATGAGATTATCATTAAGAAAAGCCAGGAAGTCATTTGCAACTCTGCATTTGGCAAAGAGTGGTCCAGGGGATGTCTGAATTAGTGAAGTCCTCCTCACCCCCATTACTACTATATTTTGCCTCTGTGCTAAGCTTATGATCTGTTTCCTGAGTTGTTCTCTTTACTCTTTCTGTCCAGGTGGTCTATAGCAAATTTCAATGACACAATCACTTCTCTCTGTCCTTCCATTGATCTCTTCTATGCTTTCTTAATCTGGTTCTTAAAATTTCTCATGAGCGTGCTTTCTTAATATGTGAAACTACACTATTTTCACCTATATAATATATACCCGTGCAGAAGCATATTTCAATCACTAGCTTCATCCTACCAACTCTCAGTGATAGCTAAGAAGTCAAATTTGCTTTTTGAACTTCGGAACT
Organism: Phascolarctos cinereus; assembly: GCF_003287225.1. Lineage (NCBI taxonomy): Eukaryota > Metazoa > Chordata > Mammalia > Diprotodontia > Phascolarctidae > Phascolarctos > Phascolarctos cinereus. Next base: position 199,124,470 of record NW_027555736.1, read on the forward strand.
CCTTGTTACCTAGACTTTGGACATTTGTGCATAGATATCTGAAGTCATGAATTTTAATTCCAATTTCTCTCTTTGACTTTGTCTCCTTCAACTTACTGGGTATCTCAGGTGTTAATCTTCTTCCTTTATTGTAGCTATTTTTTAAAAGTATCTAGCTTGGTGAACATAGATAATCTGTTTACATCTTTCCCCATTATCTTTATTATAAGGACTTTTAGTTTAGATTTGTAAAACTTGTAGCAAATATAAACTTGCCAACCTTTGTTAGAAGTCCATTTTAACACAAGCCAGAAATCTGTCTAATATTTCTAGTTGTGGTTCTGAAATTCAAATATCATTCTTGCCCAGAATTTCCTTAGCCAGCTTTACTTCCTAAAATAATATTTCTCACTTATATCCCTTGCCTCCAAAGTGTAGCACTAAAGAAAACCCAATCTTTGCATCTATGATCTTTAATTTCTTGTTTAAGAGATTCTAATTTTTAGCAATACATTTTAGGTTCCTTCTGGTAGCATCATTTCTGCCCATGTGAATCACCAGATATGTTTAATAGCCATCCATTTTGATAAATGTGGGGAAAATCTCTGTGATGTCTTGGATGAACACCTGAAAAAGGCAACAGACCTAACTATTGTTATTATCTGGTTGACAAATAGCTCCTTTTGCATCTCTGAATAGGAAATCACCAGTTGAACCTATTTTGGACTTTTTTCTCTCCTTCTGGATGATCACTATCGTGATATCTTCTATGGTTCTACCATGTCATTCCTCAAAATATCAGTAGCTACTTTCTCATTAGATTATCTGTTTTCTCTTATTTAGAAGAGTATATTTAATAATAAATAAAGATAGATAAATAAATTAATACATAGTTAGTGGATGAGGCACCTAGGCAGCACAGTGTATTGAGTGCTGGTCCTGGAGTTAGAGAGGCTTATTTTCCTGAATTCAAATCTGGCCACAGATACTTACTAGCTGTGTGACCCTGGAAAAGTCACTTAACTCTGTGTCCCTCAGTTGTCTCATCTGTAAAATGAACTGGAAAAGGAAACAGTAAAGCATTCTAGTATCTTTGCATAGAAAACTCCTAATTGGGTTATGAAGAGTCAAGACTTGACTAAAAAATGACTGAACAACAACAACAACAACAACAATAGAAAAAAGTAGTAGTGGTAGTAGTAGTGGTGGTGGAAGTAGTATAGTAGTATAGTAATAGTAATAGTAGTAGCAATAGTGGTGGTGGTGGTGGTGGTGGTAGTGGTAGTCATGGTTGTAATATTCCAAGTAAGTATTTGTACTATTCCTTTGCTTATAATTTTGTGTGACATTCTTCCCCTCTGCAATCTCTGCGAAGGTAGGGGCATGTTTCTCCTCCTTCATATCAACCCTCCCCATTGAATCCCCATTTCTTTTTTGGCTTGCTTTTAGTATCATTTAACAATCTCTAATGACTTGGAATATGGAAAAGTGAGGCTTGAGCCTTTTTATCTCTTTTACAAAAACCACATACATTTGCAACATAGTGAGCAGACACTAGGCTGCTCTCAGTAGATAAACTGGGTAGTAATGGAGGCCTCTTTTTTTTTTCCTCAACAATTCCTTAACAACATAACACCTCACCTTCTCCCTCCACACTAACCTCCAATTTTACCATTTTCTCCCAATCAACAATGCATTCTACCAATTAGTTTTACTTGCCAACTTGTTCCACTCACTTCCTCTTACTTGCCTTGTCCTTAAGTAGTGATTTCTCATTTTTCCTCCTTTTTGAGCTCTTCTCTTTAGGTCCTTTCTCCTTCTTTTTGCTCCTTCTTTTTCAAATTTTCTCATAAAAATTCCATGAAGGACCTAGGGTTGGAGTTTTTATTCTTCTAATATTGCTATGTTTCTCTCCAGTTTCTCCTCCTCAAATTTATTCCCTCACTTTCTTCACAAATCCAAAGTCCTTTAAATCACCTATGTTACTTCTTTCCCCTTCTTATTCAACTCTAGTTCTTTTCTATTTTTCTCTTCCTTTGCCCAGAGAAACCAAAAAAGAGTATATCTCTAGCTTTTATTTTCAGGTTTATTTTTGAAAGAAGGAAATATAACACTTGAAAAGAGTTTTAAAAACCCAATTAGATTATACATATCTAGTGCTAAGATTTTATTTTTATTTTTCTATTTTTTGGGGAGGAGGGGTTGAAAGGGAAAGGAAAATAGATTTTAATTGAAAAGATAAGTAAGCTTTAAGACAATTACTCAATATTTAGGTAAATTCTTACCACTTAAATCAGACAATCAATATTTAGTCAGATTCTCACCTGAATAAGGCCCCAAGAAAAGATAATTCCATTCAAACCATATTCAGATGCAGAGTTAGCCATTTACCAAATCTTTCTATTTAGAAAACATTTATTAACCTCCCAAAACATGTAGTGCACTAATATTCCAAAATCTAATCATGATCACTATCAATATATGCACCCATTAAGGTCCACTAAATCCTTCTTTTCTGAGTCAGCCTCTTTTTTGCTTTCTTCCTACAACTTAACTAGAGTTGAACTTTATTTGTGATGAGAATAGTTTCAGATGGCTCCAGTTCTTGGTTCTAGTTCCCAGAATGTGCTGATTAGCCTGCTGCCTAGTTTCTATTTTGCTTCTTTTGATTCTTAATCATACTTCTTGCCCTTTTTCAGATGTTTCAGTTTTCAGACAATCAAACTGATAACAATAAAGAGATTATAAAATCAGACCTATTCATCCACTAAAAATCAAAATTCTTTGTTGCAAATTACTATTGATTTCATCCTGAAAATCATCACCTAGTTCATCTCTTTTTTAAAAAAAAATAAACCTTAACATCTTTCCCACAATTCTAGAATTTAATGATTTTTGACAAATCTTTCCTTTTAGTTTTCACATGAAACTTTTAACTTTTGAAACACTGACTACCAAAGTCTCTAAGACATTTTCCCTGAATCCCTTAACCTGAGCATTACTTTATTCTGTTTGTCTCACTCATCTCCCAAATCTTTGGCCCACAATATTTTAAGTATAATTGTATGCTATAGACTGTCATTCAAAGAAACATAAATACCACCTAGTGAGAATTGTGCAACCTTAGGAGACAGAATTGCTATCCTATGACTGATTCAGTGTTCACAATAGGGTGAGTAAACAGAGAAAATGTACTTCAGTCCAAGAATAGTTAATGCATCTAATTCCCTAATAACAGCTGCATCCTGAAGTCTATCCTCCCCCTTTAGTATTTATTCAGTTCACAATGATGTAAGCATAGAACAAAAGTCCTGACTGTTTGAAAAAAGACTACTCTTATTGGGAAGGACTTTATAATCTAAGCCATTGGACTAAATGACTTGTAAAGTTACTTTTAATTAAAAGATTGAATTTAAACATTTATTAAGTGGCTTGTAATAATAAATAAGAAAATAACTATAATACAAATAAAGTCACAAGGGCACCATAGAAGTTCAAATATGAGAGATACAAGCAGGAAAAGGCCAGTTACAGCTTGGGGAATCAGGGATTCTTTGGTTATTATTCCTTATTAACACTGGTTTTCAAGTTAGACATATTAAAGTCTATAATTTTTAAATTGTGGAAGTATGTTCAGAGCACTATTCTTTGTTTTCTCTAGTAGACATCTCTCGATTTCTGCTCCAGTATCCAAGTTGTTAGCTCTTGTCATTTTTTGTACCTCAATCACAATAAAATTGTTACCTGAAGATTAAATGACCTCTTAAAATATATAATGCTATAGCGCATCATGATTCACAGACTCACACAGTTTAACAGTTGGATATATACTCTAGTCCAAACCATACCTTTTCAGGAATTCACGTAATAGCATCCCTGAGAAGTGATATTCCAACCTCTATTTAGAGGCTTTCAGTGATGGGGAATTAGCTACTTCCTGAAGAAATACAATCTACCTTTGCACAGCTCTAATTATTAGACTATATTTCCTTAAAGCAAGGAAAAATCTACTCTTCTGAAAATTTATAGAATCTCAGAGTTAGAAAGGAATTTAGAGGCCATCTATTTCAATGAGTATGTGAAAAGGAGTTCCTCTGTACATAATATCTATCAAGTGATTATATGGCCTCTTTTTTGAAGATTTTCAGTGATGGATAAGTCATTACATTCCAAGACAGACCCATTATGCTTTTGGATGGCTCTAATGGTTGGGAAATTTTCCTCCAAAACAAGTCGAAACTTGCTTGTCTGAAGTTTCTCATATTGCTCCAAGTTCTACCCTCTGGGACTAAGCAGAACAGTAATCCCTTTTCTAAATGATAGTCCTTCAAAATCTTGAAGACAGGTGCTGTTCTTCATCATGCCTTTTTTTCTCTAAGTTAAGCCACCTACATTCTTTCATCTGATCCTTGTCTCTTTTATTCATTACTCCTAGTTTTTCCTCTTTGTGCTGCTCTCCACAAGTATCACACCTCAACACCTATAAGCCATCCAAGGAATTTATGTTGGAAACATGACACATTTTTAGGGTGCTGTACTAAATCCTTTTGTCCATGCTTTACCTCTATTCATTCTAGAAAACATTCAAAAGAATGAAGTGGCTTTGGAGACTACCTTCAGGAAAGTTATGATTTATTATAGAATTCTCCTATGATAGTACTTTGGCACTGATCGGATTCTTTTGAGGAAAAAGAAAAAAAATGTGTAATACTGAATCATAACCAGTAGTGTATTGTAAGAAACAAGGCTGTAAACCACAGTTAGGACAAATCAATGTAAATGCTGGGACTCAATGCAAATAGAAAGCATGGTCAGAAGACTGAACTTCTGAAGTTTGGATTCAAAGGGCCATACCTGAGGATCTAGAGAGCCATATGTGGCCTCAAGGTCACAGGCTCCCCACTCCTGGTTCAGACCAAAATAGTACCTGAAACCTAGAAATCAAAATGGCTTTTGGACTATTCATCTTGCCAGGTGCTCCAGTATTCAAATTTTTCTGGGTCTTTGTTGTCTTTTGACTTATAACTTCTAGACTTCCTTCATTCATGTTCATTGTATGTGGTCTGAAATTGGCTTGTATATCTATTTTTTACTCTGGTCCTTGGTTTGACCTCTGACACTTAATGTTTTCTAAAGCTCTGCTTAAGCTCTTTCCCGGTTCTGAAGTATTACTCTATATTCTCAATCTATTGTGATTCACAGCTGATTGAAATAATACTAAAATCTTGATTCACAAACTTCAGTGATTATAACAGCTTCCTGATGTCATAATAGTCTAAACCACTTTAAGAAGAAGATGCCAAAAGATCTGATTTTGTACCAGTTAGAATAAAGGCACCTTCTGATACGTGTGAGGTCAACAACTGAACTGGTGGATCTCAGTTACCTTATATTTCATCATATGAAAAACACAGCATTTCAATCTAAGGTAGATATTAATCAACACAAACATGTAAAACTAAGGAGTCATTCCTCAATAGAATAATTGTCAAGGGACATGAACAATTTTCAAAAATGGAATTGCAAACTTGAACAACCAAATGAAAAATATTCAGCATCATCTCACAGCCATGAAATTGGCAAAGTAATGGAAATAATGTTAAAGGACTATCAGAATAGAGTCACATTAATGTACTATCAGTGAATCTATGAATTGGTCTTATCATTCTGAAAGCAAATAAGCAACAATTTTGAGTCCTAAAAAATATGATGAAATATTCATGTCCTCCTGACCAGAGAGCCTATAGCTGGACCTTTCCTTCTACAAAATAAAAACAAAAATAAAACATAAAGTTTCCAGAATATTCATAGGAAGATTAAAAATTAGTAGTAAGATAAAAATGAGAACTAGCTTATAAATTGGAGAATGGCTGAACCATCTGTGGTGTAATTTATAGAACATGCTATAATATGCTATATATGCAAATGAAAAAATTACTAAAATGTAACAAGTTATCAATATGAGTAATTACATCTTCTTTTTACATGAGAGAGAGAAAGGAAGAGAAATAGACAGATAGACAGATAGATAGATAGATAGATAGATAGATAGATAGATAGATAGATAGCTTTGTAAAATGGCTGTGACGATGTAAATGAAACAAATACTAAAAAGAAGCTAAATTCATATTTGGAGCAAAACTAATGTCAAGTCCAGAACACAGTTGATCAAACAGACTTCTGCCCTCTCAATGGGTGCATGTGGAAGGGGGTGGAATGGAGAGGCATTTTATATCTCAGGAATATTGCATGTAATAGTTGTAATCAATGTCAGTTAATTTTGCTTAACTAATTCTTTATGACCATGGAGTATTCTAGAGGGTAGGGTAGGAAGGAGAGTGTTAAACATGGCTTTGGTGCAAAATACAAAAAACATCAATTAAATTTGAATACACAAATGCAAGAGTCCAAATTATTTTTGCAAAAACAAGCAAATGAAAAGGCTCCCTTAGAAATAAGTTTACTAGAGATTTGGAAGAACAAAAGAGACATATTCTATTTTTTAAATTTTATTTTGTTTTTCTGTCCTATCTCCTCTACTAGATTATTTAGCTCCTAGAAAGCAAGGATTTTCTCTATATTTTCCCCAGTATCTAACCTGGTGGTTTGTATGGGTAGATATTTAATAAATGTTTGTTAAATTAATGCCTGATTACATAGAATGATATCACTGGAAACTGATGACAAAGGGACAGAGTGAATCAATTCCATGGAGACACATTTGACTTTCAGTAACTGTGATTGTGATCTTTAATCCCAAAGATCTAGTGGGCAGGATATGCTATTACTATGAAACATTTAATCTGAGTTCTAATAAAAAATAATTGCTCATATTTCTACAGCTTTCTTAGAGTATATAAAATACTTTCATCACAACAGTCCTTTGTGGAAAGTAGTACAAATATAATTTTCCTATTTTACAAATGAGAAAACCAATATTCACACAAATTACAATTTATTCAAGGTCACAGAGCTAACAAGACATGGGGTTGGGACTCAAAACCAATTCCTTTGATTCTAACTCCATTTCTCCTTTAATAGCGCCACAGTAAGTATATTAAATAGTTTTAAACATTGAAAGGAAGCAAATTTCTCTGATGAAAAGATGAGGAAAATATGTTTTGTGCTATCCAATAGGACTCAAGTACCATAAAAGATATTAAAATACATTATGATATATAGAAGTATTTAATAATTATTGTACTTTGATAGTATATACTGAGAGAAAAGAAAGAGCACAGAATTAGCAATAAGAAGCTCTGGGTTCTAATCCTAGTTCTGCTATTGCCTACTGATGTGGTGTTAGTCAAATCATTTCCTTTGTTTGGACTACAGTTTCATCAAATAAAAAAAATAGGGAATTGGATTAAAGTACTATATGTTTTCTTAGTTTTTTTTCAAGCTCAAATAATCTTCTCTTCAGTGCTTCGAACTTAAAAAGAAAAATATACCCTCCGATTTGTTTGTATATATTATGCCTGTTCCTGCAAATCACTTTCAACAATTATACTTTGTTGGAATTCTTCTCCTAAGCACATTAATTTAGAAAAATAATATTAACAAAAACAATAATAACAACAATGACAATACTGATGATAAACACTTGTATGCACAACCTTTATTCCCAATTTATACCTATGTGTACACAAACTTGCATGCTCTCTCTCTCTCTGCCTCTGTTCACCTGTTCCCATCTCTCTGTATCTTTTTGTCTCTCTGTCTCTTTCTCATACATGCACACACACACACAGACACGTATGACACACAGACACAGACACAAACACACATGTCTTGGAAATGGTATCTGAAAATAATAAACTACTCCTTACCAAAAAGTATACTGGTATCAGTGGTGATACTAGCAAGATTTTCACTCAGCAATTTTGAAATGTTTTCAGTCAGAGGATAGGTTTCAGAACTGAACTCTGCTATTTGTTAGCTGTGTGATCTTGTTCCCTACTATTCAATAACTGAATGAGTATTTGTTAAGATTTACTACATATCAGACACCATGCTAAATACTGGGGAAAGGCAAAAAACACTATTCATACCCTCTGAAAGCTCACATTGTAACAGAAATAAAAAAAATATATAATGAAATATGTCCATTTGAAAAATAGACAATGTAAAAAGAAGGTAAACTTAAAGGAACCAGTTTTCTCATCTTTAAAATGGAAGGAGCAGAGGAGTTGATCTAGGTGATCCCTGAGTTCCTTCTTGTATGACCTTAGGCAAGTCACTTAATCTAGACCTTAGTTTTCTCATTTGAAGGTTTTGGGTTAGATGATCACTGAAGTGACTTTCAGCTATAAATCAATTATCCTATATGTTCTAAATCATTGTGTGCCCTGAATGAACCCTTTGGCTGATGAAACCTTCATCATCTTTAATTTACCTGGCTACCATAATCATCCCCATGCTTTCCTTCCCCAGTTATGTTGTGTCCAATTGCTCCTCAACTAAGAGGTTACCAAATAGAAGAACTACCTAAACACCATCGAAGTCCTTCTCTCATATATCACAATGAGACATATTGTCTAGTACACCACATGCTTCCCTCCATGTGCTTCACTTGCACAGACTTGACCATCTGTTCACCCTGTGGCTGGTGTGCCACTGTGCATCACTTAGCCAGGGCTTGAAGGGGTTGGTTCAGATTTTGTAGTATTATAGATGGACTTCTAAAAATAGACAAGAGATAATTATGCAAAAAAAAGAACTCAAATGGAAATAGCAGCTAGTTCCAAAACATGGTCTCCAAGGCTGTACTTTTGGTCAGCATAGATATAGAGCAGCCATGACCAAGTGCAGCTGCTCATAAGAATCTTCACACACTTCCATTTATCATTCTCTGCCATAAAGAAATAAAAAAAAAAATCATTCATTTAGTCTTATCAGATTCTGAACTTTCAGTGGAAAGGTATACTTTGAAGGGCATTAATGAAGGTTTATTAAATTTTAAGCGAACGTTTCATTTTATGGTTCTATGTAGCAATGAGCACCTGTTTTCTGCTAACATTCATAACCTCTCAGAATTGCAAGGCATCTCAGTGCTCATCTATAACACAGAATAACAGACTCATTAAGCTAAAATATCTAGACCTAGGAGACATCTTAGAGGGAAGCTAGATCAACCTCCCCAGAGAAGGCAATTGAGGCACTCAGATTTTCAATGTTACTTGAGGTCACACAGGAAATATGTCCAATGTGAAATTTGAACTCACATTCTCTAACCTCCAGAGTCAGAGATCGCTACACTATACCGGACTTTAAAGTCATGGAAGATCTCAGTGGCTACCTAAACAAACTCATATAAAAAAGAAAAGACATTTACTATAATACACCAGATAAATTTTCATCGAGTGTCTATTTGAAGATGTCAAAAGAAATGGAACTCACCATTTCCTAAGGCAGTCCTCTGGAGGTATTTTGGGTTAAACCACTTTTTTTTTTGACAATTCTTATTATTGGGAGTATATTTCCTTTTTTTCTTAATTTATTTTGATTTATCAACAATCACTTACATATGCTTTTGAGTTTAAAATTTTTCTCCCCCTACCTCCCCACTACCCTCTCCACAATGGAGCACAATCTGATATAAGTTATACATATACATTCCTATTAAACATATTTCACATTAGTGATGTTGTAAGTAAAAATGAGAACCAATAGGAGGAACCATCAGAAAGAAGAAACAAAACTCAACAGAAGAGAAAGAAAAAGCAAATAGTATGCTTCAATCTGCATTCAAATTCCATAGTTCTTTCTTTGGATGTGGATAGCATTTTCCATCATGAGGCCTGTGGAGATGTCTTATGTCCTTCTATTGCTGGGAAGGGTTAAGTTTATCAATATTAGTCATTGCACAATGTGGCTGTTATTGTATACAATGTTCTCTTGGTTCTGCTCACTTCACTCAGCATCAGACCATACAAGTCTTTCCAGGTTTTTCTGAAGGCAACCTGTTCATCATTTCTTACAACACAACTTGTTCAGCCATTCCCCAGTTGATAGGCATCCTCTCAATTTCCAATTCTCTGCCACCACAAAAAGAGCTGCTATTCCCATTTGTATGATCTCTTTGGGATATAGCCTTAGAAGTGCTATTGCTGGGTCAAAGGGTATGGACAGGGAATAAATTTCTTTACATCCTCCCATGGATGAAATCACAGACACATTCAATGTCTATGTGATAGAAAGAAGGTGAGTAATTACAGCTGAAGCCAAAACATACCTAAAAATAAAAGACAGAGTTTTAAAACAAAAAAATTCTGGGCAACAGATTTTGGTCCAATGGAGATAAAAACTGCCTACCATCCAGAGCTATGCAAAACTGGAATGTGAAGCTTTGAATGGTATGGAGTTCTTCATCATTAGAAGTCAACAAATGAAGATTATATTAACTTTTGCTGGGCATAGAATAGGGCAGATTCTTATAAAGATAGATATCAGAATAGATAACCTCTGAGATCCCTTCTAACTTAGAGATTCCATACATTTTGAAACATTATGAAGAAATGTTTGGCAGTGAAAAATGAAATTGGATATTAGATTCACTCAAATGAGATAATCTATTAAGTTTTCTTTGACTGTATGTAAAAAATATGACCAGGGAATGGAAATTCAAATGATAATTTTCTGAAAACAGTACTGGTATTTCATGTTGAAATAGCAGATGATTCAAAACTTTGATACTGATTTCTTAATTCATTAGAAATTTATTAAGCACCTATTCTGTGTAGTCCACTGTAAAAGATGTTACGAAGAATATGAAGAATTAAAAAAAAACATGGACTTTCCCCTTCCCATATGCTTGTAGTAAATTATCTCTCATAATTTAAATAGACTATGTAGATAAGGGTGGGGATGGGAAGTATTATTGTTCTTACAAGTATGCAAACAGAGATTAGAATCAATTTGAATGCAAAAATATTTATTGGACACCTTTTATGTCAAAGGTGAGAGTCAGCTGTGATGTAGTGGATACAGGATAGGATTTTATGTCAGTAATACCTGGATTCAAGTCCTGTATCTGAAATCTATTAATTCTAGCAAGTCACTTAATTTATCACTTCTATAGGCAGCTCTAATACTATACAATACATCTGGTAACAGATACAACCAGATACACCCATACACAAACATATGCATATATGCACATATATGTGTGTGTGTGTGTGTATGTATATATATACACACACACACGATATACTTCTGCATGTGTACATGAATTATATAATGTATAAACTTATATGCATATACATGCATCCAGAATGTGTATGTGTGTCTCTGTGTGTGTGTGTGTATTAAACTTCATATGTGTAGACTTTCAGACAACTCTTAAAGTGGAAGTTAACAGATTGGCAACTCATTTTTCATGTCATACAGAACCCTAAACATATAACGAAAGAATAGAAACTAAGAGTTGAAAGGGATCTTAGAGATCATTTATTCTAGTCTCTGTGTACAGGAATCTGCCCTACATTATTCTCAACAAAAGCCCATATAATCTTTGATTATCCATATCTATTGATGAAAAAACTGCTAACTCCTAAAACAGCCTTTTCTACTTCAGCAAAGTTTTTGGTTATTGGGGAGATTTTACTCATATTGAGTCTAAACCTGCCTCCTTGCAACTTCCATTTCAAAGTTTGTCTCTTAACTCTTCCTGCTATAACATAGATAGTACACATTCTTTTGCCCAGAAGTAATCAGTAATAACTTTGTCTCTGCAAAGGGACAAAATTTTATTTTTCTCCTTAGTAAGAAATTGTCTGAAGCAAGAAGGTCTGCACTTATCAGTTGTCAGTGTAGGTATGCTAATGCATATGGCTATGATTCAAGAGTCACCAAGAAGGTTCCTATTCCCAAATATATCTTGTTGATGCTTCAAATTCTACAGTTTGAAGATACTTTACATTGGCTTATTAATTTGATCCCTGGGACAGAATGTAAAAGTCCACAGAATCTCAGAATTTTAAAGGTGGAATGTATCTCAGCAGTTATTTAGTCCAACCCATACTCAAAGTAATTTCCATTAAAATATACTTGACATAGTGGTCAGCTGGGAGAATTTAAACTAAGACTTTTAGATCATGGGATCCTTCTTTCTAGAATTTTTGAAATAATCTTTTCTCAAATCCATATGTAAGCCTATGTCTGGACTTCATTTCGTCTATCACAAACTCAAAAGGGATCACACTTCATGTCTCATCATTCATTTACATCTTAATGTGCAATATTTTATCTTTTTTTTTTCCTGGTAGCAAAGGAGGATGAAGAAGAGAGATGAAAGTCCTGACTGCCCGAGATAAAAAGGAGAGAATGTCACCATGGGTGGTGAAGGGAGAAAAGTATAGAGAAGAAACAGTGGGGTAGGTGTGTTTTGATGAGAACTACATTTTCTTTGTAATTTGGCTCCAGATGTGCACTGGCCACATTTAGTTAGGGAAAAGGAGTTAATGGGTGGTGGCCTGTTCTTTCCTTATTGTTCCTTGTAGGAGTTATTTGGTGTAGGCTGTCTTCAGCTTAGAAAGTTTAATTCCTTCCCCAGTTACTATCCAGACTTCTGTTTGGCATTCCATTTCCCTCCATACATGCAAAGTAACAGAAAAATTCCACACCACACTCCTTGGTCAGACCAAAAGTGTCAGACCAAAGGATAGAAAGAGATGTTTCATTTAAAATAACTGCAGACAATATAAAAGATTTAGGAGTCTACCTGCCAAGACAAACCCAGGAACTACATGAATAAAATTTAAAAAAAAACACTTTTCACACAAATGAAGTCAGATCTTAACAACTGAAGAAATATTAATTGCTCACAGACAGACTAAGCTAATATAACAAAAATGAAAATTCAACCTATTTACTTATTCAATGCCATGCCAATAAAACTATGAAAATTATTTTAGAAAGCTACAGTAAACAACAACAAAATTAATCTAGAATATAAAAAGATCAAGACTATAAAGGAAATCAGGGTTTTTTTTTAATGTTGAAGGAAGGTGATGTAGTGTATTACAAAGTAATAATCATGGAAATAATCTTTTACTCGCTGAGAAAGAGTGGTGCATCAGTGGGATAGATTAGGTATAGAGTACATGGTGGTAAATGACCATAGTAACCCAGTGTTTGATAAAGCCAAAGATTCAAGCTCTGGGGACAAAACTTTATTGTTTGACAAAAATTACTGGGAAAAGAGAAAGTAGTTTGGCAGCAACTACACATAGATGAACATCTCACATCATATACCAAGATAAGGTGAAAATGGATAAATGATTTAGACATAAAGGATAATATCATAAGAAAATTAGAGGAGCAAAGGAATAGTTAATTTGTCAGATCTATGGAAAAGAGAAAAATTTATGACCGAACAAGAGAGAGAGCATTATTAGATGTTTGGATAATTTTGATTACAATAAATTAAAAAGGTTTCACACAAACAAAACCAATGCAGCCAAGATTAGAAGGAAAGCTGGGAACTAGGGAAAACATTTTACAGCAAGTCAGTCTTATTTCACAAATAGATAGAGAACTCAGTTAAATTCATAAGAATATGAGTCATTCCCCAAATGATAAATGGTCAAAGGATATGAACAAACAGCTTTCAGGGAAAAAAAATCAGGTATAGTCACATGAACAAATGCTCTAACAAACTATTGATTAGAAAAATACAAAACAACTCTCAGATGCCACTTTACACCTGTCAGATTGGTTAATATGATAGAAAAGGAAAACAACAAATGATCAAGAGAATGTAGAAAAAGGGATATTAACACACTGTTGGTGGAGTTGTGAACTGATCCAACCATTCTGAAGGCAATTTAAAAACTATGCCCAAAAGGACTTACAACTACATACAACTTTGACCAAGCAATACCACTACTAAGTCTATATCACAAAGAGATTTTTAAAAAGAAAAGGAAAAGAATGTATGTGTACAAAAATATTTATTGCAGATCTTTTTGTTGTAGGAAGGAATTTTAAACTGAGGAGATCCCCATCAAATGGGAAACGGCTGAATAAGCTGTGTCACATGATTGTACTGGAACATTATTATGCTATAAGAAATGACAAACATGATGGTTTCAAAAAAACCTGGGAAGACTTATATGAACTGATACAAAGTGAAGTTAGCTGAACCAGTAGAACATTGTACACAGCAACAGTATTGTTGTAAAATATTAATTATGAATGACTTAGTGATTCTCAGTGATGCAGTGATCCAAGACAATTCTAAAGAACTTATGATAAAAAACTGTATCCACCTCCAGAGAAAGAACTGATAGAGTCTCAATGCAAATCAAAGCATATTTTTTTTTGTTTTTGCTTTCTTTCTTTTTGTTTTTTGTACTTTTTGGTAACATGGTTAATATGGAAATATGTTTAGCATGATTAAGCATGTATACTCTATATCAAATTACTTACCTTCTCAAAAAGGGGGATTTGGAGAGAGAGAATGTAGAAATCATTTTTTAAATGAATGTTAAAATTGTTTTTTACATGTAATTGAGAAAAATAATAAAAATAAACAAAAAGTATAAGGCAAGAAGAATTGAATGAACAAAGTAAGTGCTTAATAAATGATTGTTAAATGTTTAAATGGATTGTTTGTCTGTTGAAGAATAGCTTTACTCACCACTTCCATGATTAATTATATGCCTTTAAATCATACTTCTTCACTGATTGCTGAATGTACTTTATCCCCTCCCTTGCTCCACCTGCTTTCTCACAGCAGTTTTCTCACAAAATCAAGGGATCCTTGAATTATCCTTGACAAGTTACTGTCTCTAGATGCCTCTTTGGACAGGTAAGCTATTGATATAATTCCATTTGGAAGTTCAAAGATGTTGAATCCCAATCTAGTTGGAAGTTTCAACAAACAATAAGAAAAAAATAGATACTAACCAGCATATATTATGGAAAAGATGTATAATATATCTTCTTTTTCAAGGAAATCCCTCTACCACACATTTCATTTGTGGTCAAAAACACTGCAAACATATATAAAAGCAAATGTATTCATGATTGCATATAATAACAATAACAACAATGAAGTTTCAAGTTCACTATCGAAAATGATTTACCACCATCACTTCTACTTCCTTCTTCCCTCCGACAATATCTTGCACAAAAATGGAATTGAGGTCCTATTAGTATTATTCATTTATTTTTAATTTTACAAGCTATCAGGAGTTGTCATTAAATATATTAATGAAGACTGCTTAGATGTGTACAAAAGAATTAGAGATGCCCAACGCTGTTTTTTCATGGTACAATTGTTAAAGCTTTTGCACTCCTCAAACAAGAGAAAAATATAAATTCATCTTGTTAGATCATATTCATTTGATTTTTTTTTCTTCTTAAGAAACTTTTCTTTTAGAAACTTGAACAGTTCCTGTGTGAGGAAGTCAAGTGATTAAAAGAGCCTAATGAGGAAAAGAATCAATGGCCCAGAAGATGTGAAATTAAAATTAAGAATTAATTGATTTTGAAAAATCAGATTCAAAGGGAATATTAAATGTAATTCCTCTAGAACCATTAAGCTCATAGTAATGAACTGAGCGGGCATTGCTTCTAAAGTGAAATTTTTTTGATTAGATAACTTTTAAATTTGAAGAGGTAGGTTTTAAAGGAGAGTTTTATAGAATTTTTTTGAAAGACACCACTAGTTTCTTTCAAAAAATGATAACTGACATGAATAACTAATATTAGGCTGGAGTCAGTTGGGGTAAGGATACTTCATGAAAAGAAAAGTAATCACACTATTGTATTAGAGTCTAGTTTTTGTAACAAATACTTTCTTTTTTTCAATTGGTTATTTTCTTTGGGAACTCCTTAATGTAGAAAGCACCAACCATTGTGGATGACAGTCATTCGTAGAAGTTCATACTCTAAAAAATCTCAGGGAGTGCTAAAAAGGTTGTTTAACTATCCAACTAGTGTACATAAAAGGCAAGTCTTGAACTCAGGCCCTCAATCCCAAAGCTGGCTTTCTACCTACTACAACACTACAACATATTGCTTCTCTCTCTCTCTCTCTCTCTCTCTCTCTCTCTCTCTCTCTCTCTCTCTCTCTCTCTCTTTTTCTGGTGAGGCAAGTGGGGTTAAGTGACTTGCCCAAAGCCACACAGCCAGTAAATGTAAGTGTCAAGTGTCTGAGGTCGAATTTGAACTCAGGTCCTCCTGACTCCAAAGCCGGAGCTCTATACACTGTCCCACCTAGCTGCTCTATATGTTGCTTCTCTTATTTTGGGTACACAAAGCTGTCTCTATATAAGTGTGGATCAATGATTAATTAATTATCAAGTATTTGTTAAGTGATTATTACATTCCAGGTACTGGGCTATCTATTAGAAATACAATTACACAGAATTAAATAAGCCCTACTCATTGGGAGTTTATATCTTAGTGGGGAAATGACACATGTATCTAAAATTTACATAGTAGAAATACAAAGTTTATCAATATAAATGTATACAAAGTGTTTAAATAGAACATTTGGAGTTTCAATGGTCATAAATAGATAGTAGAGAGATAGAAGTAGATAAACAGATCATAGATAGATAATAGATAAACAGTAGCTAGATAGTAGCTAGCTGGATAGAATTTTGAAATGAAAAATCTAAAAGTACATATATGATGGCATATTACTCATCAGATTCCAGGCCTTATGAACTTTTGTAGTATGTTTTCCTGCTCATGTGGATTTGAGGACATATGCAGATATTCTGACTATTTTCCAGACATTTTGAAGCTCACAAGGTCATGTGTCATCTCCAGTGTTCCTTCATTTGTCAGCGGCAAGGAACAAATGAAAAAAGGCAAGGAACAAAAATGTCATGTATTCACAGACGCATGCGGGTTGAAATGGTCACAGTAGGCCACTATGGAATGGCCTGTGGAATTATAGCAGCTCTTACCTCAGTCACCACAAGATAAGAAACAGATTGAGTTGGCCAGTTAGTAACATTTGTATGCATTCCCATTTCCAGCACAGCAACCAATGAAAAGGCCACTCTTCACATAGTAAGCAGATAGGAAACAGCCATGCAATAGAGCTTATGGTCTGAACTCTACATCTGACGTAAGTCAGAACATGCTGCACATCTTTCTTCATAGGAATGAGCTCTTATTGGAAATTCCCATTACATACATATAATATTGCTGTGAAAATATGCATACATATACACATATCTGAGAGGCAATATAGCTAGAGCTCTAGATTTGGAGTCAAAAAGACCTGTCTTCAAATCCTGATTCTGACATTGTTTCCTTCTCTCTCTCTCTCTCTCTCTCTCTCTCTCTCTCTCTCTCTCTCTCTCTGTCATACACACACACACACACACACACACACACACACACACACAACTGGTCAAGTCACTTAACCCTTCAGTTTCCTTACTTAAAAAAATGAGGGATTTTAGGATTTGATGACATCTAAGTTTCCTTCCAATCACAGATCTATGATCCTATGAAAAAGCACATAGTGATTAACATCTGGATTCAAATCTAACTCCTCATATTTACTGGCTATGTGTTCAGAAACAAGTCTCTGAGCCTCTGGCAGTTCTCTAAGATTACAAATTTTACATTGCTTTCCATCTGTATTACTGAAAAGAGTCCTCATAAATTACAGAATCTTGGACTATTGCCATGTGTGTGTATTTATATGTGCATACATATATGCACATATTTTAAACAAATTTAAACATTTTAAACAGTTAATATGGTTATATATGTATACCCACATCAACTGTTTACAAATCGCAAACAAAATGTGAAAGGCTTGGCCCTTTAAATGTCTTCATTCTTCATCCTATTACTTTGAAACTCAAATTAGAATATTTCAGTTTACCTTTGGATTCAGAAACTTCTCATATTCTAATGCAATGTAGTCACAACACATTGCAACCATCTTAAGCTGTTCTGAGAACGTTTCAAAGTTTTTTTTTTCCAAGTGGAAAATACTAATCTGGCTATTGTGCTGGGGGAAAAAATCAAAGAACTTAAACCATTAACACTGTCAGGAAATTAGCTGTCATATTGTAGACTTCGTTCATTGTTGTTTCTCAAACATTTAGATGAACAGATGTGTTTATATAATTTTGTGTGATATTTTACAGAAAATACAGAACTGTACATATGTGCCAAAAAATAACAGGTGCGGCATAGAACAGCTCTAGGGAAGCTTTATTGAATTTCATAGATTTATCTTTTAAAGGCCAAGAGTGTATGGTAGGATAAACTGCAGGCGTTAATAAAGTCCCTGAAAGCTTGATAAGAATGCATTCAAAAGGGAAAGAAGAAACTATTTAGATAAGAGGGGCTTCTATGAGAACAGAATTTGATTATATGGCTGGCATTCAGAGCCATTACAAAAATATATATATATATACACATTACTGCCTGAACAAGAAAGTGGCTGCTTGCACGGTTGATCACATCTCACCAAAAGCGCTGATGGTGTATGTTGAAGTCAATATGAGGACAGTTCATGAAAATGAAACTACTGTATATACATAAAGTTAATATTATCTCCCCAGATTACAAGAGGTTGTATGAAAACTGGAGGGCAGCCAGACTTGGAATAGGGTATTTTTTTCAAACTTGCAAAAGTATTTCAAGGTTATTAGCCTTCTTAAAAATCCTAACTTGAAGGCATTGGTAAACTGTGGCACAGCATACTCCCATGTGAGCCTGGGAATGTGGGGAAATCTTTATTATCATTTTAATTTCTATGCATTTTGAATAAATATCTGTTATGTTGGTATAGGGGTACTCTACCTGAGCTTTCAGTTCAATAAGAATGACTGTTATGTGACAAGCACTGGAGTAGGCCATAGAGATACAAAGACAGAAATGGAAACAGTTCCTGCTCTCAGAAGCTTGTTTTCTCTTTCTAGGTTCAAGCTATTAACAGAGAGTAATTATTATAATAAAGATTCTGATACACACATAAAATACTTAAAATTTTAAAAGCTCTTTCTTTGGAGAAGAAAAAAAAATCTCTCTGTTATATACTAATAGAATTTAAATTAAACTATTAAAAATTGTCTGCCCCAACCAAATAAGCTCCTCATTTTGAAGTTTATTATTTCATTAGCAGTTTATAACATGTGAATGATTTGTTGTTCTAGACAGCTGCCTCAATCTCAGTGAGGCTCAGTGACTTGGCCAGGGACACTCAGCTAGTAAGTGTCAAAGATGGGATCTGAATACAGATCTTCATGACTGTAGATCCATTCCAATCCAGGTATTCCTGATTCTAGGACATTCATTTGCTATGTCATGTTGAATTTTATCAAAACAAAACAAATATTCAAGGCAGAGTAAACCTTATCATCCAGCATGGTTTGAATGGGATGTTCAACTTAATCATATCACTTCAATTTCTATGCATTTTGAATAAATATTTATCATCTTGGTATAGGGTGCTCCAGATGAACCTTCAGTTCAACAAGAATGCCTGTTGTCTGTCAAGCACTGAAATAGGCCATATCACTGGTTCAATTCAACATGCATAAGCTTTGGGAAGATAACAAACTTCAATTAAGATACCAGCCTTACTCTCATGAAGTCAACAGTTTCGAAGGAAGAGAAAATAAAAATAAATAAATAAATAAACGAACAAACAAACAAATAAATAAATAAATAATTTGAAATATTATTATATATAATAAAGAAGCAAAGAGATTTTAAAAAAAGCTCTATGGGAGGTATTATTAAATGATAAGCTCCTTGAAGGCAAACATTGTATTTTGCCTCTTTTTTTGTGTCCTCAGTGCTAAGCACAATTCCTCACACCCAGAAAGAATTCATTAAATGTTTATTGGATTAATTAGTTTTAAACAATAGAGGATTAGGAAAGGCATTATGTAGTGGATAGCCTTAAATTCCCTCTAAGTAGTCTCCTGTTCTAAACTTCCCTACTCTTTAAGGGCACCACCATACTTTCACTATCTCAAGTTTGCAATCTCAGCATCATCCTGGACTCTCCTTCATCCTACAAATCTAATTAGTTGCCAACTATTTCCATTTCTACCTTTACAAAATCTTTCAGTTCTGAGCCCTTTTATCCACACACAAACCTTACATTATTTAAAACCATTCATTCATGCGGTTATATCCTTAGTTCAAACCTTCACCATATTTATTCACCATTATTATCATAGTCTACTCATTGTTCTTCCTGCCTCAAGTCTCTGACTACTCTACTGCTTCCAGGGTAAAGTTCCTTAAGCAAAGAGATGACCATATGATTAGTCTACTTGGTCAACTCCAGTGGATTTATATTGGCTCCAGTATAAAACACACACACGCAAACACACACACACACATGTATATAGGTAGATGGATAGGTAGATACACACACACACACACATACATTCATACAAGCACTTGTTTTCTCTTGCATTCCAGTATATGCTTATTCTGAGGGAAGACAAAGGAAAGGTAATAAGCATTTATATACTGCCTAATACATTCCAGGCATTGTGCTAAGCACTTTCCAAATCATATTTCATTTGATCCTCACAGTAACCCAGAGAGGCAGGTGCTTTTGTCATCCCCATTTTACAGCTGAGAAAATGGAGACAGAGTTTAAATGAAGACAGAGAAAAACTTACCTGAGGTTATATAGCTGATTAAGTGTCTTAGGCAAGATTTGAACTCAGGCCTTCCTGATTCTAGGCCTAGTGTTCTATTCCCTCTTCTACCTAGCTTCCTAGAGAGTAGGGAATATTTCATTATTTTGATATATCCCCAGTAACTAGTACGGTGCCTAGAACATATTTAGTGTTTAATTTTTTAAAAATACTGACTGATTCATTGGTCAATTAATTCAAAAGATGGTTAGAAATTCAAAAGAGGAGTAAAGAGGGAAAGGACATTCCAGTTCCATTTTTTTTTAACTGAAATTAAAAATAATACTGAGGGAGGAAAGCACAGAGAAAGAGAAGTCAATTTGAACTAAAGCATAAAGTGGCTAAAAGGAAAGACAGAGATAAATGTAAAAGGTAAGTGGGTCAATATAGTTAAAAAGGGAAAAGAAAATAGATTGGGAAAACTATGTAAAACATGAGAAGACAGAAGCTTTGAGAGGCATTTTCTTGTATTGAAGTTTTTGAAATCACAAAGACTTAGGTCCAAGTACTGCCTCTGGCTTATTCTCAAAGGTCACAAATTGCATAGAAGGTAACAATCTAAATTGATAGAGGGAATTTTATCAGGTAGAAATGCCTTTATCAAATTATAAGTTCAGCAACAAGATCAAATCTTGAAATTTAAAATATGTAAGGAACCATTTAAAAATAATAGTGTTGGAGGTGGAGCCAAGATGGCCAAGAGAAGACAGGAAGTTGCCTGAGCTCTCTCTAGTTTCCCTCAGAAACAACATAAAATCAAGCCTTTAAAAGAATTCTGGAGTGACAGGGGAGCACAGTCCCACACAGACAATGTCTGGGCAAGCCAATGAGAGGTTCTTAGCCACAACACAGATCAGCAACTGAGGCTCCACAGTACTGCCTCAGCAGGCCAGTGGCAAGAAAGGCCAGCTGTGAGGCTTCCAGCCCCAATACAGCAGGCAAACTGCCAGCCCTGGAACCCAGGGCATAACTTGTGTGACTAGTCTGAGCCACCCTAGCACAGTGAACAAGCCACCAGCCCAAGAGCTCCTGGTGCAGAAAGCCAATGACCAAACCCCTGACACCCAATATAAGAAGCTTGTGACAGTGCCCCATGTACCCAAAAGCAGCGATCAACTATAAAAAAAAATAGCAAAAACCAAAGAGAAGCCTGACA
Source organism: Phascolarctos cinereus (assembly GCF_003287225.1). NCBI lineage: Eukaryota > Metazoa > Chordata > Mammalia > Diprotodontia > Phascolarctidae > Phascolarctos > Phascolarctos cinereus. Next base: position 199,146,253 of record NW_027555736.1, read on the forward strand.
ATAGGAAGCTACTATGGTGACAAGGAAGATTAAACACAAATTCAGAAGAGGGCAGCAGTGTGAAAATGCTTACATGAAAAGCCTCAAAGGGAATATGAATTCAATTCAAGCCCCAAAAGTCCTCTTGGAAGAGCTCAACAAGGATTTCAAAAATCAAGTAAGAGAGGGAGAAGAAAAATTGGGAAAATAAATGAGTTATGAAAGAGAATTCTGGAAAAAAAAAAGTAATAGCTTTGAAAAAGAAACACCAAAATTGACCAAAGAAAAAACTCCTTAAAACAAACAAACAAACAAAAACAGAAAAGGCCAAATGGAAAAAAAAAAAAGAAAACAACTCCTTAAAAGGTAGAATTGGCCAAACGGAGAAGGAGGTACAAAAGCTAACTGAAGAAAATAATACCTTAAAAATTATAATTGGACAAGTGAAGGCTAATGACTCCATGAGACATAAAGAATCAGTCAAACAAAATCAAAAGAATGTAAAAAATAGGGAAAAAATGCAAAATACATCATTGGAAAAACAATTGATCTGGAAAATAAATCCAGGAGTGATATTTTAGGAATTATTGGTTTACCTAAAAGCCATGATCAAAAAAAAAAAAAGTGGGGAGGGGGGCTGAATAGCATCTTTCAAGAAATTATCAGGGAAAACTGCCCTGTTATCCCAGAACGAGAGGGTAAAAAAATAATTGAAAGAATGGACCAATCATCTCTTGAAAGAGATCCTCAAAATGAAAACTTCAAGGAATATTGTAGCCAAATTCCACAACTATCAGGGCGAGGAGAAAATACTGCAAGCAGTCATAAAGAAATAATTCAAATATGAAGCAGCCATAGTCAGGATTGCACAGCACTTAGTGGCTTCTGCATTAAAGGATCAGCAGGCTTGGGAAATGGTATTCTTAAAGGCAAAGGAGCTTGGATTACACAAAGAATCAAGTACCAAGCAAAATTAAACATAATCTTTCGGGCGAAAATATGGACATTCCAAGAAATAGGAGACTGTGAAATTTACCTAATAAAAAGAATAGAGGGGAACAGAAAATTTAATCTTCAAATACAAGACTCAAGAGAAGCATAGAAAGGTAACAGGAAAGAAAACAACAGCAACATAATATTCAATAAGGTTAAACCATTTATACCCCTAGATGAGAAGATGGTACTTGCAACTCTTAAGAACTGTCTCTCTATTACAGCAGTTAGAAAGAGTATACATAGAGGGCATGGGTATACATTTATTTTGATGGCATGATAAAACAAATAATTAAGGGGTGAAGAAATGATTATAGCAGGAGAAGAGGAAAAAAGAAGGTAGAATCTGATAAATACATGAAGAGGCATGAAAGACCTATTACAGTAGAGGGAAAGATGAGAGGGAGTGAGCATTGTTTGAGCCTTACTCTTATCAGATTTGGCTTAAAGAGGGAATAACATACTCAATTTGGTATAGAAATCTAGTTTACCCTATAGGAATTAGGAAGGGAAGGAGAAAAGAATTATAGAAGGGAGGGAAGATTGTGGGAGGTAGTAGTTAGAAGCAAAACACTGTTGAGGAGTGACAGGTGAAAGGACAGAGAGAGAGAGAGAGAATTATAAAAAGGAGGAAAATGCAGTGTACAAAAATGCACAATAATCATAGCTGTGAATGTGAAAGGGATAAACTCTCCATAAAATGGAAACATACAGCATAGTGAACTAAAAACCAGAATCCTATGATATGTTGTTTACAAGAAAAAACATTTGAAGTATTTTGAAGAGACACACAGTGTAAAAGGTAAAAGGCTGGAGCAAAATATATTATGCTTCAGCTGGAGCACAAAAAAAAAAAAGCAGGGATACCAATCCTGATTTCAGACAAAGCAAAAGCAAAAATAAATCTAATCAAAAGATACAAGGAAGGAAATTACATCTTGCCAAATGTTATCATCGGCAATGAAGTAATATCCATACTAAACATACATGCAACAAGTGGAACAGTTTCCCAACTCTTAGAGGAGAAGTTAAGTGAGTAATATGAAGAAATAGACAGCAAAGCTATGTTACTGGGGGCTCTCAACCTCCCCCTTTCCGAACGGGATAAATCTAACAACAAATTAAACAGGAAAGAAGTTAAGAAGGTGAACAAATTGCAAAACAGTTAGCTATGACAGACCTGTGGGTCTATCATATCTAGCTGAATGAGGATAGAAAGGAATATACCTTTTTTTTCCCTCAGTTGTGGTACCTACCAAAAATTAACCATGTATTAGGGCATAAAAACCTCACAATCCAGTACAGAAAGGCAGAAATATTAAATGCATCTTTTTCAGATTGTGATGCAATAAAAATTACATGTAATAAAGAGTCATGGAAAGAGAGGCTAAAAATTAATTGGAAACTAATCTACTGTTTGATAAAACCAAAGACTACAACTTCTGGGATAAGAACTAACTATTTGACAAAAACTGCAGGGAAAACCGGAAAATTGTATGGTGGAAACTAGGGATAGACCAATATCTCACACTGTATACCAGAGAAAGAACTATAAAGTCTGAATGCAGATCAAGGCATACTATTTTTAGGTTTTTTTTGTTGGCTTTCCCCTTTCATTCTGTTTTTGCTTTCACAAAATGTGTACATGAATTTCACATTGAGATATTTATACATGTAAATGTCTAAATCTATATATTTACATATTTCAACTATGATTACATGATTGCACATGTATAACCTATATCAGATTGCTTGCCATCTTGGGGAGGGTGCCTGGGAGTGAGGGAGGGAGAAAAAATTTGGAACTCAAAATCTTATAAAAAATGAATGCTGAAAACTATCTTTACATGTAATTGGAAAACATAAAATATTATTTACAAAAAAGTCATAGTGGTAATTACCAGTTCATTATTATGGACTGGTAACTTGTCAAAGTGTATGAATAATTTCAAAAGAGTGAAACACTAATTTTTAATAATAACTTGAAAAGGTGCCAAACTTCATTAATAATCAAATATATGCAAATTAAACTACTCATGTGAAACCTTGCATCCATTACATGGTCAAAAATTAGTTGAAACCAAAAACTCAATCTTTTTGACATTGTAGGGGAAAATGTATACTCATCCATTGCTAAGGTAACTGGAAACTAAAAGTATCTTTTTGGAGAGTAATTGGACAATATCCACTGTAAGTTTCAGAAATAGTCATGGCCTTTGCCCCAATAATTTTATTGAATAGAATATGTTCTCAAGCTATTATTATAAAAACAAAACAAAACAGATCAGACTATGAAGATTTTCCTTGCACCTGTAAGATTAATCTTGTAAAAACCTCTGCAAACAACATAAATGTCCAATAATATGGAAATCATGGTCTACTAAATATAATGGACTACTTCAGTGCAATTAAGCCAAGCAAATATAAGAAATATAAAAAGATCTTCATGACTTAGGTGTAAAAAGTGTAACCATAAAAATGAAAGTTCACGGTAACTGTATTAATGAATAAGCAAACAACAATGAATGAATAATCCCATTGATGCATTGGAGGGAATGATGGAGATTATTGTTGTGGTATTTACCAATTGAAATTAATTTATTTAAATGTCATAGTTCTTCAACAAATTAAGTTGCTTTTGTTGATATTCAATCCTAGTCAGTCTATAATTCAGTCAATTAGCATTTAGTAAGGATTTACCTTGTACCAGGCTGCATATTAAGTACTGAGAATACAGAGAAAGGAAAAATTGAGGAGGTTATATTCTACTGGCAGAGACAATATGCAAGCAAATATACACATATACATACACACACACACACACAAGTTAACCAAGTAGATGGAACACAATCACAGGGGAAGACACTAAAAGTGGGTAGGTGGGAGTGGAGGGGCCTCTTGGAGAAAATTAATTTCCAGCTAAGCTCTGAATGAGGTCAGGGAAGATAAAAAGCAGAGGTAAAGAAGGAGGAAATGCAAGACATGGCTGAAAGTCAGTGAAAAGTCACAGAAGTTAGGAATAGCATTGTATGCAAGGAACAGCAAAAAAAAAAATTAACGTCACTGGACTGTAAAGTAGATGGTCTGAAATAAAGTATAAGAAGATTATAAATGAAGGAAGGAGTCACATTGGGAAGAGTGTTAAGTACTAAAAAAGAGGGGGGCTGTGTTTGTTTTTTAATATTTGTTCATAGAGGCACCACTGAAATTTATTTGGTAATGTTGGCAATGGTGATGGGATGAGATGGTCAGAGTTGTGATTTAGGAAAATTACTTTAACAGCTAAATGGAGGATGGATTGAGACAGAAAGGATTTAAGGGAGAGAGGCAAACCAGAAGGCTATTGGTGTAACCTATTTTGAGATGCTGAGGTACTATATCAGGGTTCAGTGGAGAGAGGGGGACATAAAGAAATGTTGAAAAAGTAGAAATTGCAGAATTTGACTGCAGATGATGGCGCCAGTAAGAGGGAATTTTGAAAATTCGAGTTTTGGGGAATGGATAATGAGTTCCATTTTTGAAATGCTGAGTTTTAGATGTCTATAGGAAATCCAGTTTGAGATGTCTAAAAGACAGTTGGTCATTTAGGACTAGAGATAAAGAGAGAAACTAGGACTAGATATATAGATTTGAGATTAACTGCATAAAGATTATAATAGAACTCATTGGGGTTGAAGAGGGCAAGAAGTAAGAAAGTAACTATTTGACAAAAACTGCTGGGAGAACTGGAAAATAGTATGGCAAAACCTAGGCATAGACCTACATCTTACATTATATACCAAGATAAGGTCAAAATAAGTACATGATTTAGACATAAAGGTTGATGCAATAAGCAAATTAGGAGAGTAAAGAATAGTTTACCTCTCAGATCTGTGGAGAATGGAAGAATTTATGACCAAACAAGAGATAGAGAACATTATAAACACAAAATGCATAATTTTGATTCCATTATATTAAAAAGGTTTTGTACTTGCCAATGAAACCAAGATTAGAAGGAAAACACTTGGGAAATGATTTTTTACTGCCAGTGTTTCAGATAAAGACTTCATTTCTAAAATATTTAGAGAACTGAATCAAATTTATAAGAATGCAAGTCATTCCCCAATTGAAAAATTTTCAAAGGATATAACAGGCAGTTTTCAGATGAAAAAATTGAAGTCATCTATAGTGATATAAAAAAATGCTCTAAATCACTATTGATTAGAGAAATGCAAACTAAAACAGCTCTGAGGTACTACCTTACACTTAGCAGATTGGATAATATGACAAAAAATGAAAATGATAAATATTGGAAATGTGGGAAAATTGGAACACTAATGCATTGTTGGTAGAGTTTTGAACTGATTCAACCATTCTGGAGAATAATTTGGAACTATGCCCAAAGGGCTATAAAACTGTGCATACTTTTTGTCCAGTAATACCACTACAAGGTGTAAAGATCATAAAAAGGGGAAAGAACTCACGTGTACAAAAAATATTTATAGCAACTCTTTTTGTGGTGGGAAAGAATTAGAAATTGAGGAGATGCCCATCAATTGGGGAATAGCTGAATAAGTTGTGGTATATGAATGTAATTGAATACTGCTGTGTTATAAAAAGTGATAAGCAGGTGGATTTCAGAAAAATGCAAAGGCTTAAATGAATTGATGCTGAGTGGAGTGAGCAGAACCAGGACAAAATTGTACACAGTAACAGCAATATTGTGTGATGATTGACTCTGATAGCCATATCTCTTCTCAGCAGTACAATGATCTAAGATGATTTCAAAATACTCATAATGGAAAATGTTATACAGTCTGAATACAGAGTGAGGTATACTATTCTCTCTTTCTCTCTGCCTCTCTTTCTCCTTTCTCCCTTTTGTTCTGATTCTTATTTCATAACGTGACTAATGTGGAAGTATGTTTAATATGATTGTACATGTACAGCCTATATCAGATTGCTTGCCATCTTGGTGAGAAGTGGGGGAAGGAGGGAAGGAGAAAAAACTGGAACTCAAAATCTTATAAAAATCAATGATAAAAACTATCTTTACATGTAATTGGAAAAAAATAAAATACTATTAAGTGGCGAAAAAAGTAAGACAGTATATAGAAAGAAGAGAAAGGGGTGCAGAAAAGATCAAAAATTCATGCCCATTGTTAGTGGGCACGTCCTATGTAAAAATCAAGCAACGAACACTGAGGAGAGAGAGGTGTGACATGTCAAAGAAGAAGCAGGAAATATGTTTCATGAAAGTATCCAGAGAAAGACAGTGATCAATGGTGTCAAAAGTTGCAGATTGGTCAAGAAGGGTAAGCACTGGTTGAAGATTATTCTGTTTATCAGTTAAGAGATCATTGTTAATTTTGAATAAAGCAGTCTTACTTGAATGACAAAGTTGGGAAGTAGAATGTATACGTGTGTGAATCAGAGGCACTATGATACAATGCATGTGTGTGTGTAAATATATATTGATGATGATGCCATGTTTTGCAAATGAATTGGATTACACTGATGGAGGGCTGTGCAAAATCACCAGCCTAACTTTCTCCTTCAGAGCCATCTGGGGCCAGTGGCTAGATATAAATCAGAACAACTGGAACTGGCCCAGTGTGCAGTAGGAGACCTTGGCTTTTTTTAAACTAAGTTCTGTCTGAATTCTCACCTTGACTGAGGCAATGCCTATTCATTGACTGGGGCTATTTAAGAAGTGAGCCAAGGGAGAGCCCCTTTAAAAGAAATAAATAAATCAAACTGGGAGTGGGAGACCCTCAGGGCTGTTTCTAGCCAAAAGAGAATCAATTATTTACATTCACTCTGAGCCTTCTGGGCCCAAAAAGTAACCATGAAGTGGTGCTTGGGCAGGGAACTATTGTTGATCAATCTAAGAGAGCCAGAGTGAATTGGGTTTAAGGTGTGGTCTTTAAGAAATAAATCTAGCCTGTAAACCCCAAGAAATAAAGGTGGGCTTCAGCCATCAAAATTTGCTTTCCTTTGGGCAGAATGCCATCAGGTAAGGGCATGATACCCCATGTGCAGAGAGGAGAAAGAGGTGGGGGGAGAGGACAGGAGAGAAGAGAAGAAGAAAGAAGGAGAGAGGATGGGAGTGGAGGGAGGGGGGCTGAGTTGCCCAACTGGATCTGGTTAGTTGGGTCCCTAGAGGGGCAGCTCAGACTACTCACATATATGGGAACACATGCAAGTATATGTGTGTGTGTGTGTGTGTGTGTGTGTGTGTGTGTGTGTGTAGATAGATTAGAGATAGATATCTTATATCCCTATGTTCCTGGAGGGCAAAGACTCTATCTTCTATTTCTTAATAAATATTAACAGGAAGATAAGTGTGATGGCAAGATCAAGGTATGTCCATTTTTGTTAGTATCTAAAGAAGGGTGGAGGAGTAGCTCATGAGAATTGACTAGGTTGAGGAAATGAATATTCAGGGCGTTTGAGGGAGAATCAATATTTTATGTTGAGTATGAGGGCAGAAGTTGGCAAGGGGAAAAAAAAACAAAACTGTGAGCTATGTAATTAATTCATTGAGGAAGGAAGAGGAATGGCCTGGAGGGGAAAGAAATCTATAGACTATAGCAACTATAATTTTGATGGAGTCATAGACATAAATAGCATTTACCTCTAAGAGGGAGAGTTTACTGAGTGATGGAGCTGGGGGAGAAAACAAATGATAATGGAGAGCAAGGAGTATTTGCACTCCTCTACTCCTGCCAGAGAAACAAGATGAATGAGTGAAGGTGTAGCTGGTACTAAAAAAGGTGACCAGGGAGGCTGTGTCATCAGGGGGAACCATATTTTAGTAACAGCCAATAGACTGAAGGAGTGGGAGAGTCAAAGATTTAGTACAAAGGGAAGTTTGTCATGTATGGAACATATATTCCACAGGGCACAGTGAAAAGGCTGGGTGGTGTTTGAAATTTGGGTGTGGATAGTTGAGAGGGAAGAGAATAAAGTTGGGCATGGGAAACTGAGTTTGTATGATGACCCGTAGGGCTTTAGAATCACTGGGATGCAAAGGGTATGACCTGGTGTGAGAATATTCATCATTGAGTGGAAGCTGCCTCTCCTCTTCCCAAAGGGGATTAGGCTGGAGGCAAGTACAGTATGATATGGGAGGGACCTAGTCATGGAGGTTCTGCTTTACTATTCCTCTTCCCTCCAAAGAGTAGAGATTAAGCAGCAAAAGGGGGCAATAGGAGAACCTACACAACAGGAAAGAGAACTCTCACTCCCCCACTAACTTTCCTATTTCTCTTCCCTCAGGGGACAGGCACAGCAGAAAAGGGAAGACCTGAGGTCAAAGGGAAGGTTGCTCCTCTTTGCACTGGAGGTACTACAAATCCTGGCTGGGAGAGGCGGCTGGCAGCAGGAGGTGAATGTTGCCTTGTGCTGGCACTGACGGAGGTCTTTGCTCTGGGGCAGATGGAACACAACCCAGTTTGGCACTTTGCCAACTTCCCTTAGGGAACACATTGCACCCCGCAGGAGATGGAAGACAAAAGACTTGTGTTCAGAGGAATGACTGGCTTGTATTCTTACCAGAGGAATCTGTCCATGAGCTGGATTTTTCAATTCTTCTTTTAAACACTCTATGGCAGCAGATTGATTCAGTGGGGTTACATTAGTCCTGTTATCTCTCTTAGTTTTTAAGAGATAGTTAGGTATAGTTTATAATCTTCTAAAATTAGTGACCTAATGGCTTTGGCTGTGTATGCTCTATTAACCAGCATAATTTCTACCTTATTTTGCGGTATATATTTTCTTCTAAAATAGGATGGGAAATGATAAAGGAATAGAAAACATGGTGGTATTTTTTCCATAGTTGTGAAGCCTGACGGCATTGTAGTAGCCTAGGGCAAAAACCTTATGAAATAGTAGACTTCTGTGGATAATAGCAGCAGTGGCTTGCCTTCAAATGGAGCCTCTAAAGCTCTAAATAGAGAACAGGAATAGCTGGGATCAGTGGTTAAATCAGGATTTAATTAAGCTCAATTTATATCACTGCATCTATCTTAGAAGGGAAAAAATGTGGTTTTCTTTTTGAAAATGAGTGGACTGGCAAGTACCAAGACAAATACTAAAGTTTTAACTAAGGTTAAAAAAATATAGTGAAACGTATTTCCAAACAAATTTCTATCAGAGATATCTCTCATTGGAGAGTTCTTTCTTCAAGGACTAATCTATATATCATGTGATATGGAATTATAGAACATGTTGCTATTTTTGTCCAGGTATATTAAAATATAGTCTCTCTAAATCATCTGGCAGCCAAGACTTTCCTTAGCTGTTAGTTAGAGGGTGGGTAATGAGGAGACTGTGCTAGGAGTGAAAGGGCACAGATGTTTATTATAATATTCCATATCCATACTTGATTTATGGTTCTTCCTATTGCTAAAACAACTCTTGGCCTTTTAACATATCAATACATCTTAAGTATGTAAGATTCTTTCCAAGTCAGCATTTTGTCAACCTATTTTTCAAATATATTGTGGTTTTTCTCTTCATGTTTTTTTTAAATTTTTATTTTCTCTATACATAAGCGTTATTCACATATTCACAGAAGAGCTAGCTCAAACTTTGTCACAAGGCCTTTGATATGTTTTAACTCTCAATTTGGAACAGCTTCTTATAATACCTATTTCCATTGAAGGTCACATCTTTAAATTTGATGATTACCAAGGGAATTCTTGATGAATTGACAGCTTAAACCCCTCATTTCCATTCACAGTTATTTCTATTGCTATGTTCTCAACAAAGACCTTCAGATCTACTGCAGACTTTGGCAACCTGGCTAATATGTAATCATTTTTATGATATTCTTAAGAAAGAAGGCCTTACCAAAGTGTCAATAGTTTTAAATGGGACCTGACTGGTTCCCAAAAGGAATACAAGGCTGACTTACAAGTGTTCCGTGTCTTATAAAAAGCACAGTGACACCCATCAAACCACCCCAGTGACCTTGACAAAGCTCTATATTTCAGGAAGAAATATGAGCAGGAAGAAGTTATAAAGGATAGAACCAAAGTTTCATGACATCATACTCATATTCATTTGTAGAAACATATAGTTGTCATTCCAAAAACATTCTGCAATGTAAAGTTTGGATTCTTTTCCTTGGGAGGGAAAGCGATTGTACCTAGTCTGAGATTTTAAATTCCAAATAGAGTTTTGTGCTGGGTTCCTGGAAATCCATGATGAAGTTGATATTTTTGGAGGCACTTAATTGCCAGCTCAGATGTACTCCTAGGTGTCAAATGCCTTTCATCTGTGTTTTGGCACCATACTTATCAGCTGCTCCCATTAATAAGTTTAATGGATTTCAGATGATTAGGATATGGGAAATATGGAAATACAGCAAACCTTCATTAAGTAAGCCTAATGAGGATGCTGGCACTAGAATGAATTTGTGAAAAGTCAGAATCTCAGAATAATTTTTGAACAAACTCTGTTTCATTACTTTCAAGCTGAGCAGTAAAACTGAGCTTACAAACTAACAAAATAATACCTAACAGAAGCCCTTAGGATACATGTTTTAATTAATAGAGGATAATAGCTAATAGTTAGCACATTAATTGTAGCATGGAAGTTTCCAAAGTGTTTGGAGGCAGTTTTTTTTCCTATATAAGACTGTTTAAAGTTCTGTTTGTGTTTTTGATCTTTTTTTTCCTTATTAGACCTTTAATTTATGGAAAAATCAAAGATATTCTTCAGTAGGGATTCTATCAAAATTATACAAAAGTACTTAAATAAGTGACATCTTAAATAATGAAGTTTTTATTGATACTATTTTTCTTATACATCAAATGCATTTCCCAATTTACTTTTTTCTCCTCCCTTCCCAAAGAGCCATTACTGATAACAAAGAATAAAAAAGAAGAGAAAGATAGCAATTAAGCAAAATTAAGCAACACACCAAGTAAATCTGACACATGAAATATTCTATACCCACGGTGCACCATCTTTGCAAGGAAAAGAAAGAGACTCATTCTCATGCATCTTCTGTAGGGCAAAGTTTCTAAATTAAACAAACACCTTAAAATGGAACCTGAATTAATAATGTTTTGCCATATCTATTACAGAATCATTATAGTATGGTAGGTAATAGAGCATTGGGCTTGGGGTTAGAAAGATCTGGGCTGAAATTCCACTTGTGATTCTGGGCAATCTTTTAACCTCCATGGGTCTCGAATCATTTCCCCAGGACTTACCTGCAATCATCATAGACACTTCTGATCTGATGTTTTGGAGGGAATGCCTACATTAGCAGTAGGATATCACTGAGCTTTCATGATTCACGTACTTTATCTCAAAAGGACTCTGTCCTTTGAACTGCAACCTCTCGACTCAAGGATCTCCATAAAATGAAGAACAATTAATACAGTTGATAGGATAGTGTGAATACTTTGGAGGTGTCTAACCTTTATAATGAGAGGTTTTATAATAAGTTGGACAGAGTACAGAGTATCTAAAAATGTACCCATGAGTTGGTGCCCACTTGAACGTTATCCTGTTAAAAGCTCAGTACTATCAATGGCCAACTAGAGCAGAAGTTCATAGATAGGGCTTAAGTTTTGCTTGGCAATGGAGAGATAGCTTTCATATCCACAGGTTAACTAAAATATTAGCTAACTACTTTCAGTCTCTTATTTAAGGTATAGTACGAGTTGAGTTATAATTAAACTGATATACAATTATTTAATAGCCAGGTCTAAGTCCTGAGATCACTGTTCTTTCTGTTGCACAAATTCTGGTGGTTAAAAAAAATAACAAAGCAAATATCCTTTATTTCTTACTTTTCCAGATCCTCTCCTGGTTCTACCTTTGTTATGTTCTAGTCAACCTAGATTACTTGGTTCTCTCATTGTGCTAGTGCTGCTTGACCTTTAAGTGGCTTTGGTATAGCAAGTAATGAGCTACCATGGAAACATTAGGGGATCAGCAAAACACTTTTCTTTATGGATATCATCAACAATTATTTGCTGCAAAATGTAACATTGGTACAAAAATACGAGTTTGTTCATGCTCTTCTGTGATCCCTGGAAAGACAAGTCACAACTACCCATCTGATAAAACCTTTTTATCTGATCAGATTTCTGATTCTGTTGTGAATGAAAGGGGAGGAGAAAAGGTAATTGGAAATTAAAGAGGATGATTCAGGCACTTGTAGAGTCGATATCAGCTCCAAAGCTATGCATTGGCTAATCCAAATACAGTTCAGCTTCTTATGCAAACAAATGAAGTTAAAAAAAAAAAAGAAAGATGCATGTGTAACCCCTCTTCGCATAGAGCTTTCCAGAAACTGCAGCTTAGAGGACTAATGGATACCAGTGATTTAAAATAACCCTTTAAAACAGGGAGAGAAAACAGGAAATAAAAAGTAATTTTCACTGGAGAATGGGGGCTGGATCTGGGAGGGCAAGATCTGAATTAGAAGAGGGCCAAGTCTAATCTGGTACTTTAGGATAGTTCAATTACCAGTATCTATGGAGAACACAGAGCTACAAAAGGTTGAAATGAAGCAGGTTAACCATAGATCAGTTATAAAATTCAGACCCAAGATTAGTAATGAACAATGAAAGAAATTCCAGAGAGTGAACACTTTCTCTGATTCACCCACATTGCTTAAAGCTTAGGTCTGTCTATTGTTACTGACCCTGGCCACTGTAGACATTGATATACCATTATAGTCATGGGGCCTGCTCATTATGCTCCCCCCCACTGAATTGAGGGTGCTTATGCTGTCCTTTTCCCCAGGATCTACCACCATTTTAATGCTGTGGTTGGGCAAAATGGCATTTGTAGAAAATCTAACTCAATTTGGGAGTAAACACATTGCACTCTATCTCCAAATCCTCTTAGGCAAATATCCCTGCCATTCTGCTAAGTGCTTGAATTGAAAGAGTGTGGAATTGAAAGAGCTGTCCAGAAATATGATATAGAGCAAAAGTCTCCAACAATGATGATATTAGAGAAGACCACAAAGTTGGAAAATTTTTTTCAAGAAAAGTCTTGATTACAGTGGCAAGCCCAGGAAGTAAGCACTGGTCATAATGGCTACAATCACCAGGTTGCTATCAAACCCCTAGAATGGGGACAAGGTAGTGATGGAATCTAATGTCACAACTTCCTAAGGTCATGTATTGAAGGAAATAGTAATAGTTGCAACCAGTTTCCTGGCCATCCCATTATATTATTGATGCAAACACATATTTCAAATGACTAGACCTAAATCTGACCTTGTGGCATAGGCCTAGTACCTGGAAAACTCGTTGCTGAGCCATCATGGACACAGAATGGATAGTTCTCAGTGACCCTTTCCAGGAAGCAGTAAGAGGAATGAATAGAAGTTCATCTAAGACTGACCATTTATTATTACCTATGGAATTTGTGACCTGAAGATTGGACTACTAGATTATTGAGTCATCAGTACATAAATTCCAGTTTTTGTACCAGTGAATCTACTGTCACTGTCTAAGAATAAATTGTGATTAAACAAAGTTGAATATACTGGAAAATAATCTCCTGATTGACACTAACTGAATAGATGAGTGGTCGGAGGCAGTTGGGGTACTGTAGCCTCATGCTTCCAATGGGAGACCTAATATTTTATTGTTATTTTTTGCATTGGTCAGATTGCAAAAAGATATTCAGACAGGGGCAAGGAATTAAGGAGGATGGTGTGGTATGTGATAGAAGGGCCCCATGACACTGTTATTTTAGTAACTACAATGAATTATGTTGGGCAAATCTGGATACATTAAGATGAGGAAGTCATAAACTGCTTCCTTTGGTTACTAAAATCATACTTTTCCTTAGGTGTTCACTGGAAAGCTTCAGGGTGCTTCCTTGCATTTTGAAGTGCAACGTCAAACCTGAAGACTCAATATATACGTTTTTGGGTAAATACAGACAAGTCAGTAGTCACCTCTAGGATGGGTGCAGCCATGCCCTGCAGGGTGGGGGAAATTCTACCAGAGAAGAGGGATCCTGTGTTTCTTGGTTTCAGAATGTATCTATACTTTCCAGGCTCTATATCAGGGTCTTTCTCCTGAGATACAGCCAGTACATTTGCTAGTTAGAATCTTGACTCTAAGGGGATATCAAAAATCTTCCTGGGCTCTTGTAAAATGCTTGCATATTTTACAACAAGGTGATATTAAATGTCATTTAGGGACTGGCCCAGTGGATAGTCTTCCTAACTGAGCAGCATATATTGAAAACTTTTTAGCCTTATTCATAGGAAATACCCAGAAGATAAGTTCTATAAACAAGTACTAGTACTGGCTCTGAAATGACAAAACATTCTCCCTCTGCCTACTGGAAAAAAAAAAAGAGAGAAGAACTTAATTTACCTAGGGATCTAGACTGCTGCCTCTAAATGTTTCCTAAACCAGTAGTTTTTGGACATTGGGCTTTTCTGTGTACCTTGAAGCATGCCGAGATTTTAGAATCCTAAACAAATGCTGTCACAAGTCTGAGCTGTCTAGCTACCCCAGTTGAAAGGTTGGTAGTATGACAAGGAGCTCTACCGTTGCAGCTGCCCAGCATGTTAACGTACAGTTTTATATCCTACTCAAAGCTACGACAGGAGATGAGGCAAAAAATGTGGAAGAGTTAGGATTAAAAATGGGAAAAGAATAAGAATTCATATCCTAAAAATCCTGGCTTTATCAGTAGTCAAGTGTCTATGGATGACCCAAGATCCAGAGGGATTAGATGAGTAGATAATTTTATTGTTAGTGATAACTTTATAACCAAGAGGATCTCTGGGAGATTAGGAACTAATAATTCAGAAAGTTCCACTTAATTGTTGTTTTCTCTAATTCAATATGAATCTCCAAAGCTTAGGTCTTCCTCTTGTAGTCACTTACATGTTCTGTGCCTATGTGGTGCTGAGTTAGGCATTCATACCAATTCAGCTTATCTAGTCATCCTAGCCATAATGCAAAGGCTGTTATGGGGTACCCATTAAATCACTTATCCACCTGATCTTTTGACTTACAAGACAAATTAGAGATTTTGTAAATAATGGTCTAAACCTCACCAGTCTGTCCATAGTTAGGTACAGAATTGAACCTTACCAATCACAGGATCAGAGATTTAGAGTTGAAAAGAACCTTAAAGGCTATCTTGTCCATTTCCCTGATATAGAGTGGAGGAAATTGGGACCATGATGGGTTAAATGACTTTCCTAAGGTCAAACAGGTAACAAGCGGAAGAGCTAAAATTTAAACTTAGGTCTCATGACATTAATTTTCAGGTTGACTTTCTCAATAAATCACAGAGAATTTTGAAATTGCTTTCTTCTGAAATGTAAATGGTTCCAATTTGGACCCTTCTATCATAATACAAACTTTTACATTTGATGTCCTACATGAAGATTTTAGTAGTAAAAACAAAATGGGATATTGGATAGGCTTTAAAGTTTATTAAGTACTTTGCGTATGTTTTCTTGCAACCACCTTATGAGGCAGTAAGTGCAAATATGATCACCCCCATGTTATCAATGAAAAACTAAATCTTGGAAAGATTAAGGAACTGATCCTCAGTCTCACAACTAATAGGTTTTTGAAGTAGATTTCAAACCAAGTCTTCTCTGACTCCAGCTCTAGCACTCCTTCCACTACTGGGTGTTCAATGAAGAAGCCAGAGACTGGAGGTTAAGGGAGGGGAAAAATGAGAGGATTTATTTTTATCTCTTTGTAAAAAAATCACCTGAAAAATCTTGCCCCTCTGTATCTCATATTTTCATTAATGAAATTCTTAATGCTAATATTATTTATTAAGATGAAAAAAGTAGGTCTACAGATTAGTAACTGTTGATGACTTCTTAGTCACCTTATTTTGGTAATAATACTATTTATATTATATGGCTATAAGTAATAGAAGACTACATACTTCAGGAATTGATACTGGCCTCTCTGGACTTTCTTTAACCCAAATGAACTCAGACGTGTAGGTTGAGGTACAAAATTCAGCTAGCTAATACCCTCATGTAACTGGCATTAACTTGAGAATTGCTATTTGTGATATTGTCACTTACAATCTCCCAAAAGAACGTTCCTCCATGAATAATCAGTAATATCCACACTCAGTTTTTAGGAAAGTTGTTTTTTAGGATGGCATAATAAGAAAGGGAAAAGATAAAGGGAACTAAATGCAGAATTCCAGAGAATACCAAGGAGAGATAAGAAAGAAATGCAAAGAAGTAGAAGGTAACAATAGAATAGGAAAGACAAGAGATCTCTTCAAGAAAATTAGAGATGTCAATGGAAAATTTCACGCAAAAAGGGCATGATGAAAGACAAAGATGGTAGGGATTTAACAGAAGCAGAAAAGTTTAAGAAGAGGTGACAAGAATACAGAAAAGAATCATATAAGAAAGATTTTAATATCACCAGTAACCACGATGGATGGTGTTACTAATCTACAGAGTTTCCCAATCTTTTTTGGCCTAATGCCCCCTTTAAAAAATTACTCAGAGCACCAGTGGGGTTAGGTTAGAATGGGCAGGTTAACCCCTATTTTTATTCAACACCACCCAATTACACCTGAGGCTACTACCACACCCTTGAATCATTCCCATGCCCTCCCTCAGGGGGTATTGCCCAATTTGGGAACCTATGATAGAGTCTGGCAATCCTGGAGAATCAAGTCAAGAAGGCTTCAAGCATCATTGCTAACAATAAGGCTAGTGAAAGTGATGGAAATCCAGCTATTGAAAACTCTAAAAAATGCTGCTGTTAAAATGATACATTCAATAAGCCAGCAAATTTGGTCACTGGGTTGGAAAAAAAATAGGTTTATGTCCCAATCCAAAAAAAAAGGGACAATGTCAAGGAATGTTCAAATTCCAAAAAAAAAAATGCTCATTTCCCAGGATAGCAAGGTTGGTTTAAGTTTCTGCAAGGTATTCCTTCAGTAATATGTGAACCAAGAATTACTAGAAGAACAGAATGGTTTTTGAAGAAGCAGAGGAACTAGATAACAAATTGGCGACATTAACTGTGTCTTGAGGAAAGCAAGGGAGTTACAGAAAAAAACCTTCCATTTTTCCTTCATTGACTACACTAAATGCCTTTGACTATGTGGATCACAACAAAACATGGCAATTCCTTAAAGAGACAGGAGTACCAGAACTTCTTACTTGTCTCCTGAGGAACCTGTATGCAGGCCAAGAAGCAAAAGTTAGAACCAAACATGGAACAACTGATTGCTTTAAGACTGGAAATAGAATATGACAAGGCTGTACATTTTCAAGTTATTTATTTAACTTGTACATCATATGAAATGCCAGGCTGGATTAATCAAAAGAGTGGATTAAGTTTTTCTTGGAGAAATATGAACAATTTCAGATTTGCAGACTATCCCACTCTGATGGCAGAAATTGAAGAGAAATTAAGAAGTATCTTGATGAGGAATGAAAGAGGAGAGTTAAAAAGCTTGTAAAGTAAAAAAATATTATTTGTAATTTAACCTTAAAAAAAAAATTAAGATCTTGGCAACTTATCCCATAACTTCCTGGCAAATAGGGGGAAAAGAAATGGAAGCAGTGTCAGATTTTATAGTATTGGGCTCAAAGATCACTGAAGGTATTGAGTGCAGCCATGAAATTTAAAAAAAATACTACTTGGAAGGAAAGCTATGGCAATTCTGGACAGCATACTAAAAAGTAGAGCTATTGCCTTGGCAGCAAAGGTCTATACAGTCAAAGTTATGGTTTTTCTAGTAGCAATGTATGGTTGTGAGAGTTGGATTGTAAGGAAAGCTGAACATCACAGAATTGATGATTTTAAATTGTGGGTCTAGAAAAGACTTTTGAGAGTCACTTGGACAGCAAGGAGGTAAAATCAGTCCATATTTAAGGAAATTAATTCAGGCTATTCATTCGAAGGTAAAATACTGAAACTGAAGCTTAAAATGCTTTGGCCACATAATTAGAAGACAGGACTCTTTGGAAAAGATCCTGATGTTGGGAAAGATTGAAGGCAAAAGGAAACAAAGGGATGGCAGAGTATTAAATGGGTAGATATATCATACTATGATAGTATATCACAGATGGTATAGATAGTATCATAGAAAAGAAGAACATGGACTTGGACAGACTTCAAGAGATAATGAAGGCTAGAAGTACCTGGTGTGCTGTGGTCCGTGGGGTCACAAAGAGGCAAATATGACTAAACAACTAGACAAGTAAGAACAGTTGGTAAAAAACCAAAGCAAACAAACAAACAAAAAAAACCCTTTTCCTTAAAAGCCTAAGGCACACTGTCTCACACATTTGCACATTTTCACAGGAACATCTCATGCTTAGTTTATTACCTCATTAATACTCGATGTTAGAAACACACATGTAGGATACAAAAAACAAAAATAAATAAAAAAGGTATCTCTCAGTCCCTGGCACTTTATGCCCTAGAAGTCCTTTTTTGAGCCTATAGTCATCATTCTTTTCTGGTACAAGTGTCACATCCCTTGTAGAAGCCTTAATCCTTAGATGACTGTATTGCAAGATCTGTTTGTCTCTCCCCCCAACTGGATATGCTGTCATCTACCAGCCCAGTTTCTCTAATCCATGGTCACTGATGGAATGGAGAGACAGGGACAACAAGAGAGATTTTCTTCCTTTATTATAGGAATGTATCATTAACTCTCTATAGTAAATATATAGGAGAATGTGGACAAAAACTCTACAGGATGGAAAGGCATTGATGGGAGCAAGATCTGCCTGTATTGTTGAAGAAGATACCCACATTAAGGAGATCACAGATCCATTTGAGCACTTAATTATCATTACCGATTTTTCCATTCTTTTGATGTATTCCCTGCTTCAAAATTGATTTTGAAAATCAATTCCTGAGTACTTTTTAAATTGTGTCAATTCTAGCGCTTATTTCTTCTGTATGTATTTTGGTCAGATACAGACACTCTAACTAGTTTAAAAATTTTAAGTGTATTTTCCATTTCTTCACATGCTGTTCACATGAATCATTTAGACCTGGTTCCTTCTCATTTTTAGAGCTTTCTCATACCTTCTCTCCCCCTCCACCCCTACCATATACTCTAAAATCCAGTGACACTGGCATCCTTGCTGTTACTCAAAAAAGACACTCCATCTCCAAACTCTGGGCATGTTCCCTGGATGTTCTTTGTGCCTGATATTCTATGCCTTCTCATCTCTTGACTTCTCTGACTTTCTTGAAGGTAGAGCTAAAATTTCACTTTCTGTAAGGAATCTTTCCTAATTCCCTATAACACAAATGCCTTCACTCTGCTGATCTTCTCCAATTTATTCTGTATGTATCTTGTTTTCACATAGTTGTTTGCATTTATATCCTCCATTAGACTGTGAACAATTTTAGATCAGGTGTATATTTTTTTTTTTGCCTCCCAAGTAGTTAGTACAATGCCTAGTACATGGTAGGTGCCTAATAAATGTTTGACAGCTTGACTTGAAGATGTCAAATTTGGTAGTTCTATGATGATTGATTTTAAAAACAGATTTATGCGGCAATATTGTGAAATGAATTTATCATCCTAACAATGTACAGAGGAAGAAAAGGGGGTGGGGGATAATCAAACAAACAAATGAACGGAATTCAGTTGTGAAATGAAATCCAACCGAATTAGTATACATAGGGTTTAAACATGTATTGAAATAGATAATGAGTTTGGCTTACATTTAAGTAGCAGGAGAAGATCAGGCTAGATGGGTTTTTTGGGGGAAATAAGGTATTTTCAATAATCCAAAACTGTTTACTGCTGGAAAAAAAAAAACTGATTCCAAGTAAGTTTCTTGAGGACAGGACTATATTGTTGTTGTCTTTGTATTCACAAAGACTCTGATGGTGTTTTGCTTAATAAGTTTGACTGAATTGTATTCTTCACACTAATATTTTCCCATTTGAACTAGTCAGAATCTTAACCAGGGAAGAGAAACAGTGTTTTGGCTCAGGGCAGGGTATTTAGATGGCATCCTTTTGGCAGCATTTTCTCTCTTGTCAGTTCATTCTTATGGTAGAAGTAGCAATAACCTTATTCTAGGTTTACTTTGTTCTTTTTTCATTCTAGCCCTGGGATGAAGCAGAGGCAACTTCCTTATGGAGGATACTTCTTTCTCTCTGTTGCTTACCCCATTAGAGAATATCAGAAAAAAACAGACAGGGTAATAGTGTTAACCTTCAACTTGCTTGAGAAGGAAAAAAAAATAGTTGACAGTTTTTAGGCACAAAATTAGACCAAAAAAAAATCATAATCTACCGCATACTTCATTAAATTCCCATATTCCAAATTTTAGAATTTGAAGGGTGTTTTAAGTTCTTCTTGCTAGAAAATTCCCTAAATCTGACAAACACAGTAAGTAAGATGCACTTCCTTTATTTTTTATGGGTTTTTTTCTGATAACAAAAAGTTGAATCATAAAACTTATATTAATGATGATACAAATATTAGAGACCCATGCTCTAAGAATCAAGGTGGCAGGTAACTCAAAGGGCAGTAGAAAGATACATGTTGGGAATAAAAAAATTATAAAATAGCAATGATGACTTGTATATGAAAAGTGGACTAAAAGAGATCATCAAAGATATGTATCACCAGAAAAGGGAGGTAGACCGAATACATAGAAATAATGAAGGCCTGAATGCTCTACTGGATAACCATGAAATGTTAAAAAAAAAAAAAAGAATGAAAGAAAGATTTTCTGCACATATGTTTGTGGAAGGCCATGAACAAGAAGACATTGAGGGATTGTGATCTGCATTGGTGGAAGGAGTGAAAATAGTGATTGGACCACGGATCCACTAAACCTATTTCCTGGGAAATATGTTTGTTAACCAACACTGGAAATGCATTTTTTCATGTTGTTACCAAGAACTTATGGAGAATATGGTTTACAATGTTGTTTTTTATTTATCATGAATTCATCATTTGCCCACTTGCCAATATACTGCTATGATTAGAATATTTAATGATTTCAGTCCTAGGATTCTTGTTATTATCTCTCCCTAAGTGCAGGCTATGTCTGATGCATGACTACAATATTTCTCAAGCCAATTGTCAACCTATAATATGTTCTCTTGTCCATGTGGAAGAAAACAGAAACTTTTTCTGAGAGCAATGTTATCTGTGTTCCTTGGTTTATGGGTGACTAACTCAAGGACTTTTGAGTCCTTATAAATTGTTGATGTAGAAGAGTTTCTTTTGGTTCATAAACAGACCTTAATACAAACATGTTGTTTTGCTATTATCATGTCCTGCACACCTGCATAAAATAGATTGAACAAAACTAGTCTCATTATGCATCTGTGCCACATCATTAATGGTGGGAAGTAGATTGGAATAAATTTCATTCACATCACTTCAACCTAGCATTCTGACATTGAAATAAAAATTCTCAAGTTGTTCATAAACTTATTTGGGCAGTTAAACTTAATAGTTAATATTCTGAAGTAACATCTCATCTTTTTATTAGAGAAGGATAAAATATTTAGGAATTTGATTTTCTTTATGAACTTCTTGGGAAATCCAAACATCTATTAATGAGCAAAAGAGTTATTACAAAGAAGATGATAGAAAATGTAACTGGTTCAAATATTATAGGACATTAACTTGGTTAACTAAATGTAAATTGATATCACATGGTATAAAGTCTGAGGACGTGTCTAAATGCTACCCAAACTAAGCCATTTCAACAGATTAAAATGAGATAATGCTGGACTTTATTCAAATAACTAGGTTCAAATCCTAGGTCAAGTAATTTCAAGGTGCATAAGCTGAGGAGAGTTACTTAAACTCCCTGAGTCTCAGTTTCTTCTTTTATAAAATGGGCATAACAATTCCCAAGATTGTTATAAAAACAAAATATATAATGTTAAACACTTTACAAAACTGAATTTTATAAATGTAAGGTATTATTTTTTACTGAAATGTATAAAAATTAATAAAGCCTATTATCTGAAAGACAGATTGTTTACTAAAACAAAAATATTAAAAAACAAAATACACAATAAACAGTAAAGTAATATATTTTTAAAATATAGAATCTAGTCTAATTAGCTTGTGTATTTATGTATATATTCTTGACATATTTAATGGCAAAAATTTAATTAAGAGCATGGCCATACTGGGCCTCAGAAAGTACTAAATTACATGATGTACCTTGAACATTGGAGAATCATCACTGTGTCTATCAGTAGGCTACAAAGTACAAACAAAGGATCCTTACTGCAAACTCTTTTGGGAGAGGGATGGGTGGGAGTGGGAGATACAACTTATATGAGGTAATACCTCACATAACAAAATGTTAACAAAAAGAGTAAAAGATCTAGGAAATGTCTTCTCTCCCCTTTGAACATACAAGGATTGTTTTGATAGAAAACTGTTGTATGAGGATTTTAAATGAGCATCTATTTAGGAGTGTGACATTGGGCAAAAAATAGAGAACAACCACATGAAGGAGCAGGCTTGAGAACAGAGTCCAAAAGACCACATCCATGTATTCATAAACACTGGCTTCTCAGTGTTGTTGTTGAGTCACTTCAGTCACATCCAACCCTCCGTGACCCCTTTTGGGGTTTTCTTGGCAAAGATACACAATGGTTTGCCATTTCCTTTTCCAGCTCATTTTATAGATGAGGAAAGTGAGGCAAACAAGGTTAAGTAACTTGCCCAGGATCACACAATTAGTAAACGTCTGAAGCCAGATTTGAACTCACAAAAATGTGTCTTCATAACTCCAGTCCTGGCATGCTTTCCATTATGCAATTTAGCAGTTATCTCAGTGTCTAGGTCATCCAAGTTAGCATCATTTAAACTTAAATCCTCTGTACTTGCCAAATCATCTGAGTTTAAATCTGAGTCCTAAATAGACCCTCCTATTAGAAAGACAGTATCACCACTTGATAGTAACAAATTGGCTTTCTGACGCAAAAGTCTGAAAGGAGTTTAGAGAGCATGAGTGCATTTTCCCAAAGCCCGATCACAGCTAGATAAGACCAACATCAAAGTACAGAAGATGGGATACTAGAGGCTAAAGTTTAGTGTTCATAGAATTGTGACGAAAAAGTTTCCCACCTGAATTCTAATCTATAATATTGGAAACTCCAATGTGAGTTGTACCTTCCTTGGAAATATAATATGCACATGAAGCAATTAGTGAATATTAAAGGGATCGTATTTAAGATTAGTAAAGCTTGATATCATACATTGATCTAGCACAATGTCTTGCACAGAGTATTTAATTAAGATTTGATGAATTAAAAATTAAATATTAGATTATGTTTTATGGACAATCACACAATTGGGCAATATTTACAAATGAAGGATTATGCAGAGCCCGTATAACGGATGTCACCAAAGAGGCTTATTAAGTGGCTAAGAGGTAACTAATAACTTCTGTGCTCTACCAACATACACGTGTCATTGAGACAGTGAAAGACCACTAGAACAATTGGCTAGACCCCTGTAGTAGGTTTACAAAAGGAGAAATTTACATGAAAAAAAGTCAATCAGGTATTTATTAAATTTCTACTATGTTCTAGGCATAATATTAAGTATTAAAGGTACACACACACAAAAGTATAATCATTCCTGCCCTCAAGGAACTTACATTCTAAAAGACATGTACATATGCAATGTATTTAAAAATACAAATGTTGTAGAGGAAGAGAAGGGAACAAACATTTATCAAATATGAATGCAAATAAAAACATATGAAGGAGATTTAAGGTAACCTTGGAGGAAAGGTACTAATAACTGAGAGGAGAGAGAAGTGGGAATAGCCAAATTGAGATGTTTGACTTGAGTGTTTGAGAAAACCAAGAATTCTAAAAGGTGCACATGAGAAGGGAGAACACTGTAAAATTTTGGGGCAAAGTCACAAAACAAAAGAGGAAGTATTGGGAGTGTATAAAAGTAAGACTGTCAGTATGGTTAAAACATAGAATATGTGGGCAGTAGTAAAGTATAAGAATATTGGAAAGGTGAAATGGAAAAAATTTGTTAATGTGGAAAAGTTTCTTTTGCACCTCACACATATCTTAAAGCACTTTCTATTCATATTACCTTGTTCTACATAGCAGTGCAAGTTGAATTAAATAAAACTAATTTCTGACCCCTGCCCTCATTTTATTAATTAATGATGGGAAGAAAACTGGAATAAACTTAATTACATTAACTCACCCTTTCAAAGAGTTGTGCATGACAGGCATGGATGGGCAAGGATGATGAGATCCGAGATTAAATAGGGTGTAAACTCCATGAAAGTTTTCCTTTTCACATACACTTAGTAAAGAAACTGGAGCATACTCACTGCTTAATAAATGCTTGTCAAATTTAATCCATTGAGGGGCAGGTAGGTGGCTCAGTGGATAGAACACCAGCCCTGAAGTCAGGAGGACCTGAGTTCAAATCCAGTCTCGGACCAAACACTTGACACTTACTAGCTGTGTGACTCTGGGCAAGTCACTTAACCCCAATTGCCTAAAAACAAAAATAACAACAAGGAAAAACGAAACCAAATAACAAACAAATTTAATCCATTGAAATAGTGGACTATTTAATATGGTGCTAATCATAAAATACTAACTTGTTTACATGGGAAACCAGAGAATTCTAGATTTGAAAAGGGCATCAGAGGTCATTCAGTCCTACCCTTTCCCCCTATCCATGTATGAATGTTATCTACATTATGCCCAAGATGTAGTCTTCTATTATAGGGAATATTTACCATTTTGCAAGCTGGTCCATTCCATTTTTGGACAGCAATATGTTAGGAATTTGTTCTTTTTATTAAGTTACAAAAGACTGTGAAACTTTGTGTAAATAGAGCTCAGATTCCCTATGATTAAAGAAAAAAATGTGCTTTGAACTAATTGATCTCTAAGGTCCTTTCTTACTTAATAATAAATAGTTCGAAGTGCAAAATGAATTAGAGAAAAGAGAACTTACTTATTTCAAAATGCAATTGATACAATCCTATTCCAGTGCAAAAGCAACAATCAACCATTAGGGAGTCAATTCTTGCAATTTCCCTGTGGTGGGACTGGACTTGTAGTGCATGTCTGCGTGCTAGATGATAGATACCTCATTTAGCATTTAATTTGCTTAATCTGTCCTCAGTAATATTTTTCAATATTAAATGGCATTCTTATAATCATTCAATGAAATACATTTGTCATTATCTCATTTTTATCTATCTTTTGCTATCTTTTACTTTACGTATATTCTATGATGAAATATGGAATGGCTTTCTTAGGTTTTCTAAAACATATAAGCCAATTTAAATTAACTGGTGACTCTACCTATACCAGGTATTCTCCTATCCTTTTCTTATTGTCCTCATCACTACAATGGGAATACATCCTTACTTCTTTAACATTCCCAGGTCACCTCAGTCTCCAAACTGCTGTATCTGCTCATCAGCAGTCTTGTCCACTTTGAGACACCTCCAGTCAGGGCCTGCTCACTTGATTGATGAATCTCTGACCATGACTGCAATGTCATCAGGAACTCAAGCCATGGTCACTTCTACTTCCAGTTTACTTTGTTCTCTGGATTGCTCCTCCTCCTTCTCACAAACAGATTTGCTCCCATGTGTGTACCCTTCTCTCCCTCCTTACTTCCCAGTGCCCATTTGTGCTTCTTCTCTCCCTATTGCAACATGAGCTCCTTAAGAGTATGAACTGTCTTGATTTCTTTTATATGTATCTCTAGTACTTAGCATAGTTCTAGCACTGTGCTTAATAAATGCTTTACCTATCCTTTAATAAGTCTACAAAATTTCATTGTTGTGAATTTCATCCCTTTAAGGGCAAAGGCCACAGACCTATAAGTATAATTTCTGTAACCAAAAATTTCTCATATGGTGGCCAACATTCTGGTGTTCAGTTTTGTCAAGCTGATCTTCTGATGATGTCACTAGGCCAATATGTGAAGCCTGTAGAGTCAATTTTACTTTTAAGACCCTGGATCACCTTTACACCATAATGAGCTAAGGTTTTAGTAGAGCAAGAGCTCAAAATCAAAACAAATAATATGACATTAAATTCTCATGGATGTCTAATTTAATAAAGAATATTGCAGTAAAAAGCACTGAATTTGGTGTCAGAGAATGTGATTTCACACAGCATATTTTCAGACTAAGCTATCTTAGTATCTTTTTTTGAGACTAGACCATCACTAACTGTATTGATTTACTTTTAATCGGAGCTCTTGAGATTTAACATGCTGACTGTGATGTAGGGAAAAGACCATTTTTAGGCCAGAAAATCTGACTTCAAGTTTAAGCTTTACTACTAATTAATTTTGATACTGGGGGCAAGAGATTGGCCTTTTCTGTGGTCCAATCATCTAGCCTATAAAATGAATGGATTGGACTAGATGATGTCTAAAGTTCAAACAAAAGACCTTTATTAAGGTGGAGAGGTGACCCTTGAAGGTATACCAGCAGAGTACAAACTCTATTAGATTCTCCTTATATAAAAAAAGATTTTGAACGTGGGCTTGGGCAGTATTTACAACATCTGAACACCAGGTTGAATAGGATTAGACATCTGAGGGATGACTTTTTGGTCATAGCAACTCACAAATATCATGTTCTATGGTGTGGATAAACTATAATCTGCATAAGCTAAGCAAAAGGAATACTGATATTGATTAAATTATAAACATTTCAAAGTGTCCTAGAATAGGATTACAGAATCACAATTTGAAAACTGGAAAGAAACTAAGAGACAATGTAGGCAAACTCCAAAATTTTATATAGAACAACCTGAGACTGAGGTAGGCTAAGTGATTTTGACCAAGATCATACATGAAAAAACAGAGGTAAAATTTGAACCCATTTCTTCTGATCTAGAGCAAACCATTATCTTCTGTAACATATTCTCTGCAGCATGAGAATTAAATGTAATTCATGGGCAAATAGCTGAATGACCTTGGACAGTTTACATTTTCTTAACCTCAGTTTCTTCACTTATAAAACTGGCTGAAGGTGAGGGTGGGAACAGGAAATTGATCCCATCCAACTAATCTTGAGTATATGACTTAGCTATTATTTTTATATCAATTGTCCCCAGTTTTGGTACTCTGTTGGGGCTACAAAACTCACTTTGCAGACATGTCAGCTAAGGCAAGATATGCTGTTAAGTGTTTGTAACTGTAAAGTTCTATATATATAATTTACTGCTATTATTATAATTTAAATTCTGACTACCTTTCACTGTACCAAACCTATAGTGATAAATTTATGAATGGATGAGTGGTGATCACATTGTCCATAATATGTACCATTTTACAGTTTACAGAGCACATTTGTGTTATGTTGTTATTGAATCTAAACCTAACAACAACTTGGGGGGGGGGGAGGTAGTGTGGGAAGGTATGGCTTGCATTATTATTTTCATTATTTTACGAATGAGGAAATAGGCCCAGAGAAGTTAAGCAATCTGTCTCCAGTCCCACAGTGATGAGCAAAGTTAGAAGTTCAACCTCAGTCTCTAAACTTCAAATATGATATCTTCTCTTCTAAATTATACCACATTTCATAATATTCATTATAAGCATTTAACTTTATAAATATAATTCAATAAAAATTTGTTAAACATCTTCTAGACGTGCATGTCACTAACATAAGTACTGGACATAGAAATACAAAAATAAAGAAAAGTACTCAAGGAATATTCCTCCCTAAGGAAGGGTGGTGGCTAGGTAGTACAGTGGACTTAAAATTAGGCAGGCAGACTTAAGTTTGAATCTTGCCAAAATATCCTCTGTTATCTTTTTTTAAAAATTAATTTATTCAAATTAATGAGAATGGAAGCCATTTGCCAACAGCAAAATGGTCAAATGATATGAACAGGCTTTGTTTTTTTGTTTGTTTTGGTTTGGGTTTTTTTGGGCAATTGATGTTAAGTGACTTGCCCAGGGTCACACAGCTACTAAGTGTCAAGTGTTTGGTCTGAGGCCAGATTTGAACTCAGGTCCTCCTGACTTCAGGGCAGGTTCTATATCCACTGTGCCACCTAGCTGCTCCTGTGCTCTGTTATCTTGTGCTTACCTTGCATTTAACCACTCTCAGGCTCAGTTTCCTTATCTGTAGACTGGGAATAATGACACCCTCTATCTCTTTGGATATAGGAACAAAAGAAACAACAAATTGTTGGAACAAGGGCAATAACAAATAAAGTACTTTATATACCTAAAAGTATTCTAAAATGCTAGCTATTCTATAAGAAAATAGCAGAGTAAATGAGAAGAGATTTAAGGAAAGAACCCTGGGGCTTCTCATACTAGATGGCACCTTAAATAAGACTTAAAGAAAGATAAATATTCTAAGAGAAGGATTTGAGTGTGGAGGACATTCTAAACATGAGGGAAAGTCTCTGCTAAGGAATGGAGAAAGGGGTTCAGGGAAATACAAGTATGCCAGTTCTGTTGGAAACTACAGTATCTAAATAACAACATGTGAAATAAACCTAAAAAGTTAGACTAGAAGCATACTATGAAAGGCTATACAATCAGGGTGAGGAAATTGTGTTTTATCCTCGAGGCAATGGAAGCCAATGGAGATACACACACACACACACACACACACACACACACACACGTGTATGTATATGTATATATGCACATATGTACATGTATACATGTGTATATGTTTATGTACACATATATGTATGTGTACATATGTGTTCGTAATACATTCCAAGCATGTTTATACAATATTACATTTTATGTTATACATACATAATTTTTACTTTTTAAAAGATTACATTATAAATACATCATTATTTTTTCCCTATTTCTAAATATACCCTATTTCTAAATATACCTCCCCTTACCTGAGGTCATTTCCTATAATAAAAAGAAAAGTAAAGAAAGGAAAAAGAAAAAAAAAGAAAAGGAAAGAAAAGGTTAAAAATAAGTAAAATATGATCAGTAAAATAAACCAGTACATCCCTTGGACCTCACAGTATATGCAGAGCTACACACCTACAGTCTCCCACTTCTCCCATGAAGAAACACTACAATTTAGAAAAGCTATTTTGACATATACAGAGAAGTTTTTTTTTTTGGGGGGGGAGAGACAGAAAGAGATTTGAAGTGGGGAGAAATTTAGGTGTTTTCAGAGTACCTTTACATATAGTACGTCATTTGAATCCCAACAACCAGCTTGTGAAATAGATAACAATATTCAGCCCGTTTTATAGATGAGGAAATAATCTGAAAGACTTCAGTGACTTACCTGAATTCACACACCAGTAAATGGCAGGGTTAGGATGGAAACCTAGATACTTTCCACTGCACAAAAGGATTCCTCACCTTAATAAGGCAGACAGTCAGACTACTTAG
Organism: Phascolarctos cinereus; assembly: GCF_003287225.1. NCBI lineage: Eukaryota > Metazoa > Chordata > Mammalia > Diprotodontia > Phascolarctidae > Phascolarctos > Phascolarctos cinereus. Next base: position 199,175,575 of record NW_027555736.1, read on the forward strand.
TTTACTGGTCATTAAATGACCCAGAATTCATGGTGATCTTTGAACCATGGGGCAAGATCATATGGTCCTTTGGTGAACCTTAGTCACTGCTTTTTGCCAGTGGGCCACGTAAGCATGACTTCTCTACGTCTCCCTCACAGCAGTATATGCCTATGGATCAAAAGGGAAGTGGAAATTTCAAAGTACTGAAATTACAGTATAACCAACCCTCATGCAGAATGACAGTTTTTGACACTTTCAAATAAGAACTACAAAGGAAATTTCATTGTATCACTTTTTTTTTTGGTATGCCACTAAAGAACTAAAGAAGGTCTGTTTAAAAAAAAAATCACTCACTACCTTTCTAATAGCTGTCTAAGAAAGTCTGTTTTTCTTTTCACTATCAGCTCTCCAAATGATAGAAAGAGGCACCTTTCCCTTTCAAAAGCATTTCAAGGGCATCTGTACCTTCCCCATCCCCCACTATTATAGTGGATCAAATACACAGCCATATGCCAATGCAAAAAAATAGTTCATTTGATCACAAAATATATACCTTTTTCATTTTTTAAAAATCTAGTAGACATAACCTTGCTATGTTTCTACCTTCCTTTTTACTCATCCCCAGTTATACCATTAAATAGTGGGGGGAATACTTAACAGAGTTCTTCTATTTACAATCTAATATAGGTGCTTTTCAAAGAAAGGCTACCCTTTGGGATATAATAGATAACTATAAATATAAAACCAAGTAAATAAATTTTATATTCCTGGAAGAACATCTGTGCATATGGTAAACATGATTGCATTTGCCTACTCAGTACTAATCTCTCACATTTTGTGTCTCTTTCAGAGTCCTTTTGGTAATATTAATTGCAAGAAACCTATTGGTATTTTAAGGAGAGCCATGGGAATTTGTCCCATTATCTGTCTGAGTAACTATTCAAAACAGACATTCATCAGTACTCACCATTGAATATTGCATTGTGGCATTCACCCAAGGCCCAGCATCTATCTAAGCATTGACTTTACATTTGCTCCAATCCATTTGAAGATGAGAAATGGGACTCTTGTTGCAAAATCACATTTCTAGCAATTTCTGATGGCAGGAGGAGATGAGCTTTCAATGAAACAATTGTTCTCTAAATGGATTTCTGTGGCGTATTTTATTTGGTCTTGGGTTCGTTGATTTGTATTGGACTAAGAGGAAAATTAAAAGGGGGCATTTGTTCAGGAGAACATAGGGTTGGTGGGAGGTTTCTTATTCCTTAAATCAGGGGCTTGATGCCACAGTAGAAAAATTTGTTCAAAGAGTAAATTTTCTTTGGTTCTTTAAAACAAAATTCAAGTGTCTCATAAGTGTAGGGATGTCTTGTCTTTTCAGGGTCAGTTTTTGGAGAAAAAACATTATTTCAATAGATGGTTGAAAAGCTGGGAAATAGGATACAAAACCTCTCCACTCTAGGTCACCAGTTTGATGACTACAGCCCAGGTGAGAAGTGACTATAATTCATTCCACTGTTGTGCACTTTGATGGCCTAAGTAATAGGTATATGGGATCTATCCAGTTAGGGACATTGGAATTGCCTGGTGGGAGGAAACCCATGGTCAACTTAGTCTGATATTAAATTCCTGGCAAGGAAAAATGCTATATGATTTTGAGAGAGTGATTTAAACTCTCGCAATGCAACAGAAGGCACAAAGAGGAAATATTTTTTCCAAGCTTAGCTAGTTATCTTCTAATTTTTATTACTGAAGCATGAGAACCTATAGCCTTTATCTTTTTTTATCCTTTGCTAATGTAACTACAGATACTCTTCTCATTCATTAATTCTAATCCTTTTTTAATCATACTAAACTATTTGCCTCAGTAATATCCTGTGGTAATGAGTTGTGTTTAAAAAAAGTATTTCCTTTAATCCTTTTATAATGTGTTGTCTTTTAATGTCATTGAGTGCTATTTTTGTGTGCTGAAAAAGGAAAATGCATATATCCAGATAACATTCTCTCCCCTATTAAGAATCTTATAGTTTATTTCCCCTGACTTTCTACTTAATCAAAATGTTCCTAACAAATTTTGAACATTTGTGTTTTGCTTTGGAACAATTCAACTGAATCTAACGAGACATAATCTTACCTCAGCAGTGCCCAGTCTGCTCTTAATTCCATTTTCAAAATACTCTAAAATAATTAGGGGAAAGATCCATTGTTTTTGGAGCAATTGCACAAAAGGAACAACTTCATCTAGAACAGACACCAGCATTGCAGATAGAAGAATGAACTTAGTGTCCAGAACACCTGGGTTCAAGTCCTACATCTGACACATATTAGCTATATGATCATAGACAAATCACTTAATCTTTCACAATGGCCCAGTAATTTCTCTGAAACTATAAATTACAGATGAGTTGTTGATGTATATCATTGGAGAGTTTACATACTAGAAGATCCCTGAATCAATGTATTTTTAGATATAGGCCAAATAAAACAAAATTGTTATCTGAAGGCAACTTGACAGTAATAGAGAGTATTGGGCTTGGAATAAAGTATACCTGGGTTCAAATCCTATCTTTAACAAATACTAGTTTTGTGACCATGAATAATTATTCACTCGGATTATATACTAAATCACTTATGGATTATGATCAGCAATGCTATAGAGAATTCATATGCTGAGTTTTTCATCCTTCAGTGAAATCATAGATTCCTCTAATATTCTATTTTGTTATCCACAGCAATATCCACATAGAGTGACCTCAGCGATGATTTAAAAAAAATGTCATAAAATAGTTTACCACAGAAATTAAATCAGCAGCTTTTTGGGATATGAATGTATTAGAAATAGACTGGAAGAAATGCTTGCAGCACTGTTCTTGGGCATAAGTCCAGAACCATCTACTTGTTTGGGGATTCAAGTTGTCTCAGTTTATACATTTTCTTTTTCCAATTTTTTTTTTTACCAAAAGTTAGGTAAAATAGCTAACATCAAAATGGAAAATCAATAAATATGAGTTGCTTTTGAGCTTACAAATAATCCACTCAGATGCTAACATAGAAATGGCATGGAAGTTTCAAGCCATTCCAAGAGAGTCTAGAGGGGCTTGTTAGCTAGGGCTTTATCTCCAAGCTGTTATTTAGATGATTTGCCATGGAAACTGGTATAATGATATATTCAAATGGGTCTGAATATCTCACTTGTTCACGATTTAATACTCAGTCCATGTGTCTCTCCCTCTTCTATGTCCAAAAAGGATTTTGAAGTGATCTCCTTCTGAACTTTTCCTTCTGGTTTCAGCACTTTAGAGGAAACTGGCTGGCAGTTTACTGATGAATGGAAATGGGCTTTGAACACAGGCAACCACAAGGGATTTTATGCTATAACAGAATATAGTCCCCTAGACTAGTACTAGGCACTAAATGGGTACTCAATAAAGTTTAATTGATAGTGCTGAATTTCATTTCCAGCATTGAGATTGTTTCTTTTATGCTGGTAATGCCAATTGAAGCAATGGGTAAATGTACTTAGAAATATGACTATTTGTAGAAATGTCCAGTTCTTTTTATGTTCTCTCACAAGATATTCTAGTTGTATGAAAGGTATACTGAAGTAGAATGAAGATTTGGCAAAGTAGAAAAGATGTTTTTGCACATGTGCACATTTGTTTTTAAATAATAAAAATTTCCAGCAAAGAGCAATGTGTGACTGTTTTGATATTTTATAATTTGAACTATTATGATAAATATAATTTCATATGATATTACCCTCTCCTTCCCCTTAAGATATATGAAAAATAAGATGAGTTCACTAGGCTATCTCTCCTGTGGGAACTCACAATAGATAAAAGGAAGACCACATGGGTGTAGGCAGGTTTCCCTTGGCTATTGACCCAAGTCTATAGTCTAGGTGGTTCTGGAATCCTAGAGATCAGTGATTCTAACGAGCTTCTGGTTAGTTCTCTCTCTCTCTCTCTCTCTCTCTCTCTCTCTCTCTCTCTCTCTCCCTCTCTCTCTCTCTCTCTCCCTCCCTCTCTCTCTCTCCCTCTCCTCTCTCTCTCTCTCTCTCTCTCTCTCTCTCTCTCTCTCTCTCTCTCTCTCTCTCTCCCTCTCTCTCTCTCTCTCTCTCTCTCTCTCTCTCTCTCTCTCTCTCCCAGGTGCATGTGACAATAAAGAGAGGCTTTTTTTTAAAATAAACTGTTCACTTGGTGCTCATATTAGAAATACTACTACTACTACTAATGTTATTGTTACTACTACTAGCTAGCATTATGTAGCATTATTGTTTGCAAAGTGTTTTACAAACATGACCTCATTTTATTCCCAATAACCTTGTAAGATAGGTGCTTTTATTATATCAGTTTTGGAAATGAAGAAACTGAGGCAGACAGAGGACTTGCTTAGAATCACACATCTAGTGAGTATCTAAGTCAGGATTTGAACCTTTTTCCCCCCATAGACTTTCTTAGAGACCACTGGAGTTGCATATTTTAACACTTTACAAATTTTAACATCTCTTTTATATTAGGGTGGAGATAGGCTTATACAAAGATTAAATAAGGACACAGTTCTTGACTATTTAAAAGGAATACACAAGGAGGAAGAGCCAAGATGGCAGAGTAGAGGCAGAAACTCACCTGAACTCTCTCAACATTCTCCTCCAAAAACCTTTAAAATAATACTCAAATCAAATTCTGTAGTGGCAGAGCCAAAAAAAAAATGGAATGAAACAAACTTTTAACTTCACAGCTTAGCAGATACATAAAAAAGGTCTATCACATCCAAGTGATGGTTAGGCCTGGAGAGCAACATAGGCCTTGCTGTGGCAATGCCAGCAACAGGCCTTAGAGGCAGTTGCAACAGCAGCAGCAGCAACAGCTTTGGGAGATCTCAGCACACAAGACTATAGTGAAGGGTCAGACAATTGATCAGAAAGAGATTACATGAGACCATTTTCTGGCATTGGGTTCAAGATACTATGGCATTGCCCGTACTCAGTCCTGGGCCACAATTTCAGAGCAAAGAAGAATATTAGTACTAATAGCCACAGGGTAGTAGAGGCCCTGGTCACATTTCCAAGGCAGAAAGGAACATAGCATTTGTGGCTGCAGGAGACCAGGGAACCTGGTTACACCTCTAGGGTTAAGAGGAGCATAAGCACTGGCAGCTACAAGGGAATGAAGTCCCTTCCTGAATAAAAACCAAAGCCCAGATCAGGACAGCAGTGACCTCACTTCTCCTTAGATCATATCACCTTGCGAGAACTGGAAACTTACAGACCCCCAAAACTAACTCTGAAAACACCAAAATGAAAAACTTGAAGCTTGGGATAGTGCCCCTTCATCATTGAGGAAGAGAGAAATATTTAACATAAAGTTCAAAGTCAAGAAATACCCTGGAAAAGTGAGCAAACAACAATAACAACAGTGAAAGAACCTAACCATAAAATGTTCCTATGGTGACAAGTAAGATGAAGATACAAGCTCAGAAGAATGCAAAGATGACAAAACAGCTAAAAGCAAAGCCTCAGAGGAAAAACATGAATTGGACACAAACCCAACAAGAATTGTTGGAACAGTTTAAAAAGGATTTTAAAAAAAACAAAAAAAGAGAGGTAGAGGAAAAATTGAGAAAATAAATGAGAATGAAGCAAGAAAATTATGAAAACAGAATGAGCAGCTTCATAAAAGAGGCCCAAAAATATTGAAAAAAAATAATGCCTTAAAAAACAGAATTGGCCAACTGGTAGAAGAGGCCAAAAGTCAACTGAAGAGGATCTCTTCAAAAAGTAGAATTGGTCAAATGGAAAAGGAAGTACAAAAACTAATTGAAGAAAATAATTACTTAAAAATTAAAATTGGACAAATGAAAGTTAATAAGTCCATAACACTTTAAGAAACAATGAAACAAAATAAAAACAATGAAAAAATAGAAAAAAGTGAACTATCTCTTTGGAAAAACAACCTGGAAAATAGGTTGAGGAGAGATAATTTAAGAATGATTGGATTACTTGAAAGCCATGATAAAAAAAAAAAAAAGAACCTAGTCATCATATTTCAAGTAATTACCAGAGAAAACTGCTCTAGTATCTTAGGATCAGAGGGTAAAATGGAAATTGAAAGAATTCACCAATCATCTACTGAAAGAGATCCCAAAATGAAAACTCCCAGAAATATCATTTTCAAAATCAAGAACTTCTAGGTCAAGGAGAAAATATTGCAAAAAGACAAAAAGAAACAATTCAAATATCATGGAGCCACAGTCAGAATCACAAACAATACATTAAAGGATCTTAGGGCTTGGAATATCATATTTTGGAAGGCAAAACAGGTAAGGTTTCTCTTCTTCTTCTTCTTTCTTCTTCTTCTTCTTCTTCTTCTTCTTCTACTTCTTCTTCTTCTTCTTCTCCTCCTCCTTTTTTGGCTAGGCAATGGGGTTAAGTGACTTGGCAGCATCACACAGCTAGTGAGTGTTTTGTGTCTGAGGCTGGATTTGAACTCAGATCCTCCTGAATCTAGGGCCAGTGTTCTATCCACTGCACCACCTAGCTGCCCCTCAGGAGGTAAGATTTCATCCAAAAATAACTAACCCAGAAAAACTGAGTGTAGTCCTTCTAAGGCAGGAAAGGATATTCAGTGAAATAGTGGACTTTCAAAAATTCCTGCTGAAAAGACCAAAGCTGAAAAGAAAACTAGACATTCAAACAAAAAACTCAAGAGAAGGATAGATAGACTTAAAAGAGTAATCATAAGGGTCTCAATAAAGTTAAACTCTTTACATTCCTGTATGGGAAGATGATACACATAACTACTAAGCACTTTATTTATTTATTTTTAGGGCAGTTAAAAGGAGTTTACAATGACAGATAACATGACTGTGAGTTGATTATATTGGAATGATCTTCCCCTCAAAAAAATAAATAAAGTAGTAAGAAGGAGGGAAGTACTGGGAGAAGAAACAAGGGAGAGGAAGAATGGAGAAAATTATCCAATTTAACTGAAGTACAAAAATAAGAGATTTTACAGTGAAAAGGAAAATGTGATGTGGTGGTGGTGGGGCAACACTTGAACCTCCCATCAGAATTGGCTCAAAAATGGAATAAAATACACACTCAGTTGGATGTAGATATCTAACTTACTGCACATGAAAATAGAAGGGGAAAAGGATAAAGAAGTATGTAGGAGGGAGAGCTGAGAGAATGGAGGGTGAATTTGGAGAGGTAGCGGTCAGAAGCAAAACACATTTTTTGAGGAGGGATGAAGAAAAGGGGAGAGAGAGACAGAGAAAGAGAGAGAGAGAGAGAGAGAGAGAGACAGAGAGTTAAAATAAGGGTTTGAAGCAGAGACTATTATGCTTCACCTGAGGTTAAAAAAAAAGCACAAAGATAGACATAACTAAAAGAGATAAGCAGGTAAATATTTCATTAAAAGGTCCCATAGATAACTAACTGATATCAATATTAAACATATTTGCTCCAAATGATATAGCATCCAAATTCTTAAAGCAAATGTTAAATGAGTTACAAGAGGAAATAAACTAAAACTATATTAGTGGGGGATGGTAACTTTGCCTCCTCAGAAATAAATAAAACTAACCATAACACAAATAAGAAGTTAAGGAGATGAATAAAATCTTATAAAAGTTAGATATGATAGACCTCTGAAGAAAATCGCAAGAGAATAGAGAGAAGTGTACTTTTTCCGTCTGTTATACACGGCACCTTCATAAGAACTGACCATGTATTAGGGCATAAAACCTCACAATTATTTGCAGAAAAGCAGAAATAATAATGCATCTATTTCAGACCATGATGTTATAAAAATTATACCCAATTAAAGGCCATGGAAAGATAGGTTAAAATTAATCAAAAACTAAATAATCTAATCCTAAAGAATAAGTAGGTAAAAGAACAAATCACAGAAACCATCTTATTAAAGAGAATGACAACAACGAGAAAGCATACCAAAATTTAAGAGATGTAACCAAAGAAGAAGTATTTAGGGGATAAGTCATATCTCTTAAGACTTATATCCATAAAATAGAGAAAGAACAGATAAATTAATTGAGCATGCAACCAAAAAAAAAGCAACTAGAAAAAAATTAAAAATACCAAATTAAACACCAAATTGGAAATGTTGAAAATCAAAAGAGAGATTAATAAAATTAAAAGTAAGAAAACTATTGACCTAATAAATAAAACTAGGAACTGATTTTATGAAAAAAAAAACCAATAAAATATGTTGGTTATTTTGATTTAAAAAAAAAAAAACAACAGAAAAGAGAAAACCAAATTACCAGCATCAAAAATAAAAAGATCAAATTACCCACCAACAAAGATAAAATTAAAGCATTTATTAGGAGCTATTTTGTTCAATCATATACCACTAAATCTAACAGTCTGTGAGAAAAGGATGAATATTTATAAAAATATAAATTGTTCAGATTAATAGAAATGGAAATAGAATACTTAAATAATCCTGTCTTAGAAAAAGAATTTAAAGGAAGCGGGCCTAGCAATACCAGATTCCAAACTGTATCATAAAGTGGTAATTATCAAAAAAACAATCTAGTGCTCTAGTACTACCTAGTACACTATGGTGGATTATTGGAATAGTTTAAGTATACAATACATGGTAGTAAATGACCATAGTGATCTAGCTTTTGATAAACCCAAAGATCCAAGCTTCAAGGAAAGGAAGTCACTAATTGTCAAAAATTGCTAGAAAACTGGAAATTAATTTAGAGGAATCTAGGCATAGAACAAGATCTCACACAGTATACCAAAAAAAGTTCAAAATGTATCCATTAGGACAGCATGGATACCTGAGAGGTCAGGGAAGAATTTATGAGCAAATAAGAGATAGACTGCAGTGTAAGGTGTAAAATTGATAATTTTGATTACATTAAATTAAAAAGGATGTTGTCAAGACTAGGAAAAAAAACAGGAGAATGGGAAAAAATTTTAGGGAAGGTACTTTTCTGATAAAGGCTTCATTTCTCAAATATATAGAGAATAAAGTCAAATTTAAAAGAATATGAGTCATTCTGCAGCTGATAAATGGGCAAAGGATATGAACAGGCAGATTTCTGAAGAAGAAATCAAAGATGTCAATTGTCACATAAAAGTGCTGCAAATCATTGCTGATTAGAGAAATGCAAATTACAACTCTAAGATAACACCTCATACCTATTAATTGTCTAATATGAAAGAAAAGGAAAATGACAAATGTTGGAGGGGATGTGAGAAACTGGCAACCTAATGCACTGTTAGTGAAATGAACTGATCCAACCATTCTGGAGAGCAATTTGGAACTATACCCAAAGGTATAACTGCCTATACCATTTTTTATATAGAAATAGCACTCCTAGGTCTGTACCCTAAAGTGCTCAAAGAAAAAGGAAGAGGACTTCCTGTTTGTGCAAAAACATTTATAGCAGTTCTTTCTGTAGTGACAAAGCTGGAAATTGGAAATTCCCCATCAATTGAGGAATGGTTGAAAATGTTGTGGTATATGATTGTGATGGAATACTATGGTGCTATAAAAAATGACAAGCAGGATGGTTTAAGAAAAACCTGAGAAGACTTAAATGAGTTAATGTAAAGGAAAATAAGAAGAACCAGGAGAGCATGGAACACAAAACAGCAATATTGTATTATGATCAAGTGTGAATGACTTAGCTATTCTGATTAATGCAATGATCTAAGGTAATTCCAAAGAATTTATGATGAAAAATTCTATGCACTTCCACAAAAAGAACTGATGTACTTGCATACGGATAAAAGCATACCTTTTTTTTTTTACTTTCCTTATTTTTCTATTTTTTTGGGAGGGGATTGGGGGAATTTGCTTTTTTTTTTGGCTACGTGGATAATATAGAAAAATGTTTTGCATGACTTCACATGCATAATCTATATCAAATTTCTTGCCTTTTCAATGACAGTGATGGCAGAGACGGAGACAATTTTAGAATTCAAAATTTTAAGAAATGAATATTAAGACTATTTTTACATGTAATTGAGCAATATTTAAATAAATAAGTAAATAACTAAATAAATGAATTAATAAATGAATGAATAAATAAATAAACTGGAGGAAAATATTTTACTTTGAACTAATTATGACTATTATAATTAAGTATAATATATGAAATATATAATTAATTATTACATGTAATAATATAATTAATTATGACTATTATATCTATGACTTACTATTAAATTGAAATATTGGTTGAACAAAAAGAAGACACAATACCTTTATCTTAAACATTTTGTATACTATATTATAGTCTAAGATTCATAAAATTGTCAATATAAAATGATATTTCAAGATAATATGATGTTGTATAATGTGTATATGTCAATAATTTCCCCTGGATTTTGCTAAATTTTATAGTATGCATCCCAGAATAAGCTTCTTGCATCAAAAAAAGTCATTTATATTTGATGCATTATACTCAACTTTGGGAAACATCATTTCCTAGTTAAGCATTTAATGGACAAGACTGTACAAGTAACTCATTACACAATGTAGGATGTCCCAAAACACTTAGCATAGTTTTAAGCTTTTACAGTTTGTATTAATGGCTTAAAACTGCTTTGATACTTTTGAGACACTATTTAAGAAAATGTTTTGAACATATGAACAATAAATTTTTAAAAATAGGAACTTTTGAATCAAGAACCAGAGCCTACTCACTATTCAAAATAATGATATAAGAATTGAAAATATACACATGACTATAGTATAAATTTAAAATTTCAGAAGAAAGGTTGAAATAAAATATTGTTAGCTACAGGGAGAGCTCTCCACATATGTGCACACACATACACACACACATATGCATATATATGTATTTATGTATATGTGTGTGTGTGTGTGTATTTGCCTAGGGTCAGAATACTATGCTTTTATCTCTTTCTAAGCTTCTTTCTGCTGGGTCCTCAGGCAGTCCAAGTGGACTCCGCCTAAGTGGCAGTATAAAATCCAGTCATTCCTCATGGTAGTGTACAGATACAGATATCTATATTTTGTTGGCAAAGTCATAAATTCCTCTTCCTATTACTCTGCCAAGAGATGGTAGTGTTTTATAGTGTCTAAAAAACTGACTTCAAAACCAGGAAGATAGTGGTACTTTTCTACCTTTGACATTAACTGGCTGTGTGATCCTCAGTAAGTCACTTACTCTCCCAGAGCTCTAGGCTTCCCTCTGATATTGTAAGCTGTAGAAAAGGTTCTGACTTAGCCTAGCAGAGGGATGTTGCTTATCTGAGAATACTTGATATCACTGAGATAGCAAGTATGTTCATTATCTGTTGTATCTCTATGTGTCTTCAAAGAGAACAGTGAATATATGTACCGAACTTTAGGAATATCTCCATAAATCTCATAGTTCCCCCAGATGAATTTACAAAGAACTTTAATTTAACTTCAAACACTGTGCACTGAACTCTGCATATACTTGAATTTAATAAATTGCTTAGTTGAATTGAATGACTCAGTTACACATATATTAAAACTAAATGCCTTTAATGGAGCACATCAATATACTTCCTTCTTTCTCACATCTTACATTGAAGCACTTGCCAACTCTTGTCCTTTCTACCTTAGTAACAACATTCCTATCTGACTATATCACTGCCCTGCTCAAGAATAGCTTTTTACTCCCCATTTTCTGTAGGGTCAAATGCAAACTTTTCTATTTAAAATTTGAATGTGTTTATATGCATATAGAATGTCTTTAGGAGAAAATGAGTTTATTACTCATAGAGACTGTCTTCTTTTGGTTTTGGTATTCCCAGCACTTAGCAGAGTACCTGAGAAATAGTAGGTACTTAATAATTTTGTTGTTATTGCTGATTTTTGATTACCACACAGAATTCTACCCTAGACTTTTATTCAATCAGCAATTGTTGAACCAGTCGAAGTTATGGACCAAGTAGAAGAAGGAAATATCTTCTGAAATTATATAGCCATATACATTTATTTCTCTTTAATGTATAAAGTCAACCAAACTAAAACCAATTATATCCTATAAGGAATGGAAGGTTTTTTTACTTAATCACTATATTTTCATAACTTTCCAATGTTTCTACTTTACATCAGAATGAAGTATGGCTCTCAAAATTCTATCAAAAACACAAGTTTCAAAAAGCTTCAAGATCTCTTAACTAAGTATAGCACTTTCTCCAAATCTTTTGACCATTTAGTTCATATGATTAATAATTATCATGTCACAAACTATTGTAGTAATTTTTCTTACTTGACAGAATAATAATAACCAAATCCTAAATAAAAAATATGTGAAGTGATGACTTGGATTTCTTAAGGAGCCAAAAGGAAAAAGAAAATTCTTAACTACACTTACTGTCTCTAGAGCAGTCCAGTTATAGCTCAGCTGAATAGTGGACTAATGGAAGAGCCTTTGTTCAGGTTTAACATGGCTTGTGTATTTTACATTAGTAACCTTCAGAGCATCCAGCATCTTATATTGGTCCATGTATGTTTTTCATCTTGGATTTTGCTTGGCACATAGTATTATTTGATATGTGCTCTGAAAGACACCCATTTATGACAGGATCCAAAGCTGTCTACTTCTAAAGTGTAAGCTGTGCAATCCTAAGAAATGGAAAGTTTCTGATAATGGTCTTCAGGTAGATGATAATGGTAACTTGTCTTTCTAAACATTTTTAACCAGCTCAACTCTACATCGTTTTGGGCAGCTTTTGAAAACTTCAATTATAGATTCCAGCAGAACTGAAAAATTGTTCAGTCAAAATATGTATTATTAACAAATTTAGCTGCTTGAATCTACTTTATGCTGTTTCAACAAAGGCATCTATCCTAAATAGATTCCTTTCTTTAGTTCCCCATATTTCCTGAGCACTCCAGAGACTGTGGCAAAAGCAAATCGATGACCTCTAAGAGTTATTGAACTTGTAGGAAACTGTTGACAGAAGCAGAATTGTTGTGCAAGGGTTCGCAACCTCATGTTTCATACTAATAAGTGTTTCTTAAGGAGCTGGAAACTTCACCTTAATTCCAGACAAAGGTGTTTGAGATGTCACTGAAGGTAATGGATATCAACAAATTCAGTTAAATTCGATGACATGTAATGATCAGTCTTGTTTACTGAGAACCAAATATATGAATTTCCCTCCTATATTGAGAGAGATGCTAAGAATATTTCTTTCTTTTTTCCATTTAATAATTAAATACACTAAAGTCCTACTTGATGACTCATGGGAGCACAGAGGTGACCTAGGGTCATCAAAGTTTATGCAACTGGATCACATGCCCTATCAACTCTTGCCAAATTATTGATGCTTCATAGATGGACCTAGTAATAGAATACATATTTTTCACTCCAGGAAGAAAGTTCATGAAAGTCTCATTATAGAAGATCAAATATTAGGTGATGAAACTTTTGGCCAATACACTTAAAGAACAGTTTTCATGTGGATATGGAGATGTGGAGGGATGATGCTTTGTGTTGTTGTACCTACAGCAAAGAAATCACATAAAGTATGACAACAAGTTTAAAATGTAAAAAAAATTGCCAACAATACCAACAAAGAAAATAAAGTGTTCTTTTATGATCCTATCACTGTGAGATGCCAAGAATAGAGGTAAGGAGTTAAATCTGATTTCCTCTTCCTGTTTCATTCATTCAAAAATGGTTTATTCAATGAATTTGACATACATATTTGAAGCATTTACTCTATATTAGGAACTGTGTTCAGTGTCATATATCATGAATATATAACATATGAACGCTAGCTGGAATGAAAGGGTTTACTTTGAATAATACATTGTGGTGCTATGGATACTGTCAGACTTTTGGGTCCAATTTTTAGTTCTACTGAAGACATTACTACTATTATCTTGTTCTTACTGCCCCATTTTTGTCCTGACTCCTCTCCCATTGCTATATTCAATTCAATCCAATAAACATACATGGAACATATTGTGGTTCAAAGGCAACATATTTGATGCTGGGGATAAAAAGACACCCCAAAATGGAACTGACAATGACTTTAAGGAATTTAAATTTTAATAGACAACTATGCCATGTGCTTAGATAAATAAATCCAAAATACTAATAAAGAGTAACTCAAAAATAAGGAGCATTAGCCACAAGGTGGGTCAGGAAAGAGGAGGCACCTGAATTGTGCTTTGAAGGAAGTCGGATGTTCTAAGAGCTAGATGAAAGAAAGGAGTGCATTGCAGACATGGGGAACAGCTTAAGCAAAGACAGAGAGTATGAAATAGAATGCCATGTATAGGAAATAGCTGGAAAACCAGTTTGATCAGAAAACAAAGACTGCGCAAAGAGTAATAATGTGATATAAGACCAGAAAGAAAAAAAAAAGTGATTGGGAAACATATTGACAAGATCTTTAAATGTCAGGTTGAAGGTTTTACATTTAATTCTAGGGGCAACAAGGAGCCTCTGAAGAACTTTGAGAAGGTAAGAGACAAGGCCAGATCTATCTTCTAAGAATATTGATTTATTATCCAAATGGAGGATAGACGAAAAAAAAAGAAGAGAGTTTGGAAATAGAAAGACTACTTAGGTGATCATTATAAGAGTGAATTTGAAGGTGAGTGATAATGAGGGCTTGAATAAAGGTAAAAGCTATTTCAGTGGATAAAAAAATAGTAGGAGTGTGTTGGAGTCAGCTTGAACTGGTTCTTGTTAAATTTTTAGTGTGAGCATTTACAATGTAGAAATTGACAAATGCTAAAATGTAGGGCTTGATTTATTGTATCGTAGATTGTCTAGACTTAAGAAAATGATGGAGAAAATGTTCAAAATCCAGATTAAACTTTAAAGTATGACATGCATTTGCAGAGAGCTCATTGTTAAATATTTACCAATACTCCTGCATGTGAGAAATATTATGGAGATAGAATTTATAGGACTTGAAAATCAAATGAATATGGGGGTAGGCAGACATAAGGGAGAGAAAACTCTCCAAAATGACAAAATGCAAAATGACAGCAGTATTGGAAACCTACATGACTTGAAGAACAGTGATGACCTTTACAGAAATACAGAGAAATAAAAGTTTCAATTTGGACATATTGAGATTGAGCCAACCACATGAGATGTCCAGCAGGAAGTAAGGTACAACTCAAGTTTGAGAAACAAGGGCTGGAGATATAGATTTAGAAGTCTTAGGCCCAGAGATAATTGAATCTTTTGGATTTAATGTGATTATGAAGAAAGAGTGAAATAAAAAAAAGAAAAGAATAAAGTTCAGAATAGGATCTGGGGGAATTCTTTATGAAAATACATATATACTTTCAACCTCTAAATTTGCCTGAGATCTGTGAAATCAGCAAGCTGTCATTTAAGTTTTCTTTGAGGATTTTTGTTATTAACAACTGCACATAGCTAACATGAAGGTGCTTAGACATAGAGAAAATACTAGGTTATTACCTTTATTAAAAAACAATTAACTCTAGACTTATTGGAAAACTTCTAGCACATCAGGCCTTTTTCAATGTTGTCTTCCCCAAGCCCCGCCTTCTATATTCTCATCATCTTAATTGAACTATTTGGTAATACCTTTTCCTTCACCTTAGTTCTTAATTTGTCATTTCCTGAATATAAAGACTTTCCCCAACAAAATGTTTCTCATGCTTATGTTAACATCATATAAGATTTATTGATAGATAAAGCCAGGAAATGAATGAATGAAATATTTTTAAAAATATTTTGTATGTGAAAAACACTATGCTAAGCCCTAGGGATATACATTGAAAAGTAAAACAGTCCCTAATCTCTAGGAGTTCACTTTCTAATGGGGAAGACAATATACATGGAATTTGTTTCATCTAGAAATTGGATGGAAAAATCCTCTTGCCCTTAGGGTATAAAGCAAGACAGATGTTAATGCCTCTTCTTTATCGTCATTCAAACAGATAAAATCACATCAGTTTCTGTTGTTAAACCATTTGACAGGTCTTTAAAAGATGTATCTGTAGCACATGTAGGGACAGCTGCCAGTCTGGACCTCCATGATGTTGCTTTCCCAGAATGATGGCCGCACATACAAGTCCAGAAGAATTGCTATTCTTAAGGCTTTTGGGTCCACCACCCCAAGTTATCTACATCATAGACTGAGAGGTGATGGTCAAGGTGTTCATAGTGCTTTGATTTTCTTTACTCTTGATACCTCTTGTCTCCCTCTCTGGGTCCCCTGTTGCTGGGTGTCCTACCTACATGTCCAGCTAGCCTGGCTTCCCTGCCCTATGGGCACCAGTTGATTGTCAGTGTCGATGGCTGGCTTCTCCACAGGAGCTATCTCCAAGGATAATATCTGTGAAGACTGAGTTATAAGCAATAGCAATGGTCTGGGTGTTGTTGCCACTCCCAGGGCTTTGGTGCTTATCTGCCTGTTGGTGGCAGTTGGTCAACAGTTGTTGCTGGTAATGATAAAGAATTTTGGTCCCTTCTCTACAATTGATTTCTCCTTTCAGTGGTGTCTATTGGAGTTGGGCTAGAATCAGATCTAGTGGTTTGGGAGATACTTCAACTTCCAAGATTCCTGGATTCACAGTTCTGGGCCATCTTCCTCAGAGTCCAAGGAGGTAGGGTGATCAAGGTGTCTCCTTACTTTCCTGGAACTTTCTGCCTCCTGTACGTTACTCAGGGTACTGCTTCTGCTATACTTGTTTATTTGTCCTGTGGGTGGTAGGTAGTTGAAAATTGGTGGGGATGACTTGACCTTTCTCCATAAGATCTATTTCCATGGATGACACCTATGAAGGCAAGGCTAGAATTAGGATTTTATATGAATATATAAAACAGGGAAACCAAATGGCCTGTCAGGTTTCTTCCAGCTTTAAATATATAATCTTGCTATATTTATTCACAGATGGCTAATTTCATTTAGCTGATCTGGAGGCAATATCCTTTTCTCTTATTAATATATTCCCTGTGGTTTTATTTGTATATGCTCAATATCTTTAATTGAGTTACCTTCCTCCTAAAAACTTTGATAATTACATTCTTTTTTAAAAATTTATGTTTACTCAGTGCTCACTTTCTGACTCTTTCCCCTTTAAGTGTGTGTGTGTGTGTGTGTGTGTGTGTGTGTGTGTGTGTGTGTGTTTTCAAAGGTCTGGCTCTCACAGCTCTCTCAGATTCTTCCAACCTTGGTCAGTTCACATTTCACCAGCCACAATCTCTGTCCCACCTGACTTGAGAGGTTGGCCCCAGCCAAATTCTAGGCTCTTTCCTTCCAGGTTGGTAGATTCATCCCTGATCCCCCCATACATGTCTTGTTGTTTCTATTACTCAGTTTTGTGGCTTCACTGTGGCAGGGGAAGGATGTGCTGTTGTACCAGGGAGAGCAAGCTTTTGCCTTATCATTTCACTCAGCATAGACAGGATCAGGGATAGAACTGAATTCTGTTGTTAGCTTGTGGGACTGCTTGGGTAGTCCTGCCACAGTTTGTTGGGTGTTGGTAGAAAGACCTCTAAGCGATAGCATTGGGGGTTTAGCCTTTTTCACTATTAGTTCATCAGGAACATTATCTCACTAAAGTTCTTGCTGTCCTAAACTATAGATACAGTTGAAATTGCTTAATCACTTCATCATCATTCTTATTTTAGAGGTATCTAGGAGGTTGAGAGGGTTGGAAAAGTTGTCTTCTCTCCTTGTTAGTCATATAATGTGGTAGTCACAAATGGTTATTTTTAAGATTTAAAAATATAATTATGGTCAACAGCTGATTTTTATAAATATTATATGAAAGGAAAACATCATTTGGCATACAAAAGCTAAATAAATGAATAGGTAGCAAGTGTTTTCCTAAGCAAGGTTACCCCTAGGACCCTGAGAGTACATGATTATGACACCATGTGTGTATTTTGTACATACTCACTGTTGTTGTTCAATCATTTTCAGCCTTGTCTGACCCTCTGTGAACTTGTATGTGGTTTTCTCAGCAGAGATACTGGAATGGTTTGCCATGTCCTTCTCCAGTTCATTTTATAGATGAGGAAACTGAGGCAAATAGGGTTAAGTGTCTTGCCCAGGATTACACAGCTAGTAACTGAGGCCAGATTTGAACTCAAGAAGATGATTCTTCCTGACTCCAGACCTAGCGCTCTATCCACTGTGCCACTTAGCTTTCTTATTCACACAATTGTTACAAAGGCATAAAAGACAATCAACACAAAAGCTCAGATATAGAAATTGGAATATAGCATGTTAGAAATACTTAGTAGGCTAGTATGACTAGCCTTTAGAGGGAGGAGAAAGGAGTTCAATGCAAGTATATTCTAAGTGTGAGCATGGGTTGGTTGTAAGAAAGAAATGCTAAATAGATGAGTTTATTTTTTGATGCTGTAGGCAATGTTGAGTCATGGAAGTAGATTAGATCAGGGAGTTATGAGGTCAGACTGACAGCTCGAGAAAATCAAGAATTATAGAACTGGAGGAAGATTTATAATGGAAAGAGACATGAGACAGGGAGACCAGACAATGGAAATAGTCCAAGTAGAAGGTGATGAGGGCTAAAGAATGGGTGGTAACTATATCATTATAAAGAAGAGACATGTTGAGATAGAAATAATGCATTGTAACAGTTGATTGAATATGTGAGTTGTGTGAGAGTGAGATACTGAAGATGAAACCAAGCTGTTGAACATAAGCAAATAGAAGAATGATGGTGCTTTCAATAATAATGGGGAGGTTTGGAAAAAGGATGGTTCCAATGGAAAAATATTAAGTTTTGTTTGTATATGCTGAATTTGAGATATCTATGGAGTAAGTAGTTTCAAATGTGTCATGGGCAGTTCACGATGCAAGTGAATGAAAAATTGGTATTGTCCAGATTAGAATATACAAGTGCAATTGGATTATGGAAGATAATGATCTGGGCACTGATTTGAGTAGGAGATAAGCATGAAAATCATATCAAATGCTCAATAATACCAAGCCGCTATTGCACACAAAGGCCAATTGTTCTAATACCATTATTCTCTCACAAATTCCATATGGCTGAAAATCATGAAAAACTATGATCTCCAAAAATAGATGTGTTTTAAGTTTACTGAAATGGAAATGGAAAAAAAAAACATAATGGGTAGAAGCAGAGAGGACTGTAGTACTAAAAATGATTTCTAATAAGAAGCAGTAACAGCAATTGCAACAACTACAACAATAAAATCCTTGATCACAAATAGATCAGAGTCAAAATCCTCAGTGACTGCAGCAGAGGTAGATGAATACATGTAGAGTTATGGAGAAAATAATATAATGGAGCTTAGGATGGATGATTTTGAATAACAAGTGACATCATTTTTTGGTTGAGAGAAAGGGTACTGATATGTTCCCAAATGCTATGGAGAACATAAGAGAAGGTTAATTAGGGATGCCATAAAGCAGTGAGATACACAGTAGTAGATGTTTTGGGGGAGCTGGGGATCAGTAGTATGGGGTTGTAATGGATGGAATCTCTAAGGTAGGAATCCTCATGGAGAATCTATGACAAAATAATCACTAATGTCCTTTTCTAACTGATTTCATTACTCCTCCAATCCCCTCCCCTTAAAAAGAAACAATACTTCTAAATCACTACTGATAAGAGAAATCAAAAGAACTCTGAGATACCACATCACAGCTATCAGACTGGCTAACATGAGAAAACAGGAAACTAATAAATGCTGGAGAAGATGTGGGAAACTTGGAATGCTAATGCACTCTTGGAGTTGTGAACTGATCCAACCATTGTGGAGAGCAATTTAGAACTATGCTCAGAGGGCTACAAAAATATGCATACCCTTTGACCCAGCAATAGCACTTCTAGGGCTATATCCCAAAGACATCATACAAATGGGAAAAGGACCCACATGTACAAAAATATTTATAGCAGCTTTAGTTGTGGTGGCAAAGAATCGGAAATTGAGGGGATGCCCATCAGGTACGGAATGGCTGAACAAGTTGTGGTATATGAATGTAATGGAATGCTATTGTACTATAAGAAATGATGAACAGGCAGACTTCAGAAAAATCTGGAAAGGCTTAGATGAACTGATGCTGAGTGAAGTGAGCAGAACCAGGAGAACCTTGTACAGAGTAACAGCCACAATGCATGATGACTGACTTTGACAGACTGATCTCCTCTCTGCAAGGCAAGGATCCAAGACAATTCCAAAGGACTCATGCTGGAAAATGCTATCCACATCCAGAAAAAGAACTATGGAGTCTGAATACCGATGAAAGCATATTATTTGATCTCTTTTTTTCTTTCTTTTTCTGGTTTGTGTCTTCTTCCTCATTTCTCCCATTGGTTCTAATTCTTTTTTACAACATTACTAATGTGAAAATAGGTTCAATATGAATGTATATGTAGAATGTATATGTAGGTTGCATGCTTTCTTGGGGTGGGTGGAGAGAAGAGATGGGGAGAAAATTTGGAACTCAAAATGTCATGGAAATGAATGTTGGAAACTAAAAATAAATAAATATTTTTTAAAAGAAATCTCTAAAGGGGGTCATGAAGAGTTAATAAAAAAGAAACAATATTCATATGTATAAAATTAGTCTATCTCCATGACCTTCACCTCACACATATACATATGCTCATAAACACATATATGCACTTGTGCATAATCCAAACTACTAGGGCTGCAAGACGATGATTTTTCCCTTTTGTGTTATCCTGAATTGTCACATTAACCATTTCCACTAATTCACTCAAACATTTGGAGACACGAAGACAGAACACACATAGTCATAAATCAATTGTTCTAGATCTTATGAAGCATATATTATTACTGATTTCTCTTGGATACTATTGTTATATTGGTAGGGTAGAAAGGGTAGACAAAACAGTGAGAATTGAAGGATTCTGCATCTCACTAGGGTCTTTGACAAATATATTTTGTTGTTGATGATAAGGAAAGGGGAATGTCTGTGCAGAAAGAGGAAGACTGATCCTGTATCCTTTGTCTCTGTAATGTTTTTAAATGACAGAAGTTATCTCATCTAGAATGTTACCAGACTAATATGAATGTGACATTTGTAACAAGAAGATAATTAGAAAATATTAAGAAATGTTTTAGTAATGAAGAGGTGTTCATGGTTGTACATTTCTTAATTAAAGTAATGAAGTTATTTTTATTATTTTGTAGGCTGGTGACTTCAGCATTCTACATGATGATTCTATTAAAGTCTCCGAGAGAGCATGGTATTTACTTATTTTGTGAATGAGATTAGGATTAAAAATAAGAACTACCTATTTTCTGTGAATAAGGAAACAAAAAAGAGTTGTAGAATCTGTCTGTATATCTCACATTTAACATGACCAATGGGCTCTATGCTGCCACAAGAAATAATTCCCCAGGTAGTATATTAATCTATTAAGTCCTTGTTTCCCTCTCCTCTTAATGATATGATCATCTATAATATGTAAGTAATATTTCATCATTACAAAGAGCTTTCATAATGCTTTTACATATCATTTCATTTATTGTTACAGAAAGAGTACACACTTTTGGCAAAGATGGTGATATGAAATATTTCCATTAACACATTAATGTCCCTCTCAGAACCATCTCAGAAACAATGCAAAACAATGACTAACTAAACAAAATAATAATAATATCTTATTTTTAAATTGTATTTTTTAAAATTATGAATAAAACAAGCATTTCCATAACATAGTAGAATTTTTTTAAAAAGATTGCACATGAAAATGCAAGTGTGTTATATGCAACTTAGTATTCCTTTTGGTTATATAATCGTTATCATGTAAATTTTTTCATTTATTTTCTTCTCTCCCCCTCTCCCACCCTAATACATATATATGTAAATTCATTCTATACATACATCTATTTATCAATTCTTTCTCTGAATTCAGATAGTGTCTTCTTTCATAGGTCCTCTTCAGTTAATTTTGGGATTTATACTAGTCAAAATAACTTATTTGCTCAAAGTTATTCTTAAAACAATATTGCTGTTACTGTATACAACATTCTCTTGGTTCTGTTCATTTAACTCTTTTTTTCTGCAATGTTCTGTATGTTTGTGGAGGAAATTTGGAGAGCCTGGAATTTTCTGACCTACTTCCCCATCTTCCCAAAATCTCTATTATTATTATTAATTACATATTTAAAAACAGGAAGAATATATGTAGCAAGAGGAGATTACACAATAAGTTCTCAATCTAGGCTATTACTGAGACAAACTAAGTTCTCCTATATGATGTACTATCTTAAAATTGTGGAAATTGTTGGAGGCAGCAAGGCTTATAGATCCTGTCTGAGGATCCCTACCTTAGAAATTCCATTCATTATACCTAAATCTCCAATCCCTTCAACTTATCCACTACTATATTCCTCCCTAGTTTATAACATCCCTAACTAAACTCTCAGTTATGTTCCCAGCAGACAGCTAGGTGGCCCAGGATAGAGTACCAGACCTGGAGTCTGGAAGACTCATCTTCTTGAGTTTAAATTTGATCTCAGACACTTACTAGCTATGTGATCTTGGGCAAGTCATTTAATTCTGTTTGCCTTAGTTTTCTCATCTGCAAAATGAACTGGAGAAGGAAATAGCAGACCATTCCAGTATCTTTGCCAAGAAAACCCCAAATGAATTTATGAAGCATCAGTTATGACTAAAACAACTGATCAACGTTTTCTCAGAAACAACTATTCAAAACTTCCTCTGTCCTTAACGTCTCATCATCCTTTCTCTCAGATGACCTCACCTCTTATTCTGTCATCCATCCTGAGCTCTGCCATATTCCATACTCTACACCTAAAAATCACTTCACCCATTCTCTCTTCCTCTGTTCCAGTCACTGAGGACTGGGACTATAAAGTCTTTCACAGGTTTTTTCTTTTTTTAACCATTCTTTGTATACCTAAAGCTCAGCATAATGCCTGGCATGTAGTAAGTGCTTAATAAATATTTGTTGAGGCTGAGCAGCTAGCTAAGAAGTTCTCAAGGGTAACTCCTCTACTTGTAACTTCACTCCCTTTCTATCTTGCCTGCCAGTGTCATTTTTCGGAACTGCCACCTCCACCACCATTAAAAGCATAGGCTCAGGTGTCAATCCTGATGGATAGCCATGCCTTAAGAATGTATCCGCTCAAAAAATACATAGTAGCATGAGTTACTTATGACGAACTCTTTCAGGTGATGATTTGAAGGATGGCCCTGGGGGTAAGACTAGCAAATGGGAACATACAAAATATCCCAATGTTGATCACCATTATTTCTAATTGTGACACCTTTCCTCAGTGTCAGGTGAACAAGAATTAGATCTGATCTATATCTCACAGCCATTTCCATGTAGGAAGAAAAATGACCAACCTCCCCTACTTCCATAAAAAACAGCTTACCAAAAGAAAAATAGTATATAGTCCCAATTATTTCCTCTATATAACAGGCTCTTGACAATGTTACCTAATACACAATATGCTTTCTTCTGGGCACAGCAGTGGCTTCAATAAGCCTCTATTCTAATTGTTGAATTAGAGAATCAGATTCAGAATTATTTTCATTACCTACCGTGAGCAAAACTTAATGCTACATTCTTATCCAAATACAAATGTGATAGAGAAGACACAAGGCAATATGGTCTAGTGGAAATGGATTTTACTGGAATTCAGAAAATCTGGGTTGCAGCTAGTCATGGATCTGTCATCTCGTGATCTGACCTTGGGAATGTCACTTAAACCATCTGCCTCTCAGATTTCCTTTCCTAATTGAAAAATGCAGGTATAGAATTTGTGGATCTCTTAGATTACATTGAACTCTAACATCTTTGAAATTTTGTTTATAGTATCTATTTACTTTTGAACACAAAATTTTTCTTTAAAGCCAATGCAACCGTGAACTTCCTTCTAAATCCATCATATCTAAAAACTATACATCCTATACAATTCTATACATCCTATACAATTAAGAAGCAGAGTGGTGCAGTGGACAGAAATCTGGTCTTAGTGATCTGCTTACATATACTAGCTATGCAAGTCATGAAATCTTTCAGTGTTCTAGGTAACTCTAAATTTCAGTAAAGCATCATTGGTAGTGGGAGTTTCCTCACCTATGAGTTCCTTATACTGAAATTCCAATTTTTACCCATTTGAGACAGTAACTAGTTTGACACTGAGATTAATTTTTATTAATTATTAGAGTTTCTCTTACAGTAGTGCCACAATATGGACAGCTTTCATTGATATAAAGAAAAATAATTCCTAGGTCAATAGTATTAAGTGAGTCCTTTATTTTGTCCAGTGACTCCAGCCAGATAAAGGATTATTTGTAACTTTTTCTCTGCCAGACAACACACTTGGGTATTGAAGGGGAAATAAACTATGACGCGTCATTTAAATATGCTTTGTGGATTTAAAGAATGAACCATTAAGATGGGGACTGTACCCTGGGGTTTTGAACAGTCAGCCTTGGACTCATAAAAAACATGTTACAGCAACACTGTTGGCTTAGAGATGTTTTGGTGTGTTGGTAGTAAACAGCTCCTCTTATTGGATGTGGCTTTATTGCTTTTGGCATGCTATGATTGGAGATGTGTGTGGCTTTCAAGCCAGAAAAGATTGAATTGCTCAGAACAATTCAGACTGGGAGATGTGGACCAAATGAAAGCTTCATCAGCATTTTTCTTCTTTCTAAATGTAAATGTCATGGTGCACTGTCTTATCAATGACGCTCTTTATCATACAGTGTCAGAAGATGCTGCTAAAAATGAATTTCTATTTGTTTCCTTGCTTGAGTTTGAGCAGGAAAATCAGATTTAAACAGTGGAAGACACTGGCACAAAATTTCAATAAAGGGGTAAGACATAAGGACATTTACCAACTGAGCAGGACCAAGTTCAGAACATTACTAACTTTAGGACCTATACTGTGAGGAAAAAGAAAATCAAGTAATCAATCAACAAATGTCTTCAATGTGCCAATTGATGTGTTAGACACTGGTGATAAAAACAAAACAAAACAAAACAAAACACGGGTAAACAAGGGGTGAAGAGATAAACACATCTAAATGTGTTCAGATTATAGACAAAGTAAATGCAAGATAATTTAGTGGGAGGAGGGGAGAGGCTGAAGAAAGACCTCATTTAAGAGCAGGTGATTATGCTGCCAAGGATTTTATACTTGGCACAGTGGATAGCATGCCTAGCCTGAAATCAAGAACACTCATGTTTCAGGTTTCAAATATGGCCTCAGACATTTATTAACTGTGTTTTCCTGAGCACCTATTCACCTTAGTTTCCTCATCTATAGAACAAGCTGGAGAAGGAAATGGTAAATCACTCCGGTATCTTTGCTATAAAAGTCCAAAATGGGGTCATGAAGAATAGGACATGACTGAACAAAAACGAAGGATTTTATGAGGAACAGTTGAGATGGGATTTTATTCCAGCCTTAGAGAACACTCTCCAAATGCGTGGAAATGGGAGAAGGATTATCTTCTGGGAAGACATCAACAAGGCCTGTTTGGCTACACTGTAGAGCAGATAAAAAAGAGTATATGTTACAAGTCTGGAAAGTTGCACTAGAGACAGATTATAAAATACTTTAAATGCAAAATAGAAGGTTCTGCATTTGATCTTAGAAGTAATTGGAACTCATTTAGGCACTGAGTAGAGAAGTGACAAGATTCAACCTGTGCTTAAGAAAAGTCACCTTGACAACTAAATGGGGGATGGATTTAAGCCTTGATACAGAGAAAATATCTAGGAAGCTATGGCCACAATACAGGTGAGAAGTCATGAAGGTCTGAACAGAAGGGGCAAGGAGACCCTATGAGTGGATAGAAAGGATGGATAGAAGAGGTATCTCTGATGTAGTATCTATGAGATAGTATAACTAAATGGATACATGTGGTGAGGTAGATTGAGTAGTATGAGGAGTTCATTAAGTGTGCAAATTCCTTTATGTCTCACACTTAAGAAGCACATATTAAATGTTTTTCCAATTGAATTAAATTCATATTCATTCATCCTAACAACAAAATATTATTTTAGAATGTTTAAAAATGCCATGTCCTTTAAGATCTGGACTCTGGAAGGTGCTACATGCTTTCAGGGAAGTTAGTATCATAATTTTCTTTACATAACATCTATCTTTCAAATTAATAATTCTGTGCAATGTTATCCAAATATTAAAGCAATATTCAGATTTTTTTTATCTTTACCTTCTAATTCCTTGTAACATGTATCTATTGAATATGTAGAAGTAGAATGTCAACTCCTTGAGGGTATGAGAGCTATTTTTTCACCTTTATATTCCCTGTCCCCAGAGTGTGTGTCTGTATGCGTGTTGTATATATTCTTAACAAATACTTGTTGAACTGACCTTACTTTTTATATTTTAAAAAATATTTTAAAAATTTTAAAAAATTAATATTTGTTCTTTAAAAAAATTTTAAGTTCCAAATGCTTTCCCCTCCTCACCACCACGACCCTTAAGAAGGTAAGCAAGATGGGTTTTACTTATGCAGTCATGGAAAACATATTTCCATATTAGTCATATTGTAAAGAAAAAAAAACCCAAAGAAAAACATAGTTTAAAAAAAAAGGATATTTTGATCTGCATTCAGACCTCACCAGTTGTTTCTCTGGATGTGGATAGCATTTTTCCTTATGAGTTCTTTGGAATCATCTTAGATCACTGTATTGCTGAGAATATTTGCCACTCACAGTTGATTACCATGCAATATTGCTGTTACTGTATATAGTTTTCTTCTTGTTCTGCTAACTTCACTTTGCATCATTTCATGTAAATCTTTCCAGGTTTTTCTGAAAGCATCCTGCTTATCATTTCTTACAGCACAATAGTAGTTAATTGTTTAATAAAGAGACCATAGCAAAAAACCAATATAAATATTTTCTGTCAAGATGCCAAAAACGTTACCTCAAGTTTCCCCAGCTATGTTATCAGTTAATTGATTATATTCCAAATGAAATCAATGTAAACCACACATATGAACCAAAGGCCTTGAAGTTGACAGTATAAAACTGAATGACTCCATAATGATTATTTGTGCATACAAACTATTTTAAGACTGCTGGTTTCAGTAAGGGAGAAAACAATGTAGTTCTCGTAAACTTAAACTAATAACAAAAATTATTCTTTCTTTTATTCCAAATGACAACATGCAACAATGACAGTACATACTTTGCAATTGGGAAACATTGTGCCAACAACCTATACAATTGTTCAGTGGCACTTGGGAATAAAGAGAGTTTCAAATTTATACCATTTTGCTTTGAAAATATAATTTATTCAACAATTCATCCAAATATAATTTGTTCTCTAACGCCTAAAATCTGGCAAGCGAAAAATGTACTTACAGTTGTAGTGACAGATTTTATTCTCAGTTTCTGGATTCAAAAACCCTTATTAGGATTCTGGATTTTAGATTTCTGAAATATTTAGCAAATACCCTTGCTCATTCCAATGGAACATTTAACTTTCTTAAGCTGTTAGAAGGCTAGTGGATGGAAGAGAAAGGAAATAAGCATTTATATGTGCCTGCTATGTGCCAGACACTTTACTAAGTACATTTTTAAAAACAAATATAATCTCATTTGATCCTTACAACAACCCAACGAAGTCAATATTATTACTATCTCCATTTTATAGTCAAGGAAAGTTAGACAAAGAGGGGTTCATGGCTTTCATAGGATCAAACAACTAGTAAGTGTTTGAGACTGGATTGGAATTAAGGTCTTCCTTACTGCAGGCTCAGGGCTCGATCCACTGTTCTACCAGCTGTGCTTTTTTTTTTCCTAATTGTATTTTTAAAAATTTGTATTTATTTTAATCATTTCTTTCTGTTTAAGTTTTGAGTTCCAAATTCTCTTCCTCTTTCCCAACCTTGCCGCACCCTCTGAGAAGGCAAACAAAATTATAGGAATTATATACATGAAATCATGCGTAGAATTTCCATATTAGCCATATAGCAAAAAAAAAAAAAGGCAAAGAAAGTGAGAAAAATATACTTCAATTTGTACTCAAAGTTCAACAATTCTCTCCCTGGAAGTGAATAGCATTTTTTAAAAGTCAGATTCCTTCAGAATTAGGAATCTTGGATCATTGCATTGACCAGAGTAGCCAAGTCTTCCACCGGTGATCATCATCACAATATTGATGTTATTGTCACAATGATCTCCCAGTTTTTCTCACTGCACTTTGTCTCAATTATAATAGGTCTCCCCATATTTTTTGTTTGTTTGTTTTTTCCTGAACCTATCCATCCCATTCATCATTTCTTATAGTACGATAATACTCCACTACAATCACATGCCATAACCGTGAACCCATTCCCTAGTTGATGGGCACCCCTTCAATTTCCAATTCTTTGCTACCACCATTAGTTCCCTAGCCTTCAAGAATATTATACTCCAAATCCTCTGCTCCTTCAAGGTAGAAACTGTTAAATTTTTGTGATCTTCACTATGGCTCCACAATACTCGAATGGCTTCATTCTATCTGTTTGCAATATTTTATTTTTGACCTGGAAGCTCTTGAATTTGACTATGATATTTCTAGGAGTTTTCATTTTGTGATCTCTTTTAATGATTAGTGGATTCTTAGTTCATTTAAATTTTTCATAGTTTATATTCATAGTTCAATAAATTTTAAATTATCTCTCCTCAATCTGTTTTTCAGGCCAATTGTTTTTCCAATATGGTATTTCACATTTTCTCCTATTTTTCATTATTTTGACTTTTTTTTTATTGTTTCTTAATGTCTCATGCAGTCATTACCTTCCATTTGGTTAATACTGTTGTGTTTTTTAAGGTGTTATTTTCTTCACTCTTTTTGTACCTCTTTTACCAAGCTGTTAATTCTCTTTTCATAATTTTCTTGCATCATTCTCATTTCTTTTCCCATTTTTCCCTCTAGCCCTTCTTATCTCTTTAAGAAATCTTTTAGTAATTCTTGTTGTGATTTTGATTTTGTCCAACTAGTATTTTCCTTTGTGGCTTTACTTGTAGCTATTTTTAAAATGTTGTCTTCTAAGATTTTGTCTTGCGCTTCCCTATTACGTGGTAATTGCTTTTTTAAGGTCAAGTTTTTGTTTTTCTCATTATTGTTGTTGCTGTTACTGCTGCTATTGTAGTTTGTTCATTTTTTCAGGCTTTTTTTTTTTTTACTTTGAACTAAGTGATAAAGTTGGGCTCTGTTTACTTGGGAGTGGGTAGACACTTTATGAAGCCTCAGGCTTTTGTTTTTTCATGATGCTTTTTTCAGAGCCAGTTCTATGGGTTTGTAAGTTTTTGCTGCTTCCAAGGTGCTGTGATCTGGGAAAAGGGATGATAAGTGCTCTCTTAGTCTATGCTCTGTTCTTTACTCAGGTGGGGTCTCTCTTCCTCTACAGCCATAAGTAATAGCACTCATCTTAGCCTTGCAAATGTCACCAGATCCCTTGCTATCCTTCAAGCACAAGAGCTAGTATTCCTCTCTGTATTAAAACTGTGACCACGGCCCCTGCTCCTCTCTACCCTGGAACCGTGAATCAGAACTGCTATGGGATATAGAGTTGCCAATCAGTGCCAGCTGCACCCAGTGCCAGCAAATGAACCCCTGTAATCTCTGACCAATTTTCCAACCCCCTATTATCTCTGGGCTGAAAGCTCCTGAAGTTGCTGCTGCTGTTGTGACCAGCAACTTGTATTGCTACTGTGTTCTTGGTCAACCCCAACCCCAGTGTCACAGATATCTCCTGTCAAGCTCCTACTTAAGGTGTCTTAAGCTGGAAAATTGTGTCACTCTGATTTTTTGTCTCTGCCACTCCAAAATTTGATTTGAAGAACTATTTTAAAGTTGCTTGGAGGGGAATGTTGGGAGAGTTCAGCTGGGATCCTGCCTGTATACTGCTGTCTTGGCTCTGTTGTTTTATTTGAGGTATCACTTTCAGTAGGACATGTTAAGGTGATATGAAGAAAATAATAAAAATGTCCTTTTCTGTACCTTTTAAGCATACATGTGGGCTGGGCGCAAAGTTGTCTAGCAAGAGAATAATATTAGGTCTTCAAAAAAACAAAACAGAGATGAGACCTTGACTACGTACTTTGTTATCTTTTTTTTTCTTTGTATTGGTGAGTGTAGAGCAGACTACTGCATAAGCATAGATTTCATTAGCTGTTAATGAGAATTTATGTGCACATCTCCCACATACTACTTTAAAGTATATAATAATGTTAGTGCTAATGGGAGTGCAGGAGAAATATACAGCAAGTTGATACCACATTGTTTTGGCTGCTGGGCAGCACGGAGCTGAGCTCAGGAACTGAGGCTGACACTCTTGTTACATGCTGTTCTGTACTAATGAAAATCTTTTGGTTTCAAGAGAAAGGGAATAAACTCCCAGCTATTTTCAATTACTTCAGCTCTTTCCAATGATTACCTTGGAAAACTGTCAAATATGACTATGAGAAAATATTCCTGATGTCATTATGGAAACTACACTCTAGTACATAGCATGGAGACTCTTTTTAGCCTAATAATATATTCATGAATATTCTTCACTTTTTAATACTACCATTATGAGTTTTTCCTTTTTATGAACTGGAATTTGCTTTATACTAGATGTTTAAATGTAGCACTTGGTGAAAGATTAGGTTTAAAAAAAGCTTGCATGAGTGTGTGTGTGTGTGAGAGAGAGAGAGAGAGAGAGAGAGAGAGAGAGAGAGAGAGAGAGAGAGAGAGAGAGAGAGAATTTTCAAAATTTCCATATCAGGAATACTACTAAGGAAAATTATATAGAAGAAATAGTTCTAGATTGAGAATCAGCAGATTTGAGTTCTAGTCCTGCCTCTGCTACTAATTAGGCAAATCACTTAACCTACCTAGACCTCAATTATCCACACCTGCAAAAAAAAAAAAAAGGAGCTGAAATAACTGACTTTTTTTGTATGGTTGTGTGTCCTTTTCATCTCTACTATTTTATGGTTCTATGACAAGGTGGGCATATATACACTAAAAGAAAGAATAGCTTTGATATCTTAAGAGGAGCAAGGAGTAATGTGTCAAAAGTTATCTTACTCAGGATTTCTACCTTATCTTATTTTTGTGAACTTTTAGGTGCTAAAGAATAATATAGATTCCTATCCAAAAATAGCCTCACTAATGAGTCATAAAAGATCCCTGAGTATAGAATAATAGGACTGAAAGAAACATTAGAAATTATCTAGTCCAACCCTCTTAATTTTATAGATTAAAAAGAAAAGGTAACTGAGGCTTAGATGCACAAGCTTTGCTTATAAATGTCTGAATAAGGTTGCTTGACAATTTATTCACTTCTGTTTTATTTCTGGAAGTGCATTTTTATTGATATCTTTTGTTTTTATATCACCAATATTTCCCCCTGTATCACTCATATGCTTTGCATATTATCTAGCACATTTTGAGACTGAAACCTCTGTAATAGCCAAACTTGTCTTCTTGTGAACCCTGTATCTCCAGTGCCTTATATCCAATCCTTGCTGTCATGCTTCTTTGCATTTATTCAATATGTCTCATATTCAATAACAATGAGTCTGTTCCAGAAAATTTGATGATTCCATATCCTCCCTTTATATAATTTACAGATGAATAGCTACCTCCTCTATTATCGAATCATAAATAGAAATTTCAGTACCCAGGATAAATTAAATGGAGTTTGAAAGCAAGTGGGCATGGGATGTTGAACCTAAGATATGCTATTTCTATTTATGGTTAAGGTAGAATGGAGACAAAGGCCATTGGAGTTGAGAAAGATTATTGTTGCCTAGAAGGAACTTTAAAAGTTGTTGTTGGTTTTTTTTTTTTCTATTCCAACTTCTGCTTTTTATAGTAAGAAAATTTAGGCCCAAAGTTGAGATGAAGTACCCAAGTTCTTATAACCAGGAATTGACAGGTGTGGGATATGACAATATGAACAAATGAAGAGGAGAAACTCCAGAGGTAGGCCATTCCACTTTTGGATAGCTTTAATTGTTTAAAATCTTTGCTCCCTTCATCCCTCATTCCACCTGTACTCCCTGATATGGAGCCTAAATTTGCTTCTTGGAAACTTCCACCTATTCCTCCTACTTTAGCTCCACCAGGCCAAACAGAACAATTCCTAACTCTTTTTCTATATGAGAGTCCTTCAAATACTTAAACATAGCCATCTTTCCCACTCGTGTTTTCTCTTGCTCAGATGAAACATACTTTCTTCCTTCTACCTATCACTTTGAAGATAAGTGTTTAGGGTACATACTGTGGCCTCTCCCCAATCACTTAAACAATGGCATGTCAAATTAGTATAACTGTGGAGGACAGTTAGAAGGGAAAACATTCATAAAGGGGCAGCATGAAAATCGAAGACTATGCGCCTAAGAGAGCTGTATTACCCTTTGTCTCATCCATTGAATCATAGATCTTTTTTTTTTAGCTAAAAGGGACACTATGGGTAATTTAGTCTAATCCTTTGGTTTTCCAATGAGAAAGGAGTTCTAGAAAGGGAAAATGGTAATATTAAGTCAGGGAACTAGTAAGTGGCATACCAGGGACCAGAACTTAGGTCTCTTGACTTACAGTTCAATATTCTTTTAAACGTATGCCACATTATGTAAGGAAAATAGTTGATTATAGGTTGATTAGACGTGGAACTTCATGTAATTTACTTAACGTGATTGCATAAATGTATGTATAAAATCCTGAAAGTTTTTTTTTTTCCACATAAACTGGCAGACTACCTTCTCCTCTTTTAGGTTCCTTGCTGAGTAATTATATAGCTTCCAGTCACCATAATAACATGGTCCTCCCTTAAAGCTCATAGTCTATAGATATGACCTCAGATAATTGTGCACCAGGAATTATTCCTCTTATTTAGAATATTTAAAAATTGGTATTATATATTTGGAAATATGCCAACTTGAAGGAATATATGTGGATAGAGCTCTTGGCCTGAAGTCAAGAAGACATGAGTTCAAATCTAGCCTCAGACACTTACTAGATGTGTGACCTTGGACAAATCACTTAACCTCTATTTGCCTTAATCTACTGGAGAAAGAAATGGCAAGCTACTTCAACATCTTTGCCAACAAAACTCCGTGGAAAGTATTGGCATGCTGTTGTCTGTGAGGTCATGAAGATTTAGGCAGGACAGAATGACTGAATAACAACAAATTACAAGACCAAGACTTAATATATTTTGATACACTATGAATGAAGCAGTTGAGTAAATGGCTATAAAGAATCATTGTATGGTGGAGAGAATGTTGGACTGGAAATAGTACAGCTGAGTTTTGTTTTTTTTTTTCCCCCTGCCTCAAAAACTTACTGAATTTGTAAAATACAGTATGATTCTCTTCCCTTAAATTTGAAAGGAAGGATTCAGAGTGATCTATAAAAGGTCCCCTCAAGCTCTAAACAATGTATTATTCTTTGAGGAATAACATCTAAGATACAACTCTATAGTACATCTAAAGTAAGCATAGGTACAATATCACCAGAAGGGATGATTTTTATTTCTGGACACATGGGTATACAGTCATGTATGTGTTCAAACATTATTTGGATGGGCCTCCATGCTTGAAATCCTGCTATTTCTCAGTATGTGGCAGATGCTGGTATTCTGCGGATAAGTTAGCAATATCAGGTACTGGAGGACAAAGCAATAACTAAGAATTCTGGTACCTCAAGCAGCAAAGTATAGAAAAAGAGGACCATTAGTGGAAGAAAGAAGCCTCTCTAAATGTTTTTGCCATAGAGCAAAGTCCCAGTTACTCTGCCCTAGTTTCAGCTCCGCCAGAAGAGGAGGTCACAGGCAGAGGACAAGGTTTACTTTTAGGAAATGAGAAACTTTCCTGCAGCAATGGAACTCCATGCCCTGGAGATGAAGGAACACAGGCAGAAACAAGAGAGAATAATGGGTTATTATGGATACTCCAGAGTAATGTCTCCATGGACTCAGTTCTTCCTAAGTGAGAGCCAGACATTTCAGTGACACAAAGTTCAGGCCTTCATTGCCCTGCCAATTCCAATATGTCACTGCTACTCTCTACTGAAGACCTGTAAACAATAGTTTTTCATTTCTCAGGGAAGACAAAGGTGGAGGTTAAGGGGAAGTTAGGAAAGAGGTCTTCCCAACTCATTAAATTTTGCTAAATTAAAGAAAGGAGGAAAAGCCTGAAGATAGGAAGATGGCAGATATCCACAGATTTCCATAAGGGTAGGGTGGGAAAGGGCCTTATTAAAGTACCTTCTTATGAGATGCTGTGGGTGGTGGCTGTTTCTAACTTCCACTCTCTTAAATATGTTTCCATCTTGCTGTCTGTACACATCAATGATTTGTGTTGCTGTCGCTGTTGGCATAGCAGGAGGTGTAAATATATTTTTCAAATCCTCTAGGGGGCTGCTGAAGTCTCCCCCCTCCTCCACTTGAAGATTAGTTCAAACTGCAGCCTCTCCCTCCTTGGCGGATTTCCATCCATGAGCTAAAACCAGTCACTCTCCATCTGGCATTCACAGTGATGAAACCTAGACAAACCCAGGAAAGATGGGGGGAGAAGAAAGAAAAAAAAATCAATGTTTTACTACTTGTAGTTTTCAACACCATGCTGAAGCTATAGGGAAATGTTATTGGATCTGCCTTTTACAATTGTAGAACCAGCAAAAGCTCTGTTCTCGTACATGCCCATATGCAAATCCCATCCTTCCTAATGGAAATCACACATGTGCAGAAAAAAATGGCTTGTGTACAAAGATGAGGAAAGGGTCCTTGCAAAAGCAACTAAAATCTTATTCTGTATGCCTAGGCATTTTTCTAAGTATGGTCTCCATGGTTCTAAGCAGCCACCTGGAGATTTACTTTAATTTTCAGATAGCTCTCAAGCTTAGAAAGGAAAGGAAGTCTTTGCAAGTTGATAATATGTGCCCACTGAGGTTTAAATCTAGTTAAACAGAAGGAGTCACTGCTCTCTGGGTCTTTCTTTCAAAGACAGACAACAGTGACAAAGGCAGACAGAGCAAAGATCTACCTGCTGGAAGGAGACACCTGGAAACAGAGCCTGAAGGAAATTCAGAATTCTCCCTTGAATAGTTGATGCCTGCATATTCAGGAAATGACTGGCAAATAAAGAATATGAATTACTGAGGGCCTTTACTTTCTTCATTTTCTTTCTTTCTTGTACTTCTGTGAAACTAAGCAAGGAAGAGAAACTCACTAAAATTAAAATAAAAACTATGTATTTCCATTTATCTTTGCTGTGGGAAGTTATAATAATTGAGGAAAATGTGACTGCTGGGAATATTACTGTTTTGCTTTAAGACAAGTATCCCCCTCCACCTTCACAGATCATCGTCCCTTCATTTACTAATACAGAGATTCTTAACATTTTTTTTTTGTTGTTATTCCATGCATTCCCTTGGCATACAGTCAATTCTGTGAACTCCTCAGAATGTTTTTAAATGAATAAAGTATATAAAGATGTATGTTTTTTAAGTTCATGAACCCCAGTGGTAATGTCAAAACTAAGTGCATGAATGGATGAATGACCAAACAAACAAATAAACAGATTAATAAATAGAAGTCACTACCCAGTAGTCCAAGTTTTGGCAATAGGACCTTCTAAACTTAGCAACGGGCAGCTAGGTGACACAGTTGATAAAGTGCTGGGCCTGTAATCAGGCCAACTCATCTTCCTGAGTTCAAATCTGGCCACAGACACTAGCTGGGCAAGTTACTTAACCCTGTTTACCTCAGTTTCCTCATCTGTAAAATGAGGTGGAGAAGGAAATGGCAAATCACTCCAGTATCTTTGTCAAACTTCAAATTTGGTCACAAAGAATCAGACATGACGGAACAGCAATAACAAATTTAACAGACCTGGTCCTCAGGAAACAAAAATTACAGACCAATGCCAGGCCTATACTTGAGGCCCCCGTACCTTGGTAATGACTTTCAGAGCTAACTTCCCCCTGGCACAGTCTTTGAGAACATAGGGTCATCTTCATGCCATGAGACACTGGATCATGGCTTTATTGGAGGATAGGGAATATTACATTACTACTAATAGTATTTTGTCCTTATATATAGAAGCTCATTTTTGCCAAATAGCCCAGAATATTTTTATGTGCATTAGTTTATCTGGTGAGGTGCATAGAGGATGATATGGTTATTCTGATGGTATAAATAGTAAAATGAGAAAGATACAGAAGCAAATGGTATGATTTTTGAGCAAGAAAGGACAATGAAAATTTGTGAAAAATTCCTTATTTTATAAAAGGCAGTATAATTTAGTAGATAGAATTGTGGTTTTGAAATCAAGAAGAGCTAGGTCAAATCCTACCTCAAGTATTTTCTGGCTGTATTACTCTGGTCAAATCCCTTAAACTTTCTGGGCCTCAGTTTCCTTATATGTTAAATGAGGAGGCTGGCCTCTATGACCTCTAAGGTCACTTTCAGCTCTAAATTTATGATCCTATAAATGTATTAATTTTATTTGATGGTTAGAGAAAGAAATTAAGATGCTGAAGAAAGGCTAAGGTAGTAATTTTATATCATATAATTAGTGTATGGTAGAAAGCCAGGGTAGCACCCAGATCTCCTGAATCTTGTTTTAGCATCAATTGACTGGACGAAACTTTCATTTTTACCCTTTAGTGAGGATAAGTCATTGGATTATTGATTGATTAATTCTGTAAACATTAAGTTGTTGGTTATGTACAATGTACTCTTCTGGGATGGAAAGGGATAAAAAAAATATAATAAAGGAGTTTAAATTGTGGTAAGCATGAATAAGCAAGAGCATAGGAAAATATAATGCATTTACAAAAAAATTAAGAAGAACATGAAATACTATGTATCAGCTGAGGAATATAACACTTCTTGGCTTTGAGGACCTGAACCGGGATAGGCTTTACAAAGGAGGTAGTATTTGTTCTGAACAATAAAAGATAAGTAATAGGTGGAAAAGGGAGGGGAGGCTCAAACAACTCCAAGCATAAGGAGCAGGATGAACAAAGGCAGAGGCAGAAAGTCATTGGATAAATTTGACTAGAATATGAAAAGGAATAGAGTGATTTAAGACTATGAAGTACAG
Organism: Phascolarctos cinereus; assembly: GCF_003287225.1. Classification (NCBI taxonomy): domain Eukaryota; kingdom Metazoa; phylum Chordata; class Mammalia; order Diprotodontia; family Phascolarctidae; genus Phascolarctos; species Phascolarctos cinereus. The sequence continues at coordinate 199,212,624 of NW_027555736.1, forward strand.
ACTTGATTCAGTAGGCGATAGGGAGCCATAGAAGAAATTGGAGCGTTAAAGTAAATGATCAAGGTTGAAAATTAGAAAACTTATTTTGGTTGTGGCCTACAGGTTTGTTTTGGAAGCTTCTTTAGGGGAAATATCCCCCCCACCCCATTTTGGGGTTGTTAGTTTTGTTTTTGCTGAATAGATGGTATAGAGTATCTGTAGTTCTTAGTACAGTGGCTCATTTATGGTAATTCCTTGGTAAATGTTTGTCGAATTAACTACAAGGAGTTTGTCATAATGGAGCAGAGTTTCATATGTTTTAGAAAGAGTAATGCCAGAGTGAATGAAAGCAATATATGGAGATAAAATTAACAAGATTTGTTAAATGATTAAATTTGTGGGATGTGAAAGAAAAAGGAGCTGAAAAAGACAGAACTTTTAAATTTATATAACTAAGGGATAGACTGAGATCATTGATAGAGCTATTGAGAGCATTGATGTAAGTGACAAAGAGGAGGCAACATATTTCAGATGAAAGATGATTTCAGATTTAGACTTGTTGCACTGTAGGTACTGATGGGAAGAGATGTGTTGTAGATCATTTAAAATGACTTAGGGTAGTGAGAAAGGGTTAGATCTGGAGCCAAATGATGTGGATTCAAGTCTTGACCTTGCCACTTATCATTGAATCGTAGATCTGGAGCTGGAAAAGACCTTATAGGTGATCTAGTTTAACCCATTCATTTTTACAGAAGAGGAAACAAATTCAGAGATGTTAAGTGACCTGTTCATGAAAACACAGTAGAAAACAATTTGAACCTACGTCTTCCTGGTTCCTAAGCCATTTCTCATCTACTAAACCACACTACCTCTTGCCATCCTGCTTCTGATCAACTACACCAAAGGTGTCAAACTTGGAGATGGAAAACTTCCAAGTGCCACTAAACTGAAATGTAATTGGAAAATCTTTAACAAAATAAATTTTGAAAATATAATACAATATAGATAATGTTAATTTGTGCTTTTGTAGCTCAATATGTGGCCAGGAGGGATTGTTTCTATTTCAATTTGACACCACTGCACTATTACCCCACGTTACCACCACCTGTGTGATCTCAGGAAAATTACCTCACTATGCTTTAGTTTTCTTATCTACATGAAAGGTGAGAAATGCTTGAATATTTTTTTTCCTTTTAAATAGTGTTTTTTTTCCAATTATAGGTAATAATAATTTTAACATTCATTTTTTTAAATAAAATCTTGAGTTCCAAATTTTTCCCTCTTCCCTCTATTCTCTTCTTTCCCTCTCTCTTCCCTAAGAGGGTAAGCAATTTGATATAGGTTGTATATGTGCAATCATGTAAAACAAATTTCCTTCTTAGTCAGTTGTAAAAGAAGAAACAGACCAAAGGGAGGAAAAAACTATGAAAAAATTTTAAAAAAGTGAAAATAGTATGCTTCACTCTGCATTCACACTCAGTTCTTTCTCTGGATGTGGATAACATTTTCCATCATGAGTCTTTTGTAATTGTCTTGGATCATTGTATTGCTGAGAAATGCTAAGTCAGTTACAGTTGATTATCACACCGTGTTGCTCTTATTGCATACAAAATTCTTCTGGTTCTGCTCACTTCACCTTGCATCAATTCATATGTCTTTCCAGATATTTTTGGGATCCACCTGCTCACTATTTCTTATATTCTTAAAGAGTTCTAAGATAACTTCTAGCTCTAATTCTACAATCCAATCTTCCTTTGATTTCATGAAATTTGTGGATAAACCTAAGAAGAGGGGGCAAGGTTAGAAATGTAGATTTGGAAATCATCCACAAGAGATTTTATTTGAAGATATAAGAATGAAGGAAATCAACTTGGGAGAGGGTTTAGAATGTAAAGAAGAAACAGTTTCAAATATTTGGAATAAGCTTTAAGTACCGTGACAGAGAAATTTATGACTTTTTTTCATTATGAATAGAAAGCTGAGATTTTATCCACAAAATTATGTGAAAAAAAAATTTTTTAAAAGCAAACAACAAATGAGAATTATGTTCTTTTTCCTCTGCATGCCCCACCAACAAATGAACACAACTTTGAAATGTATGTAAAAACAGGCAAATAATTGTTATAACCTCTATGGGCATATTTCCAACCATAAATGCACAGAAAAAAGGTAACAGTTGAATTCATCTAAAGACACAAAGTTTGGCCCATCTAGGAGAGCTTTAAGTCAGTATGCTAATTAGAGGAGTGCCATTGAGGAGGTGGCTTCAGTTTTGTCACAGTGCTCATCTTGATTTAAATAATTCTCTGAAAACAAAGCATCTTTTTAAGAAGTAGGCCTGGAAAGGGAGGATGCAGGGTGAGTTTCTGGACCCTATATCAGAGTACTGGTGGAGCCAAGGTTTCAGAAGGTGCCATCTCAGGAACAATTCTCTTATGAATAGATTGGGGCATGTGCTTAGCTCTGACAGAATTGTTCTTCTAAAGCTTACATGATTCAATCATATGAAGTAGGGCAAGCAGCACAGAGTTATGGTCACACATAGTTTTTATGTCACTAGGTAAAAGATAGCATACTGAGAGACAAAGTAGTGTTTATTCATAGATTGAGAGGACCAAGGCACCCTCTCATTCTCTCCCTTTTCATCTCCTGAGGGAATCCCTAGTTTGGAGCGTGCCTTTGTGCCTTCTATATTATTTCAACCACCGGCAGTAAAATTTCTGAACATAAAAAAACATTTTTAGGTATTCTCTTCATTCATTAAATCACTGTTGAATTTGAGTACAGGATCTTATCTACTTTTAAAGGTTTAAGAAAAATATGCAGTTCTCAGAAGTTGAGATAATATTATATTATATAACCAGCCTAGACTATGAAAGCAATGAACCACTGAATGTTGCTGTGCATTCTTCCCTCCCCCCCAACTCAATGGCATCTAGTAAAATGTTTGGTGTATTGTAGGTGTTCAGGAAATGACTAGTTTATGAAATAGATTAAATTGAACATCATCTATTAAAGTGAATTTATTTTCTAAAAAACCTCAAAGGAAAGAAGCTTCTTAGTTTGAGAGCCAAAGTCTCCCTCCTCAGGAGTCCTTTTATATATACTACCTTTGACACGAGGCTTTCCCCATGTCCCCCAGGTTCCTGAGGCTTCCCCCCCCCCATATTACCTCATATTTAATTTGAATACATTTTGCATTTACATTTACTTATATGTACATGTGATGTTTCCCCAGAGAGAATGGAAGCTTCTTGAGGTTAGGAATCATTTTGTTTTTGTATTTGTGCCTGGCACTTAGAGGATAATTAAAAAAATATGTATTGATTGATTGACACTATGATCTTCCTGGCCATCCATCCAAATACAACCTTCCTAAAAAGGTTGAGAAAAGTTATTCTTTGTTTTTTTTTTATTATATTAATAACCAATTATTAAGTTGGGATTGAGGCTTTCTCTCTTTCTTTCCTCATTCAGGGACCAGCCCCTGTATGCCAATCTGCCAGTCTCTGAAGGAAATGGCAGATAGATGAGATTGCCCTAATCCCACATACTCCTCCGTCTTGGGAAGGATCTCACACAAGTAGGAGAATTTACTTCTGTTTCGAGCGAAAACAGAATCTAATCTAGGCAAATTCTTGTCCCAAAGCAAGGAGCCCATGTCCTTGCACCCCTCCATTGGAGTTTAGTGTGTCCTAGCTCATGAAGGAGAAAACTTACCAGAAGGGTCTGGGTGGAGATGGATTCCTCTGCTGAGTTTCACGACCAAGCCACGTTCTCAGCTGGAAGAACTGAAGACTTCTAGCCCACCACCTCATTTAAATGTCCACCAATCAGGGTTTATTTCTCCTGTCAGGGGCATTAAATTTCAAAAAAGTATTTAAGACATTCAGTGTCTCTATCAGGTATTTTTGGTTAATGAGAGAAACCACTGACGAACAATTTATTATTACTTAACCTAATTAATAAATTGATTATTAATTACCCATAAATTCTCTCAGGGTTTTTCATTCATCACAAGGTAAATCTCCATATAGACAGGCAGACTTGATCCTGACGACATCCATCTTTCCTTGAGCATTGTTCTTGTTCTGTTTTATGGCTTGATTTATAGCTAAATGTTCATCATTTGTGGATATGAAATGGCCCCACTCTCTCTCAAATGTAATCTTCCTTAATAGAGGGAAAACTTTTGTTTATTCTTTGTATCCCTAGTGCCTAGAACAGTGTCTTGAATAGAGTAGGCAAAATAAACACTCAAGGAATTTAATTGAATTATGATAACCTGATGTGGATGATATCCAACATAGCTCTTGCTCTCAGTAGGAAGCAGTGTTAATATTTTCTCCTTAGAGAACTCAAATTCTTGTTCACCCTCCAAGCTGTTTGATGCTGTGTAAATTCATTGACAAAGTTATTACTTACCATATTACATAGAAAATGATTGCTCAGATGATTGAGCATTTTGCCAGTGGTGGTTATTGGTGCCAATGCAGGACAGTGAGAGTTGTTATGAAATAGGTAATGCCCATTTTAGTAGATTCAGGCCCAATATTGTATGTTCTGTTAACATATCAGAATTAGAACTTTCAAGAGTTCATGGACAAATGGATATAAAGTTTCTGCAACAAAACACTGAAAATCTGATGTTTTGAAAAGTTTCTAGCTTCATTAACATCACTATTGCATTGAAATTGGAAATGCAATTATGTCCAGAATAATGTTCAGAAAAGCTATTTGAACATGTGCTGTCATCCTGAGTGGTACAGTGGAAAAAGCAATGAACCAGAAGCCAGTAGACCATTGGACCCACCTCAATCATTAATTATCTGTGGCACCTTGAGCAAGTCATTACGGGAAAACAGATATTATATTAATATAAGAAGCAACTTGGTAATAATCAGAGCTGCTAAAAAACAGAATAGATTGGGAGGTTCTAAGGTCTATAATAAAAGAAGTGTTCTAATAGGAAGTATACTGTAGGGATGCTGGACCAGATGACCTCTGTATTTCTAGGTAGCCCAGTGGGTAGAGTACAGGGCCTGCAGTCAGAAAGACTCATCTTTCTTTCTTTTTTTTTTTTCAAGCTACTTCATCTTTACTACATCATACTTTTGGCAAACAAATCAAGGTGCCACAGGGTTTAGTTCACATTCATATATTCACCGGATCTTTGTTCAAATAAATAGGGACTCCTCTTTTAAATAATGATCTTCTCACACTCTGGCCAGTCTAAGAGGAAAGGAAAAGAAATGACTGCATCCAGGGAAGAGTCACCAATCACACATGAAGCTTACAGGGAAGAGATGACAACTGAATTGGGACTGACAATGGACACCTTTTTACTCGGAACTAAGCCAGGCCCCTAGGTTCACGGAACACTTGGCCGCAGGTACACACCTGATTTCCAACTAGTGAGGAGCCCTAAGCAGGGTAGGATAAGACGTGCAGTCTTCAGCTCTGGGCCTAGGCAGTCCCTCTGGGCACAGGAGGGAACCTCAAGGCCCCCTAAAAGCGTGAGTTAGGAATACAAGGGAGCCAAGCCAAGCAGTCATTTGTATGTTTTCTCCCCAGCTGAACAGCTTCCCTTTATTCTCTCTCCAGCAGTTCTAGGCATTGCAGGCTCATGATCCAAAACCACCAGAAAGTGGTGGGATATAAAAGAAAAGATAGTAGGAGTATGAACAGGTGTGACACTCCAAAGGGACGGGAACGGAAAAGATGGGACTCCCGAGGGCATGCCACCACCCAATCTTACGGTCACACTGGAAACCCAGACTGGACTAGACAGCTGGAGAGAGATGAGAGTGGTGACCGAATTTGGGGAGGGGCTGGAAGGGGACCCTTGGGGGGATGAGTTCAAGCCACCTTCCTCCCAGGTCTAGGAGATAGACAGACCTCTGCTGATCTGTGCTGGGAGGAGCCACAAGTGTAGTCCAAAATGAATGAAAAAATAAGAGTGCTGGGTCAAAGCTGAGGAGGTGGTCAGGAACAGTCCCTTCCTTGATGGGAAGCTGTGTTAATGCAATAGGAGTAAAATGGAAATGGCAACTTGAGTGCAAAGTCCCACTGACGAAGGTGGAGGAGAGGGGTCAATGCCTCTAGGCCACCTGGAACTCTCCCAGGCTTCTCTCCCCTGCTTCTCTTCATGCCTGTTGCTTCTAACTACACACAGGCCTAGAGGAAAGACCAGGTCTGACAAAAGCCTCCCCACCAACTCCAGACTCATCTCTGGGGGAGTAAGGGAGCAGGTGAGTGATGAGGACACTGCAGGTGCATCTACTGGGTCTTCTTGTTTTCTAGGGGGTAGTACGGAGGTGGTGAGGGCTGGTCTGTGAGCATGTAGACGTTATGGGGATTGACAGGGTCGTAGTAGGTGCTGGCAGCAGCTTTGGCAGCTTTTGCGTCAGTTGCAGGAGTAGATGGCACATCAGGGCCACCAACTGGTGGCTCCATGGGTCCAGGATACAGAGTGGAGGTGGTGGGGGGCTGCATGTACCCTATGGCCTCATCCATCATGGGAGGTCCTGGATAAAAGTCGGGTGGAGGTGGTAGCTTGGAGGGATAGCTTGGAGGGTTTGGGTACATTCCATTGGCAGCTGGAATAGGAAAAGCATGGGCTCCATTGGGCACGTAAGAATACCCATAAGCTCGATTGGGGACTTCACCTCTGGAGGCTTGGGCAGCCACCTGCTGCAAAGGTCATTTTGTATACAGCTGATCCTTCCCAGCCACCTCTTGTTTTGCCCTGCACTGTTCCCCTGATGTAATTTGCACCAAACACAGGCTGCTTGATCTCACAGTCCCTCATTAGGTAAAATGGCATCATGAGTGACTCCATGGAGTCCTATCCCTTCGACAGAAAGAGAGCTCTGTAAGGAGTCAAATACAGGCTGCCTTTCTCGGTGCCTTTGAAGGCATCTGTCATACGATCCATGTCACTGAAGAAGCGCTCCACATGATCGATTATAGGTCATTAGAATATTCTCCGTGTTGTTGACGATCACTCCGCGCCCGAGTAGTTCCTGTTAAGCACCGTGGCCGGGCCACACAGACGCCCAGCTCGAGCCTCTGACAAGACTCAACTGTCTTACAACAACACCAACAAATGCTCAGATACTGTGAATCTCTCTAGGCTTTGAATTCCTATCTATAAAATAGGCAGTGAGGATCAGGATATGCATGGGAAGAAATAAGACTATGCAATCCCTAAGGTCATTACTACTGGTAATAATTATGTGATTCTATGAAACATCCACACCAAAGAACCTAACTTTACCATGAATTAATCAGTGACATTTTAGCCTTTTTGCTAAACTTTATCAATACCCTTTTGTATCATAATACATTCTTAATAGTACTCTTTCACTCTATATTTTTATTGTTGCAAAATGTCTGGAGAAAAACAAAACAGGCAATTCAGCATAGATGGATAATTCATTCTCATTTCTCAACAAATATTAGGAACAGTGCAGAGATGCATGAATAATACTGGGATAGCTGGTAATGGAATTTTTGTAGTAAAGGACTCTGGATGAGGAATTAACAGAACTATTATAGGTCCCAACCTGTAATCACACATCATACTACTGTTATAATTTAATTAAACCAGAATGCTGTGTAACTAAACTTTCCTCAGCATAAGGAGTCCTTCAGAATGAGGAAAAGCAATGAATAATATTGTCCTTTGTTAGGACCTAACCAGACAGAGCCGTGTTGCCAATGAGAAGCGTCCTGCCCATAAGGAAAACATTCAGAATGCACAAGATCTATAATTTTATCACAAAATGTGCAGAAAACTTAAAATTACATGTGGGGAGAAGAGAATGGGGTGAGTTATCAATTTCAAAAAAAAGAAAAGAAGTGGTAATTTATATATAGCCACTTCATGTAAAGAACCCACTATGCTTATGCAAATATAAAAAAGGACCTATAATTTGTTCAGAACATGGACCTTCTTCCATCAATGTAAATTATAACCTATAAATTAGTTGCTAAGTCCCAATGGTATTGCTTGAGACAAAGAAAGGGTGATTTACTAGACCATGGTCACATAATTAATGCATGTCAGAGGCAGGATTAAAATTCAAGTCTTCCTGATTTTATACCATCTTCCCATGACATTCTGTTGCCACTACTGCTATTAATAGATTTAGAGCTGGAAGTGAATTCAGATGTTATCTAATCCATTCCCCTCCATTTTACATATGAGGAAATGCAATTTTAGAGAGGCAAAGTAGTTTACCTAGGTACTAAATGACAGAGTTGTTATACAAACTTAAGTTTGCCAATTCCAAATCTAGATCTCATTCCATGGTACAAGTTATAACATCAAAATAAACCTTATTCCTAGTACCTGAGGGAGGTAATCAGTACAGTGATCACAGTACTGGACCTAGAAAAAAGATATGGTAAGTTCAAATGCAGCCTCAGACATTTATTTTGACTCTGCAGCAAGTCACTGAGGCATTTGTTTGTCTCAATTTCCCCATCTGTAAAATGTGGTTAACAATAGCCCTATCTCCTAGGGTTGTCATATGGATAAAATGAGATTATATTTGTAAATCACTCTGCCAGTCCTAAAACATTATTTAAATGCTATTATTATATAATAGAAATCAAAATATAGCAATCTCCCCAGCCCCATTATTTTAGTGGCAAATTAGATCTGTCTAGTAGTTTAAAAAATCAAATGAATTTAGATTTTTTTTTTTTAGTGAGGCAATTGGGGTTAAGTGACTTGCCCAGAGTCACACAGCTAGGAAATATTATGTGTCTGAGGCCGGATTTGAACTCAGGTCCTCCTGAATCCAGGGCCGGTGCTCTATCCCCTGCACCACCTAGATGCCCCAAATTTAGATTTCTTTAAAACAAAAAACAAAACTGTCATGCATTTAGTCTCAGTTTCAACTTTTCTATGAAAAAGAAACTCAGGAGTTGGCATGCCAATATATTCCCATAGAGCTTAATTGGCATATTTTTTTTTCCTTTTACCTACCAAGTTATTTCTGATCTCTTTTTAAGCATATCAGAATACCCATTGGCCACAGTGGAAAAGCTTTGCTGGTGGGATGTAATCCAAACAAGAAATAGGAATACACAATGAAGAGAAGAGAGGTTTACCTTGAAACAGGGCAAGTAATAACTCGGCTGAGAAAAAAAAATCATAGCTAATCTTTAAAACCAACTGTATGTATAGGTTAATCAAGAGAAACTGATAAGGTTCAGGATAGCTCTGCAGCACTTTCCCCCTTAATTTTTTTCCCCCCAGTCTGTCAGCTTTGCACAGGAATACGACTTGAGAGATTTGCTTTGGATTCACATGCTTCTGAACATCCTTTAGTGGCTTGGTTCACCAAACAACATTAATTACTCCCCAACAACTGTGATTTGGATGCAGGCAGTCAGAGGGCTATCATTGCTCATTAAAAATAATAATGTTTACATTTTCAAAATCTACTATGATGCTCCAGTTTGGTTAAATGTCATTATGTAGGTTTTAGAGGCAGGGAGAACCTAGGATTTGATTGAATTTGATTCAATTTAACAAATTTTGATGAAGTACCTAATATTTTCAAGGCACTGAACTAGATGCTAGGGTTACAAAGGCTTACAAAAAAAGTCCCTGCCCTCAAGAAGCTTACATTCTACCAAGGGGAATACAACATGTATACAAGTAAAAAAAACAAGTCCATACAATGTAATACAAAATGATTGCAAGAGGGAGAGAGTTCTAAAAACTAGGGGAAATCAGGAAAGGTTGGACATAGAAGGTGGCACCTGACTGTGCTTTGAAGGAACCTAGGGATTCTATGAGATGGCAGTAGCATAGAAATTTCACTTGTTCAAATTTTTCGTTATTTCAAATGGATGCTGTCCTGATTTGGAGGATAGAAATAGGCACTGCTGTTGCCAAACTTGACGAAAACCCCAAGCTGTGTCAAAGACACTCTTTGAATTCACATAAAACAGTTTTATGTGACTGTTCACCAACTCCCCTTCACTGGTCATGATCTGCCTGTGGCAAACTGTTTCTCCCTGGGACCCGAGAAGATTACTCCCGCCGATACTCTTCTGACAGTGTGAATATTGACTTGCACTTATAAAGGTCAAGCAGTTCCACTAGTTAATGGGAGTGAGAACAGCAGCTCCAACAAGTCTCTTTGAAAGGAATTTAACCTTCAAATTGCAAAGTATGCTGCTCTGGGGAGCCAATTTTTTGGCAACTAACGAAACACTTGCTTCTCGTTTTTCCAAAAATACCAACAGGGGTCAGAATATTAACATTACAAAAGAAAACAGACTCGCCATGTAGCAGACAGTTTGTCTATGAGAACGTCATCCGGAAAAGGCCTTGTTATTTTTATTATTTAAAGAGAGTTGGTTACAGAGAAGGCACTCTCTAGGCCTTTAACTTTCCCAAATGTATAATAGTCCTTTATGCTTTTAAGAACCATGTGCTGTAAGATGATAAGCCGCTTCATATATTTTTCTCAGCATCATTCTGACATAAGATCAAGAAAAAGGTTCATTCCCACTGGAGCACAGCATCTTTGCACCTACCCTTTGAAAAGTCCTTCGCCTTCTGTTATTGTCTTGTGACTGAGTTCAGGGCAGACTGACATAATTTAAGGTCTCTGGGAATGTGGCCTATCTGTTAATAGCAGTGTCCTGAAGTACAATGTAAGAAGGATGGGAAAGAGAAAAACAGGGCTGAAAATGAGAATGAGCCTTCACTTTTCATCCTGATGGAAAGTAAAACCAATATTTTTAATTTTTAATAAAACACATTTATATCATGGCACCAGCAGCTGAAAGATTGTGCTGCATATAAATGAAGACGATTCCCTGGTTTGTCTTGCGCAGCAGAAGACGGGGAGACATAATGATGAAGAGTGCCTTTTACAAGTAATAAGTAGGAAGAAGAATAAGTCCTGGGTGTCTTGGAAAGCAAAGCTTTCTTGATTCTGGAACATATTTTAGAAATGGCATTATGGCTTTCACCACTGTAAGTTTGACATCAGCTAGATTTTGGATTGTGCTAAAATCATCCTTAATGTCCTTTCTGCCTCATCAGTGGGGGACCATTCAAGTAACAAAGTGCCAATCAGGGGCTCTTGTTCCTCTTTAGCTTGAAGATATTACTGTAGAGCTTTTTCTGAAAGCATGATCTCTCTGCTTGAGATGCCCTTTATTATAACTATAGTTAAAGGTCTGCTGGCTTAGCCATTATAAACCCCTAATGTTCTTGACTGCAAAAATTGCTCTAGGATAAAGCTTAGCATACTAAGTTTGAGCCCAGGGGAATTCTGATTTTGATCAATTTAAAGGGGGGAAAAATAGTCATTTCAAGTCAAAAGTGGATAACAAAAATATGAATATCAAAGCTATCTGAGCTGCCGTTTGCTGTTGCTTTGTTATCAATGATTAGCATTGTTAATTAAAACAGTTGCCAAGTAATTATTTCATAACATGAACTAATCATTTTTGTCATTTTGGAAGGGGAAAAGGTAATTACCTCCCCCCCAAAAAAAGAAAAAAAAATGGAAAGTGGGCTATAGGCACAATCATTTTCTTGGAAGAGAAGGTATCATAGGAGGTTTTAAACCCACAAAGTATTCTGAAAACACTACTGGCTTACTTCTAAGTATAGAGTCTTTGCAGTGGGTTTTTCAGTAAGGCAGATGCCTCCTGTATCTGCATTACTCCCTGAACATTCTGTCAGCAATTTTGGAAATTTGATTAACTGATTTGAGCCATCAGGGTCCCCTTCATGTCCAGGTTTGAATGTTGTTTTCAGATGTGGCCCATCTGTTAATAGCAATGACTTTAGCAGGGGCAAGGTCCTCTTGGGGGCTTAATGTTACTAGTGTTGGGATGGGGTGGAAGTGATAAGGAATATAATGTACTAGATAGTCACAGTCCTTCCTGAAAGAGTTAAAAGATTCTTTAATAGTAATTCTTTCAAGAGGAAAAAAAGAACCCACATTGAGAGAATCTGGCTCTTGCTATTTTCTACATAAAATTTCAACACAGAATATGAAAGTGAATGTGTTTAATGAAGTCACTGCTATATTACATTACATGAAAAATTACTGACTCAGTACACGTCCCAGATCTGTCACTTATTACCCATGTGTTCATGGGCAAGTTACCTCACTTCCCTGGTTCTCAGTTTATTCTAATATAAAATTAAAGTGTTGAAATATATGATTTATAAGTTCCCTTCCAGATCTAAAATTAAAGAATGAAGGTCTAGAGGAAAGATCCAATTTTTAAGTAAATAATAATAAAAATCACTAACCTTTATAGAGCTGTTTAAGGTTTACAAAGTACTTTACAGATATTTTATCATCTGATACTCTCAACAATCCTATCAGGTAGGTACTATTACTTTCCCCATTTTACAAATGAAGGAACTGAGACTGAGAGGTTAAGTGACTTGAACAGGATCACACAGCTATTATGTTTCTAAGACGTGCTGGTATTCATAGCTTTAAGTTCACTGTTTTCACCTAACTGCTATGAAGAAAGAAAAGAGTCGAAAAAGGAAGGAAGGAAGGAAGGAAGGAAGGAAGGAAGGAAGGAAGGAAGGAAGGAAGGAAGGAAGGAAGGAAGGAAGAAGGAAAGAAGGAAGGAAGGAAGGAAGGAAGGAAGGAAGGAAGGAAGGAAGGAAGGAAGGAAGGAAGGAAGGAAGGAAAGAAGGAAGGAAGGAAGGAAGGAAGGAAGGAAGGAAGGAAGGAAGGAAGGAAGGAAGGAAGAAAGGAAGAGACTTATTAATGCTTCTTATGTTCCAAGAGTATTGCCAAGTACTAGAGATATAAGTACAAAAAAAAGATATTATCTGCCCTCAAAGAGATTATATTCTAATATGGGGACACACACATGCAGGGGAGTAGTGGTCTTGGAAGGGTATTTTTTTTTCTTGGAAATCACAGAGATGGTAATTGAGTCAATGGGGAGTTGATTGAGATGCCCTTTCCATAAACAATGTTAGTACTGGGTTGATTTTAGTTTTCAGAGCAAGAGGTTAGGCCAGGGGCAGGGAACCTGTGGCCTTAAGGCCACATGTGGCCCTTTAGATTCTCAAGTATGGCCCTTTGACTGAATCCAAAGTTCACAGTTGTTCACAGTTGTGTGGTCAAAGGGTTCCACTTGAGGACCTAGAAGGCCACATGCGGCATTGAGGTGACACGTTCCCCACCCCTGGTAGGCAGAAGACTAGGGGCATATTCCATTACAAGGCATGTATTAAAACAGGCCTGCATCATATATGGCCCACAGGTCTCTTGCTGCCCAGCAAAGTATTTTGGGTGGCCCACAAAATATGTAGAGGATATAAAAGAAAGTAAAGATGTAACAAGTGCTTTGTTGGTGTCCCATTTAACCCTCCTTCCACTAGTCACCATTGTGCCAGTGATATAAATTGGTAGTTAGGTTGCCACTGCATACTCTCTCCTGTTTGTTGTGGGACCCACAGCAATCAACCATCATCAGTCTGCCTCCCTTCTGAGAGGAGTGAGAGTTATATCTTTTTGCTGTGTTTTCAGTCGTTACTAAATATGAACAGTAAGAAACCCTGAAAAATGTATGAAAACTTGTACTGCTTAGCAAAGTAACACTTTAACATTAATGTGATTTCATGATAAATTTAAAAGAATATTAATAAATTTAATTAATTGATTTTAATTGAAATTTCCCTTTTTTAAAAAATATAGTTTATTTGCAAAATAGTTAAATCATCAATTATACCTTTACTTGGAAAGTGAGCCACTGAAAACCTATCTGTGGCTCGAAGAAGTTTAGCCTATTTTAATTTTGGTGCCTACCTACTCCTAAGTTGTATAGGTCTGTATTAAGAAGATGTCTTGGGGCAGATGGTTAGAAGCATGATTTCATTGTGTGGGGCTGGCTAAGTATAATGGGCTATATAAGTTTACAGTCCCTGACTCACCAGTCTTGATGGCTTGAGCCCAGATCTGGAGCACCAAAGGAAATTGGAATGAATCCCTAAAGGCCATGTTTTCCGTAACTCTAGTGAACTGAAGAATACAGGAAGAGGGCAGAGAAAAAGGATATGGCCAGGGTAGAAGGCTTGAAGCTTAATCTGATAGTCTGAATCTGTCTAAACTACAATGGACAGTGCTTGTTCAAAAGCATAATGTTGAGTGAGCTATTGAAATCATAGTTGATTGGAGTGGGTTATGAATGATTTTTCAGTTTCAACCAAACTCTAATGTCAAAGAGACTGCCCTTTCATGATTCATGAGTGATTTTGTAATCAGAAAGAAAACTTTAGTGAAGACTTTACCCTTTACCTATTTTTTAAACTTCATTCAAAATGATTACAGATGGAGAGAAATATATACAATTTTCAGCATACATATAAGTCACTCATCACTTATCCATGTGATGAGGCAGACTCAAAATGTTAAAACAGTTTCAATTGTTTGTGAGCTAGTTCATCAACTTCACATTAAGAAGTACTTTCTTGAGTCAAAAAGAAAGTAGTCATGTTTTCAAGAATTAGGAGAAATCAGGGCAGGCCCAGAAGAAATCAAGCATCAAGGCACAAAAAAAATGATGCATGCTTACTTATTTTACCATTTCCTGCTTGTTTTATTTTCATGACATTCTGTGTTTGTTGGAGATTTTTGAATGATTTTCTACAGTTTTATCATTATTATTCTAGCCTACTGATAGAGTTACAATGAGAAAAGGATACATAGAGATTCAAAGGAAACTATGTATAGATAGATAGATAGATAGATAGATAGATAGATAGATAGATAGACAAAAACTTACAATCTAATTGCAGGGAAAAATGTACATAAGACATCATATAAATATCCAGACCAGTAGAAAATTAAATTTTGAAATATTGGAGCAATTCAGAGGAGAGAATTTTCTAACCCCACTAATGGTGTGCTGAATTATAGGATTCCTTAATTTGGGGTGGGTGGGTCATGAAGGAGTAGAGAAAGCCCTGGGTGTGGACCCAGAAGGTCTTATTTTTGTCACATAGAAATGAATTTATAATCCATATGACATTTTTTAAAGTAAGTTAACCTCTCTCTTTGCCTCAGTTTCCAAATTCATAAAATGGTAATGATAATATTTTGCCATCTATCTCCCATTGTTATTAGGAAAATAAATTCTTTGCAAACTATAAAGAACATGCATGTAATCTATTATTTCTTTTTCTTTTTATTATGATCTTAACATAGAGTGACAATTATAATATATATGGAAAAATACAGCTTTTTTTTCTGAAGGTATATATCAATTTCATCACAATAATATTAACGTTGACCTACATATCTCTGTTCTCTCCTGAAATTCCTTCCATTTTTATGTGCATTTGTATACAACCTAAAAAAAGTCATTCTTTTTTATATCATTACCCTCTATATCACCCTCTCCATCCTTATCTACACTTGCACAAACACACGCACAAACGTTTTTGTAATAACTATAGCCAATCAAAATGGATTCAAACATAAGCTATGTCTGAAAATAGGTCTCAATTCACATCTAGATAATCCTCTGCCTTCCACGGTGTGGGAAATATGCTTAATAGTTAATCTCCTGGAGTGTTTTTTGGTCCTTTCAGTGACCAGAATCTTTTGAATTTTTGAATTGTGTTCTTTTACATTACTGCATATTTTTTAAAATTCAGTTCACATTACTCTGTAGTAGTTCATACATATCCTCCCAAGTTCATTTGAATCCATTCCTTTCATCAAGTCTTGTATCACAATGATATTCCTTCCCAAAAGAATTTTCCACAGCATTAACAATCATTCATGTACTATAATCTGTTCAGCCATTCCTCAGTTGATGAGCAGCCACTTTTTTTCTCAAGCTTTTTGCTACAACAAATATATGTGTGTATGTGTGTGTGTTTACGTGTGTGTGTGTATATATATATGTTATATGTACGTATATGTATATATACACATACATATATATATGTTTATGTGTGTATGTGTATTGTGATATGTATATGGAAACATATCATATATTCTCTGTCTGATCTATGTGGATTATGCAGCTGGAAATGGCTACATACTGTTTAGTGAGTTTCTTGGGTAGAGTTCCAAATTGCTATCCAGACTGGTTTGACTATTTCAAGGCTCAAACAATTGTGTATTAGTGTGACTATCTTCCTACTTCCCCTACAACAACTCTCCCCTCCATTTTTATTATCTTTGCCAATCTGTTAGGTGTGACATAAAACCTCAGAATATTTTTTTTAATTTGCGTTTCTCATTACTGTTAACTGGACCTCGTTTTCATATTTTGTTAATAGTTTGTTTTACCTCATTTTGAGCCTGTTCATAACTGAACTGTCTTATAAGGAGGTTTGTCTCTTGTTCTTATATATTTGTATCACCTCCCTATCTGATGTGCATATTGGACTTCTGGTAAAAAAAAAAAAGAGAGAGTTTACTAGTTAACTGTTACCCATTTATTTTGAATTTCATTGTTTTCTTTGTGAAAAAAAATTGCAATCACTGTTTCTAACACATTCTACTGCACTCCTGTTTTTAAATAACTAACTTCATCTCATTCACACTCACATTATAACTTTGCATGGAGAATGCTTGAAAATTTCCTGTTCTATGAAATGTTCATCCTCCACCATTACTCCCAATCCATGTACTCAATTTTGCAGATCTTAAGAATTTTTTATGCTTAAGTCTTTTAAAGTATGATATCCTAATATTTCCGGTTAGGCTTGTGTGATGTTGACTGTGATTCCTTGGTAGTTAAAATTGACTTTTGGTTGCTTATAGTCTTTGTTCTTTGACATCAAAGCTCTAGATTTTGGCTATGATTCATGGATATTTTTAATTGGAGTTTCCTGCTGATAGGAACTGATGGATTGTTTATCTGTATGTTTCCCCCGTTTCTTTTTAATAGATCTGGCCAATTCTTTTATGATACCTTAAATTATGGTATTCAGATGTTTGTTTAGTCATGATTTTTAAGAGAGTCTGATTTTTTAAATTTTAATTTAATTTTAAAATTATTTATCTTACTGATGATAGTAAATACCTTAAGTGTTCTTCTAAATATCTCAGTCCTTTGTCTTTTTATCTAACATCTACTGTTCTTGTAGAACAATTGAGTACCATTTGTTCCATTATATTTCTCAGGAGTTTCATGGGTAAGTTGTTCTTTTTATTTTTTACATTATTCTCAAAACTATTTCTGCTTTTTAAATATTTTTTTACTCAAAAATTTTAATTTCAATTTTTTTTTTCACATCATGTGGTTTATTTCTTCTGGACATTCTTGGTTTTATTATGTTGAACCCATTTTCCTCTGAGAAATTCTCAACTTCTCATTTTCTCTCACCTCATTTATCTAATAAATGCCCAAAATTTGTTTGTTCTATTTTCATAGCATCTTATATATTTGTTCCTATCCTTCTATTAACATGGCTTATACTGTAGTTCTGGCCCTCATAATCTCTCATTTGAATTATTAAAATAGCCTCCTAATTGTTCTGTGTGCTTCAGGATTTTCTCCTTTCTAATGTAACCTTCACATAATTGCAGAAGTATTATTCTTAAGGCAGCTAGTGGTTCAGTGGATAGAGTACTGGGCCTGGAGTCAGGAACATGAGTTCAAATCCATCTTCAGACATTTATTAGTAGTGTGACCATGGGCAAATCACTTAGCTTTGGTTTGCCCCAGTTTTTTCAACTGTAAAATAGAAATAATAATTGTACCTATCTTCTTGGGTTGTTGTGAGGATCAAATGAGATATTTGTAAAAAGTACTTAGCAAAGTGCCTAGCACATAGTTGACACCAACTACATAAATGCTTAATCCCTTCCTTTTCCTTTCTTTCTTCCCCTAATTCTTAAGTTTTTTACAGCATTTATCTACTAAATAAATTCCAGCGGGGGCAGCTGGGTGGCACAGTGGATAGAGCACTGGCCCTGGAGTCAGGAGGACCTGAGTTCAAACCTGACCTCAGAACAAACGCTTGACACTTTTACTTGTGTGACCCTAGGCAAGTCACTTAACCCCAACTGCCTTAAAAAAATAAATTCTGGTGCTTCCTTATTATTTCCACAATCAAATACTGAATCCTCTGTTTGGAATTCAAAGTCCTTCACAATATGGCTCTAATCTACCTTTCCAGGATTATTATATCTGACTTTCTTTCATTTACTCTCTTGTATAGTTGTGCTAGCACTCTTGGTTTTTTTTTTTAGGCACTAAATTCCACCTCCCACCTTTGCACACATAGTTCCTCATGCCTAGGATTCCTTCTCATCTCTTCCCCCTTTAGTTCCCAGTGTTCTTTATAGTTCAGCTTCAGCACGTGACTTTCTTTTTTTTTTTACCTGATATCTTGGTTCCTATTTGTGTGCGTGTGTTGTTTAATAAAATGTAAGTTCCATAAGAACAGGTACTAATTAATTTTTGCCTTCCTATCTCCAGAAAATCCCACCATGTCTGGAATACAATAAATGCTCAATAAAAGCTTATTGACATACTAGTATATAATATTTTCTTCTTTGCTTTATTTTTTTAATATGTGTATACTTTGTTTCCCTAACTAGAGAGTTAGCTTCCAGAATACCAGGGTCCTGTTTCATATCTCCTTTTATTTCTTCCTCATCGCTATAAGCTTTGGCAAAAAACACAGAGTAGGCATTAACCACATTCAATTTAACAAACATTTATTAAAAATCCAGGGTCAAAATTAGGTGACAGAAGAGAGCTTGCCCCAGGGGGCCAAATTTAGTGGGCATTTAATGCCCTGTTATTGCTTTAGCAACTTAGAAAATAGAGCTTAGCACCTAGTCATCTAGAATAGTATCATCAAACTCAAATAGAAATGGAGCCCTGTGGGATTGGAATGGGGTGTATTATTTATGTTGTGTTATATCTGTTTATTTTGTTAAATTACATTTAACATTCCTCAATTACGCTTTAATCTGGTTCTAACCATTTCAGAGTTTTGCTGGCCAAGGGCTATGAGTTTGATACCTCTGATCTAGATCAATTAGTTCAAAGAGTAAGTTACCGAGGTGATATATTTCTTCTTATAGGTAACCACACTCCAGGTCTATTCCTCAATCTGCTCCCTGTTTACTGCATCATGGCCAATATCCAGTCTTAAAGAGTTAATTTGAAAGTAGATTTCCTGAAGCTTAGTCTAGGAATATTTTCTGCTGCCTGATAGAAAAGTTCTTAGTTATGACTCTATAAGAAGCAATTCTTTTGCAGGACACTATGTTGTACTAGGGTCCAAAAACGGTAGTCTCATTTTTTAAGATCCATAGGCATAAGAGTATGTATAGATATAAATGCAATACAAATTAAGATTAAAAGGATATTAAAGAGTAAAATGAAAAGCATGAGATTTGGGAGAACAAGATCTCCTATAGCTGGATAAATCAGAGAAGGCTTCATACAGAAAGTGGTGCCTTAGCTGAACCTTGATCGGTTTTTTTTTTTTTACTCATTAGTTGGTGATGTGGAGGCCATCTGTTCCAAGTAGAAGGGATAGTCTTCAGAAGCAAATGGCAGAAAAAGAAAGCAGGATGAAATCAGGGAACAGCTAGCAACCCCTTTAAGCTGACGTATATAGTATGACCTGAAGAAGAATAGAAGAAATTAAGACATAGATTGGTAAATTGAATCTAAGCCATGAAAGACCTTTATATTGTAGAATCACTGACATCTTTGAACAGGGTAAGCGATATCACCAGACATAGTGTTACAAGAATAACTACAACAACAATATGTAGAATGGATGTGAGAAATACTAGAAAAAGAAGGAAGCTCTTAGTTGGCTTAGAAGAGTCTAGGCAAAAGGTTATGGAAAGCCTGCATTTGGGTGGTAGTAATAGAAATGCAGAGGAAAAAGAAAGGAGGTATTACAGAGGCAGACTCTCGAGGTCTTGGTATCTGAGACTCTGGGATATGGGAGAATAAGAGTCATAGATGACTCTGAAAATAAGTATTTATTGAATGTACAACATAAATGGCCAAAGAAATGTCAAGAAAATGAAAAAAGGGGAAAAATCTACTGACCAGAAAATCAAGAGTTAAATAGTCCATTAGTGATTCAAATAAGAAAGATTTGTGGTGTAGTCAGGCTAACAATCTGACACCCTCCAATGGTCTGAAATTCTTCTGTCTCAAAGAATTCTTTGTTTTATGATTATCAGAAAGACACTTAATATTCCCCCAAATAATTCTAGTTGAATAATTTTATTTGAAATAAAATTGATTTAAGGAAAGCATTGCTTAAACACTTTTTTTCTGGAAAAATGTGTATTTAGACTGTCAAGGCAAACTCATAATTTCCTTCAAATGCAAATTAATTCCTCTCAGAAGAACAAGAGAGGTAATCTTTGTTTATTGAACCTCTTTGTGCTGGTGGGATGATTCATATAGAAATGCAGTTTCTGTCAAAGGTGTCATTATAATCTAGGATTTCACAGTTATTTT